>NC_135234.1:720697176-721000051 GCF_051348905.1 Ranitomeya variabilis
ATACTCAGGACAAATTGCACAACATTTTTTGGGGTCCAATTTCTTCTCTTACCCTTGGGAAAATAAAAAATTGGGGGCAAAAAGATCATTTTTGTGAAAAAATATGATTTTTTATTTTTACGGCTCTGCATTATAAACTTCTGTGAAGCACTTGGTGGGTCAAAGTGCTCACCACACATCTAGATAAGTTCCTTAGGGGGTCTACTTTCCAAAATGGTGTCACTTGTAGGGAGTTTCAATGTTTAGGCACATCAGGGGCTCTCCAAACGCAACATGGCGTCCCATCTCAATTCCAGTCAATTTTGCATTGAAAAGTCAAATGGCGCTCCTTCCCTTCCAAGCTCTGCCATGCGCCCAAACAATGGTTTACACCCACATATGGGGTATCATCGTACTCAGGACAAATTGCACAACATTTTTTGGGGTCCAATTTCTTCTCTTACCCTTGGGAAAATAAAAAATTGGGGGCAAAAAGATCATTTTTGTGAAAAAATATGATTTTTTATTTTTACGGCTCTGCATTATAAACTTCTGTGAAGCACTTGGTGGGTCAAAGTGCTCACCACACATCTAGATAAGTTCCTTAGGGGGTCTACTTTCCAAAATGGTGTCACTTGTAGGGAGTTTCAATGTTTAGGCACATCAGGGGCTCTCCAAACGCAACATGGCGTCCCATCTCAATTCCAGTCAATTTTGCATTGAAAAGTCAAATGGCGCTCCTTCCCTTCCAAGCTCTGCCATGCGCCCAAACAATGGTTTACACCCACATATGGGGTATCAGCGTACTCAGGACAAATTGCACAACATTTTTTGGGGTCCAATTTCTTCTCTTACCCTTGGGAAAATAAAAAATTGGGGGCGAAAAGATCATTTTTGTGAAAAAATATGATTTTTTATTTTTACGGCTCTGCATTATAAACTTCTGTGAAGCACTTGGTGGGTCAAAGTGCTCACCACACATCAAGATAAGTTCCTTAGGGGGTCTACTTTCCAAAATGGTGTCACTTGTAGGGGGTTTCAGTGTTTAGGCACATCAGGGGCTCTCCAAACGCAACATGGCGTCCCATCTCAATTCCAGTCAATTTTGCATTGAAAAGTCAAATGGCGCTCCTTTCCTTCCGAGCTCTGCCATACGCCCAAACAGTGGTTTACCCTCACATATGGGGTATCAGCGTACTCAGGACAAATTGTACAACAACTTTGGGGGTCCATTTTCTCCTGTTACCCTTGGTAAAATAAAACAAATTGGAGCTGAAATAAATTGTGTGTGAAAAAAAGTTAAATGTTCATTTTTATTTAAACATTCCAAAAATTCCTGTGAAACACCTGAAGGGTTAATAAACTTCTTGAATGTGGTTTTGAGCACCTTGAGGGGTGCAGTTTTTAGAATGGTGTCACACTTGAGTATTTTCTATCATATAGACCCCTCAAAATGACTTCAAATGAGATGTGGTCCCTAAAAAAAAATGGTGTTGTAAAAATGAGAAATTGCTGGTCAACTTTTAACCCTTATAACTCCGTCACAAAAAAAAATTTTGGTTCCAAAATTGTACTGATGTAAAGTAGACATGTGGGAAATGTTACTTATTAAGTATTTTGCGTGACATATGTCTGTGATTTAAGGGCATAAAAATTCAAAGTTGGAAAATTGCAAAATTATCAAAATTTTCGCCAAATTTCCATTTTTTTCACAAATAAACGCAAGTTATATCGAATAAATTTTACCACTAACATGAAGTACAATATGTCACGAGAAAACAGTGTCAGAATCGCCAAGATCCATCAAAGCGTTCCAGAGTTATAGCCTCATAAAGGGACAGTGGTCAGAATTGTAAAAATTGGCCCGGTCATTAACGTGCAAACCACCCTTGGGGGTGAAGGGGTTAATATTTACAGGGTAATAGTCCATGCAGGGAGACAGATGAGGTAGAAAAGTTACTAGCTCAATGTGAGTAAAGTCTTTTGGTTCAGCAAGGCATCGGGGACCACCCATCGCCACTAGAAAGCATCCCTCCTATGCCGCATAAGAGTCCATTTTTCATAATAGGTGCCTGGTACACAGTCCACCAGGTGGCACCAAGGGGCCTTCTGTCAACTGGTGGAACCGCAACAAGCCAAGGGATGAGGTGTTACGGAGCGTTTGACTGCCCTTCAGGCTTTGGGGCCGAGGACCACTCACCACCATCTGCTCCAGCATCCTGACTGCGACCATCCCGTGACCGTCGGATCCCTCCAAAGATGCAGCTGCACACTCTGGGTCAGCCTCCATTTCCAGCTCGGGCTCCTCCGGGGCACTTGCTGCTTCCGGTTCACCGGCCTCCAGCTCCCGACGTAAATGTTCCGGCTCTGGCAGCCACTGGTCCTGCTCTTCCGCAGGTAGGGGAATCGATGGGTCCAAAGCACATCAGCAGATCCCCTCAGCCTTCTGGGTCAGGTCCTTTCTTCCCCCTGTCGCCACTTCCACTCGATGCTGCCTATGCCGCCATGGCACCGTGTGCACGAATGGTCCATTGCTGCCGATGCCGTGTCTTGCAATGGCTCCGTGCAGCTGCACACGGAATTTTCTTCTGGACCCCACCAAGGTGGGGTCGCTTCTGGATGCTCCACCCATTTCTCTGCAATCTGTTGTAAGGGGCGAGGCCTTCTTCTTTTCCACTGTGCCCACCAAGGGCGGGCACCATTCACCAAGGCCTACATCTCCAGCTCGGGCCACCAACTCTGCCAAACAGATTTCCGCTCCATTTTATGGTCAGGATGCCCGTGGTGGGTGTGACGCCTAGGCGAGGTGAACTTTCAAGAGTGGATCCTCTGGGTTGCGGCACTGAACCTCCCCCGGGTGAGCGAACCAGGTGGACCTGATCCCTATACAGGGATCGTTAAGGACAGGCTCGGAGGAGTCAGACACCGAGATGGCTGGTACCAAGAGGGGCTGCTCGCAGGGAATCAGAGGACAAACACTGATATGGCAGAAAGGACAGCCATCAGAAGGTAGCAGGGATACAGGGTCCTAAAAGGCTGAGCAGGTTCAGAGATGCAGGAGGAGGGAACCCGAGAAGGGGAGGACTACTGAGTACACTAGAAGGAGGACCCCTAAGACAACGGGGAGTGGAACCAGGAGAGAGATAGGGACCCAAGAGTAGAATCCGGGAGCCAAAGGAGACCCGAACAGAGCAGGAGGCAAGAAACCCAGGGACAGGAGGAAACAGAGACTGCGGAAGGTTCCAGTAGGGATAGGGTATACAAATAAGACTGATAGGTAAGGCAGAGAAGGCCTAGCATGAGCACACAGAGCAGGTGCACACACAATAATCAGGTGCCTCCATTAAGGGAGGAGGGCCTGATATACCTAGTGAAAAATCCTGATTGGAGCAGGCAGGTTTTCAGGACAGACATCGCACAGCTAAGGAGCCGGCAGAGCGTGTGGCTGCTGCCTAAGGCACCTGCGCAGAACTGCTGCCGGCCGTGAGACCAACAGCGCAGGAGTGACACTCCACGACCCCCGACCAGCAAGACGCCGAGATGCCGGAGCGAAGTGGTAAGTATCGGGGAAGGGGGCGGCTGTAGCTGTGGTGTCTGCGGTCATGACAATTGGTGGGATTAGCGTTGTTGTCCTCTATCTTTGCACCATTGTCTGCCATCTTCAGAGTCACCATCTTTGCCACAAATAAAGTGTCAGTCACATCCAGGGTATCAGTCACATTAATAATATCCTCATCTTCCACGGCATTGACGTTGTAAGGCTGCGGAATCCTGCCGCACTACGCCAATTGTGAGAGGGGCCAGGGATGTAGTCGTGGCTGACAAAGGTGGCTCATTCACACCCTGGTCCGCCGCCACATGCACTCAATGTCCCCTTTGTAGCACCTTTCCTTCTGCTTTCCGACTCGTCAGGGTCCCCTCTGATCTGCTGAGGAGTTCTTCCTGACGGCGTCAAACAAAGATTCCAATTCCAACTTAACATAAATGGTTTTACTTGGTTCCTTCCTTAGTGCATCCAGTTCAGTATAGCAACACCATAGGGAATGTCACAGAACACATCCTTGTCCCTCCCTACTTCTGGAAAGTCCCAGGGGTGCACCAACTCGTCCGGCACCGCAGCGCTCCTTTGGGTCAGCTTAACTATCTACAGCAATTCCCCTGTCTGTTTTGACCCAGACATAAGGTCATCAGCCCACGTAGTTAGCTGCCAAATTAAGGAGCTGCTCTGCGTTCCTTTACTGCTGTGACTTTCAGCCCACAGGCCCTGGATGACTGGGCCCCTACTTAAATGTTACATGGTCAACTGCTTTGTCCAGGCTCTAAGGCCCTCTGTGCTATCTGGGCTCCCCAGCCCTATTAATTCAGACGCAGGAACTACTCTGCCTTACCCACAGTTGGCCCCTCCTAATTCTAACCAGCTCCTCTATCATCACTACTTGGTCCCAATGTGCCCCCTCTAGAGGGTCAAACGTATTACTATGCTTTCCCTACAAATTAGTATACATTTAACAGCATTGTTGGACATCATAATATATACAGTAGAAAAGGCATAAAAAGTATTACATTCAGAACAGCGGCATGTTTAGGGCATTAGTTAGTCTCTGTAGCTCCCTTACACTATCAGTGATTGACCATCCTCAGTCCAGTGGGTGGTCCTATCAGTGACTGACCATCCTCAGTCTAGTGGGCGGTGCTATCAGTGATTCACCAGCCTCAGTCCAGTATGCAGTCCTATCAGTGATTGATCATCCTCAGTCCAGTGGGTGGTCCTATCAGTGATTGACCATCCTCAGTCCAGTGAGTAGTCCTATCAGTGATTGACCATCCTCAGTCCAGTGGGTGGTCCTATCAGTAATTAATCATCCTGAGTCCAGTGGGAGGTCCTATCAGTGACTGACAGCTTTCTTTATATAAATGTGCATGCAGAGATAGCTGTCAGTCACTGATAGGACCACCCACTGAACCCAAAAATCCCAGAAATCGCAAAGATTTAAATGATTAAAACACAGGTTATACTCAATCATTTTTCTTTTAAAAAAAGGTATATATCAATCTTCTCAGCTCCCCCTGCTATAACACGGTGCCTGCAGATTAAACTGCAATTTCATGCTGTCAGGTACCCTTTAAAGATGACAGAATAATGAAACGGCTCCTTCCTCACTTGACTTAAACTTTATGGAGAATTGTGGGCCCGTCTTAAATGAGGAGATTTACGGTGAAGGAAAACCTTGACCTCTCTGATCAGTGTCTGAGAGACTGTGGTTGGTGCTGCCAAATAAAGGGAATTCTTCTCTTTCCCATTAGGTCTATGACATCATATGATCAAAAACTGACTTGATGATTCCTTCTACGCGCTATGTAGTAACAGGAGGTCAATTTTCCCTGTATGAGTCATGTATCTGTCATGTCGGACGCTGTTCAGACCAGGTCGTTCGACAGACAGCGGTAATTCCGCTTTTGACCACTATGCGCTCATTGGCGTCGGCTAGATTTTGTCTAGCTGTTCCGGGGTTAATTTACCTGGTGCTCGGATTGGAAGCTGGGCCATGCCCACTGCCTTTAAATAGTTCTCCTGAACATTGGGCGTCGCCGATTATAGCTTCTGTCTTGTGCGTTGTTATCTCGGTCTGGAGTGGTGAGCTAGTAGTTGGAGTATCTTTGCTGGTGGTGTATTTCCCTTTGTCTTATTTGCTTTTTCCTATATTTGTATTTGTTTTGTCCTTTGCATTTATAGTGTATTCCTGAGTGACTGCGGCGTGGTGCTTATTTTTCCGTTTACCTTGTCTGTGCTAACTGTGGGTATTGGAGTGTGGACTCTTCACTGGGTGGTGGGGGGTAGTTTCAGCCTAGGGTTGAAACAGGAGATAGGGCTAGGGTGGAGGCCCAGACATGCACACCATCAGTGTAAACTCTGGGAGAGGGTCAGTCAGGGTTTCCCTAGTCTGAGGGAAATCGCAGGGGCCCGGGTTATTAGCTCTTTCCTATCTAGGTCTCCCGTGACAGTATCACTGCAAAAGTCTCTGGCGGGGGGGGGGGATGTAGGAGCAGCTGGGTCAGGAGGAGAAGAGGGGATGATAAATGCAGGGACAAGAGACTTCCTATTTCTATATAGAGAGTAGAAAAGAGAAGACTTATCTTGGCAGAAAGGCAAAATGAGCAATTGCAAGTGCCCAACGCCACATCGTGTGATGACTGCACTATATTAAAAGGATTAAGACTTTGGCGAGAGAAGGAGGAGGGTTTCTTTAAGAATATGACAGACCCCATTGATGGAGCTTATGACTTTTTGTGAAAGACAGCAGCTATATTGGTCACTGTTATTTTTATGGAAATGTCAGAAATGTATTTTATATATTTTGAGTTGTTTGGCAATTATTCTCACTGTAATAGGTGAAAATAAACAATTGAAATGAGAAAAATTAGGTTTTTCATTTAGTTGAACAATAATTCTGCACCCAGAGATATTCTCCTATAAAAAAATTCAAAACCTCACTTTTAAATTCTAAAATATTCAGACTTCAGGTTTATTAACCTTTTGGATTGACTGACGGCACAGGAGTTGTTCAATAATAAAGTCAATCATCACAAATAAAAACTGCCTAATAATTGTGCACACGGTGAATAAGGTACCAAAGTGATCAAAACCAACTGATGAATCCACTGGGTAATTCTCTAATAATTGTTGTTTAGGACCAATACGCTCTGAGCATTATTTCACTAATGTAAAGCAGGTTTAGACATTGTATTAATACATGTGTAATTCTCCTCTATCAATCGTCTTTTTGTTTAGTCAGTTCTATAAAACAGATCATTGATGTCCACACTGGTAAAAAACAAACAAACAAAAAGAAACACATAGGCAAAAACCATCATACAGCTCATAAATTTCCCGCTCAAAGTTGCTGCTGTGTTTCCAGCTGTGCTTTGATATACAAGTGACTCATTTTTTACACTTGGCTCTGTCATCTGAAATGCCACAATATTTACTTGTATTTTCGGAACATATTTGCGCCACAAAGTGAAAATCTGTCATCGGCTTTATCAGATTAGTTAGATATCAGATGAAAAATAGAGAAAGGTCAAAGCTGAAGCTGAATCCAGGCGTAAGAATATTACTAGACTCATGCCCTTAAAGAGGTCATCAAATATCATGATACAAATTGTATACATTATGAAATATCTTAGACCTGATGAGGCTAGTGTGCTTACTTTGCAAATCCATGTTGAAAAATCCTGGACATTTTAATTTCATGCGGGAAATAATAAAAGACAATTATATAGCTTTTCTGAAATGGATTTTCAAAGTAAGTACACCAGGCTCATCAGATCTAAGAGACCCATTTATTCATGTAGGTAGTTTATATTGGGAAATCTGTTGACAGAAACAATTTAAAAGGTTTTCCCCATATAAAATATGACTAGCATCTTTCAGGCCTCTGTTACAGCATACTAGGATGCTGTATGTAGGTCAACAATCCGATCTGAAAGGCTAAATAAATAGCTTTTATTATACTCACTTATGGCGTGGTTCAGTCCGATGTGTGTTGTTGGTCTTGATCCTGCACCAATATGCCGGTCAAGCACAGAAATAGGACAAACTTATAGAACAAACTTATACCTAAGAATAGTGTAGAACCAGGGTAGCCAGACAAAGTCAGGAGAAGCGTCCCTTCACCTCGACGCACGTTTTTCCAGTAGGTTCTTCCGGGGGCACGCCTTACACATTTAATGGTGTTATATTTACTGGTGTCAATGTATACTGCTACTGTGATATTCTGCTTTCCTAATTGAATTGTTTTACCACTTAGCCATATAATTACACATATGCGTTAGAGTCCAGGGTTAGTTTAATAAGCTATTTATGTAGATTTGTACCATATTGGAAAGTCACTTGGCTTATGATTTTCATGGATATAATGCCCTTTATGCATTGATTGCTAGATTTGTTTTATATTTTAGCATATTTTTCGTCTAGCTTCCCTTTCTTGAGGCATTCCCTATTTTATTGATTCTTATGATTTTATTATGCATAATAAAGATGAATGTTTTTATCTATATATGGATTTCGTCTTCATTCTGGACAATACTTGTAGCCAGAATAGGTGTCATATCAATTAGTTATATTGAAGAGTCATTAATGTATTTGTTTGGTTGCGTTAATAATTGATGATTCATAGAATGCCAGCATTATGCAGGAGATTTAAAGAAATCTCATATATGTGCAACAAAAAATACCTGTAGCAGAAATTAGCTAGACCTGCAAAGCCAAAACCAGGAGTGGGTGATAAATGCAGAAGTGGTGCATATGTTTCTATTATACTTTTCCTCTGACTGTTCCACTCCTGATTTTGTCTCACAAATACTGATGTCAAATATTGGCCAAATACTGACCGTGTGAACGTGGCCTCAGACTATCAAATCCTGTACTGTAAAGTTCACTTTTCAGAAATGATCTCATTATCACCACCAGTGGAATTACAATGTAAGATAACACCTACTGCATAAATAGATGACCCAGGATCCAGTACAGATGATGGTCATAGCTCATCTCCTACTCTCTCTGCACCGTGATCTCTGCACAGGGCCACAGAGCATGCCCACAAGCACAAGTTAATATTGTTAAGATTGAAATTAGTTTAGTCTGTAAAAACTTTACGGTTTTCAATTTGAAGTTAGTTTTTTTTTAATACATTACATTAGTTATAATAACTTTTACTGACCTTGAGTTACAGTCTGTTAAATATTAATTATTGACTTATTATTACACTCAATTCTGTACTGAGCCTCGTAGAAGGTTAGCTGACATTACATGTGCTATTCCTGTATATTTAGCTCAGAGTAAAAGTTAACACCATATATGTAACAAATCTGCTGGCATCACGGCATGGCCTCTCATCTCTCACAATATCTTAGCCACTGCTCCAGGTCATGATGTGGTTTCTGTTTCATGCCAGCTCCATGTTCTGTGTCTCTGCTCTCTGCATGCTTCATGGCTGTGTGTATAGGGGGGCGGCGCCTGAACTCTCTGGTTCTTATAGGAATCAGGTGCATTTGTCTAATCTGTTCCTGACCAATTGCCAGGAGGCCTCCAGTATTTAGTGCAGCTCCACCCAGTGGTGTGGGCCTGTGCAATGTGTTAGCTCAGGTACATAGTTACATAGTTATTAAGGTTAAAAGAAGACTTTAAGTCCATCTAGTTCAACCCATAGCCTAACCTAACATGCCCTAACATGTTGATCCAGAGGAAGGCAAAGAAAACCCATGTGGCAAAGAGTAAGCTCCACATTGGGGAAAAAAATTCCTTCCCGACTCCACATACGGCAGTCAGACTAGTTCCCTGGATCAACGCCCTATCAAGGAATCTAGTGTATATACCCTGTAACATTATACTTTTTCAGAAAGGCATCCAGTCCCCTCTTAAATGTAAGTAATGAATCACTCATTACAACATCATACGGCAGAGAGTTCCATAGTCTCACTGCTCTTACAGTAAAGAACCCGCATCTGTTATTATCCTTAAACCTTCTTTCCTCCAGACGTAGAGGATGCCCCCTTGTCCCTGTCTCAGGTCTATGATTAAAAATATCATCAGAAAGGTCTTTGTACTGTCCCCTCATATATTTATACATTAAAATAAGATCACCCCTTAGTCTTCGTTTTTCCAAACTAAATAGCCCCAAGTGTAATAACCTATCTTGGTATTGCAGACCCCCCAGTCCTCTAATAACCTTGGTCGCTCTTCTCTGCACCCGCTCTAGTTCAGCTATGTCTTTCTTATACACCGGAGACCAGAACTGTGCACAGTATTCTAAGTGTGGTCGAACTAGTGACTTGTATAGAGGTAAAACTATGTTCTCCTCATGAGCATCTATGCCTCTTTTAATGCATCCCATTATTTTATTTGCCTTTGTAGCAGCTGCCTGACACTGGCCACTCAATATGAGTTTGTCATCCACCCATACACCCAGGTCTTTTTCATTGATGGTTTTACCCAGAGTTTTAGAATTAAGCACATAGTTATACATCTTATTACTTCTACCCAAGTGCATGACCTTACATTTATCCCCATTAAAGCTCATTTGCCATTTATCAGCCCAAGCTTCTAGTTTACATAAATCATCCTGTAATATAAAATTGTCCTCCCCTGTATTGATTACCCTGCAGAGTTTAGTGTCATCTGCAAATATTGAAATTCTACTCTGAATGCCCCCTAAAAGGTCATTAATAAATATGTTAAAAAGAAGAGGGCCCAATACTGACCCCTGTGGTACCCCACTGCTAACCGCGACCCAGTCCGAGTGTGCTCCATTAATAACCACCCTTTGTTTCCTATCCCTGAGCCAGCTCTCAACCCACTTGCACATATTTTCCCCTATCCCCATTATTCTCATTTTATGCATCAACCTTTTGTGTGGCACCATATCAAAAGCTTTTGAAAAGTCCATATACACTACATCTACTGAGTTCCCTTGGTCCAGTCCAGAACTTACCTCTTCATAGAAGCTGATCAAATTAGTCTGACATGAACGGTCCCTAGTAAACCCGTGCTGATACTGGGTCATGAGGTTATTCCTCTTCAGATACTCCAGTATAGCATCCCTTAGAATGCCCTCCAGGATTTTACCCACAGTAGAGGTTAAGCTTACTGGCCTATAATTTCCGAGTTCAGTTTTTGTCCCCTTTTTGAATATTGGCACCACATTTGCTATACGCCAGTCCTGTGGTACAGACCCTGTTATTATGGACTCTTTAAAGATTAAACATAATGGTCTATCAATGACTGTACTTAGTTCCTGCAGTACTCGGGGGTGTATCTCATCCGGGCCCGGAGATTTGTCAATTTTAGTGATTTTTAGACGCCACCGTACTTCCTGCTGGGTTAAGCAGGTGACACTTAATGGGGAATTTTTGTTATCACTGATCATATTGTCTGCCATGGGATTTTCTTGTGTAAATACTGATGAAAAAAAGTCATTTAACATATTGGCTTTTTCCTCATCCTCATCCACCATTTCACCCAGACTATTTTTTAGGGGGCCAACACTATCATTTTTTAGTTTCTTACTATTTACGTAGTTAAAGAATATTTTAGGATTATTTTTACTCTCTCTGGCAATGAGTCTCTCTGTCTCAATTTTTGCTGCCTTGATTTGCTTTTTACAGAATTTATTTAATTTTCTGTATTTATTTAATGCCTCATCACTACCTACTTCCTTTAATTCTCTAAATGCTTTCTTTTTGTCACTTATTGCGCCCCTTACAGCTCTATTTAGCCATATTGGTTTCCTCCTATTTCTAGTATGTTTATTCCCATACGGTATATACTGTGCACAGGTCCTATCCAGGATGCTAATAAACGTCTCCCATTTTCTTTGTGTATTTTTATGTCTCAGGATATCATCCCAGTTAATTGCACCAAGATCATCTCTCATCCTTTGGAAATTTGCCCTCCTGAAGTTTAGTGTCCTTGTCACCCCTCTACTACACATCTTATTAAAGGATACACGAAAACTTATTATTTTGTGATCTCTATTCCCCAAGTGACCCCCAACCCTTATATTTGATATGCGGTCTGGCCTGTTGGTTAATATTAGGTCTAGCAGTGCCCTCCTTCTTGTTGGGTCCTGAACCAGTTGTGAAAGGTAATTGTCTCTCATAGTTGTCAGACACTGATTACCTTTACTGGAACTGCAGGTTTCTGTTCCCCAATCTATTTCAGGGTAGTTGAAGTCCCCCATAATAATGACTTCTCCTTGAGTCGCAGCTTCATCTATATGCTTTATGGGGATATTCTCCATTGCTTCCATTATTTTTGGACATTTATAACAAACCCCAACAGTAATTTATTATTTTTCTCCACCCACAGGGACTCTACATTTTCTTTAAATTCACCTATATTATCACGCCGGATGGGTTTTAAGGACGATTTTACATACAGACACACCCATCCCCCTCGCTTATCTGTACGGTCATTTCTGAAAAGGCTATAGCCCTGCAAGTTAACAGCCCAGTCATGGCTCTCATCCAGCCATGTTTCAGATATCCCCACCATGTCATAATTATGCTCCAACAACATTAATTCTAATTCATCCATTTTGTTGGCGAGGCTTCTGGCATTAGTATACATGCACTTGATGTTCCTCTCTGTACCTCTATTCTTTCTTAAATTATTAACTGTTCTAACCTCACTCCCCATGCCACCGCCACCCCCAACTTCCTTATTTGTGCCCAGGTCTCTATCTGCCCTATCTTCCCCTCCTATAAATTGAATACCCTCCCCCCCAATCCCTAGTTTAAACACTCCTCCAACCTTCTAGCCATTTTCTCCCCCAGCACAGCTGCACCTTCCCCATTGAGGTGCAGCCCGTCCCTAGCGTAGAGCCTGTAGCCCACTGAGAAGTCGGCCCAGTTCTGCAGGAACCCAAACCCCTCCTTCCTACACCAATTCTTGAGCCACTTATTAACCTCCCTAATCTCCCGTTGCCTCTCTGGTGTGGCACGTGGTACAGGAAGTATTTCGGAAAATACCACGTTGGAGGTCCTTGCTTTCAGCTTGCAGCCTAATTCTCTGAAATCATCTTTAAGGACCTTCCACCTACCTCTAACTTTGTCATTTGTGCCAATGTGCACCATGACCGCTGGGTCCTCACCAGCCCCTCCCAGTAATCTGTAAACCCGATCAGCGATGTGTCGGACTCGAGCGCCAGGTAGGCAGAACACCGTCCAACGATCCCTGTCTTTGTGACAGATTGCCCTATCTGTTCCCCTAATAATTGAGTCCCCCACTACCAGCACCTGTCTGGCCTGTACTGCTCTCCTATTTCCCTCCTTACTGTAGCAGTCACTCCTCCGGCTTTCAGAGGACATGCCTGGCTGCAGCAGTGCTACCCCTGTACTGGCACCCCCCTCATCTGCCAACTTAGCAGACTTATTGGGGTGTGCCAGATTAGGACTAGCCTCCCTGGCACTCTTCCCTCTACCCCGCTTTCTGAATGTCACCCAGTTAGCTACTTCACTGTCCTGCAGCTCCATCCTACCATCCCCCCTCATCTATCCCATTGAGCGTCCTCTCAGTGAGCAGAAGACTCCTCTCCATATTGTCTATAGATCTCAGTGTTGCCAACTGCACATTTAGATCCAGAATCTGGGCTTCCAAATGCTCAACGTGCTCACATCTCGCACAGCAGTATGCACCCTCGACCGGCTGCTCAAGGACTGCATACATGTGGCAAGATGTGCACTGGATGGCATTAACAATAGTGGAGCACATTTCCTAATGGGGATTGCACCAGACAGAAACGTTAAATAAAAATAAATACAAAGTATTAATAAAATACAGACAGCAATTCAGCAATTCCTCCCTTGGAAACTCCCTGAATCCAAAGTCACTGAATCTCAAGTCACACACTTACCGCCGTTCACACTTATGCTCAGGTCACACTCACCTCGCTCACACTCGCTAAGCTGAAGATTTAAAGATTTTTTTTTCCCCTCAGCAACAATCCACCTTGCTGTTCAATGCTCTACCAAAAAGTTAGTTAGTGTCTAGCTTCTGAGTTTGCCAGACCTTGCTCTTTGTTACTCCCTCTCTGGAGGCTTTTCTCTGTGCTATTGCGTTGATCTTGTTGTCCGCCCTCCAGGAGGCAGAATATCCTGGTCCCTGTGTCTTTGTCCTTGTTTCTTGTCTTGTTCCATTTCCTAGTCTGAACTTAGTCTTATCTCGGTCTCCTTGTCTGTGGCTTCCTTCCCTGCTGTGTCTTTCCTCGTGTTCTCAGTCTGCTTACACTCTGCACTCTTGCGGCTCTGCCTGCTCTGTACCTTTGTGGCTTTACCTCTGCTCTGCAGTCCTGCGATTCTGACGAATCATTTCCTAATGGGGATTGCACCAGACAGAAACGTTAAATAAAAATAAATACAAAGTATTAATAAAATACAGACAGCAATTCAGCAATTCCTCCCTTGGAAACTCCCTGAATCCAAAGTCACTGAATCTCAAGTCACACACTTACCGCCGTTCACACTTATGCTCAGGTCACACTCACCTCGCTCACACTCGTTAAGCTGAAGATTTAAAGATTTTTTTTCCCCTCAGCAACAATCCACCTTGCTGTTCAATGCTCTACCAAAAAGTTAGTTAGTGTCTAGCTTCTGAGTTTGCCAGACCTTGGTCTTTGTTACTCCCTCTCTGGAGGCTTTTCTCTGTGCTATTGCGTTGATCTTGTTGTCCGCCCTCCAGGAGGCAGAATATCCTGGTCCCTGTGTCTTTGTCCTTGTTTCTTGTCTTGTTCCATTTCCTAGTCTGAACTTAGTCTTATCTCGGTCTCCTTGTCTGTGGCTTCCTTCCCTGCTGTGTCTTTCCTCGTGTTCTCAGTCTGCTTACACTCTGCACTCTTGCGGCTCTGCCTTCTCTGTACCTTTGTGGCTTTACCTCTGCTCTGCAGTCCTGCGATTCTGACGATTCTGCTCCTTTCTACTCTGCTCTGCTCTGCTGCTGCAGTTATCCCTTGCTGCAGCTCCTCTCCACATTCCTTGTAGCTCTACTCTGCTTAGCTTCTGCTGCTGCAGTTATCCATTGTTGCAGCTCCTCTCCACATTCCTTGTGGCTCCGCTCTGCTTAGCTTCTGCAGAAATCTCTTGCTGCAGCTCCTCTCCGCATTCATTGCGGTTCTGCTCTGCTTAGCTTTTGTCGCTACACTATCTCTTGCTGCTCTACCATTCCTATCTGCAGCCTTGCGGTTCTCTTCCTGTGTGAACAGGTCCCAACCTGTTCCTTCATTCTCCTTTCCTTCTGGCTTGTTTCCATACCTGCATCTCCTGTGTGAACAGGTCCCAACCTGTTCCTTCATACCTCATTCCTTTCTGCTTGTTTCCTTTCCTGCACCTCCTGTGTGAACAGATCCTTACCTGTTCCTTCATATTTCATATCCGTTCCTGCACCTCCAGTGTGAACAGATGCCTACCTGTTCCTCCATACACCACATCAACCAGTCCTGTGTTCTCTGCCGTGCCTTCCAATCCAGTGTTCCTGCCAGTCCTGCCATTCCTGCTGTGCCTTCCAGTCCTGTGTTCCTTCCGTCCTGTCCAGTCCTGTGTTCCTGCCATCCTAGCCAGTCCTGTGTTTCCTGCCGTCCCTGCCAGTCCTGTGTTCCTGCCAGCCCTGTGTTCTCTGCCATATCTCTGCCAGCCCTGTGTTCTCTGCCGTGTCTCTGCCAGCCCTGTGTTCTCTGCCGTGTCTCTGCCAGCCCTGTGTCTCAGCCGTGCCAGCCTACTCGTCTGCGTTTCAGCCATGCTCTTCTGCCAGTCCTGCCTGATGCCCGCACCAATCCTGGTGTTCCTGTCTCCCAAGTGGGATCAGCAGCCACAGCCAGACACCACCCTGGAGTAGCACCTGGCAGCTGCCTGCTGCACAAGCCTGACCTCACCATCAGGGGCTCCAGTGAAAACCCAGGCAGCTGTCATAGTCACGCCCCTTCCAGGGTAGTCTGGTTTGTGGCACAGTGGGGCCACAAACCCCCCGAGCTCACGCCCACCAGTCAGAGCGTGAGCGTAATAGTTTGCACAGGCCATGGCCTCCGCTGTATCCCATGTCCTACCGCTCGTAGAGCATGATGAACTTTCTCTCTACCCATATGAGCAAGCTGAAGAATTTGTTCCGCCCTGTTTCGTTCCAATTGAGGAGACCTCAGGCCCAATCATAACTTCAAACGCTCTCTACAATCAACTTTTGGCCTATGAGGAAGAGCACAACCCAGCAGACCCTCCTAGGTTCTATGGGAATCCAGAAGAATGCCAAAGCTTCCTGGAACAGTGCTTGCGCTACATCCTGCAGAATGCAGCTTGTTTTCCCTCTGACCGGATTAAGGTGGGCTACATCATGTCCTACCTAGCAGGAGATGCTTTATTATGGATTTGTCCCCACTGGGAAGCAGGGGATCCTATCGTCATGAGTCTTGGGGCCTTCCTGGTGGCCTTACGTAGAGTCTTTGACATACCTCGTCCTGCTTCTCCTGAAAAGTCTTCCCCTCCAGGCTCACAGAGACGCTCCAGATGAAGGAAACCTGTGGGTAAACTGTCGCTTCCGTCCATGACCATCCAAGACTCACCTGTTCCACAGCCTGCCAAAGCAGCCACCCGAGCAAGATCCAAGAGGTCTTATAAGAGGGGGCTGGCAAATCTGCAGCCTGAATCTGGTGCTGAGATTGAAATACGGAATCCCTGTGGTTGTAAAGAACATTCAGATGGTCTTTGCCCTGTGAAGCCTGTACTCCAAAACCCTGGGCCAGTAGGACAGGCTGCCCCTGGCGAGAGTACTTCCTCTCCATCTAAGTTAATGACTGTTTCTCTGCCTTCTGGGAGCTTTGGTGTGTTTAAGCCGCCTATCATTCGGAGTCGGTGTATGGTCTCCGTTCTACAGCTCCAGAACACGGTGTGGGTGTTGCCTGATTATGGCCGAGCCCTGCTAAAGAGCAGTCTAGTCCTGCAAGGACAACTACAGCTTCAAGTTGGAGCCTTATACATGAAGAAGTTTGTTTTCCGTATGCTGTCTGTTATGCCCATGGGTCATTCTGAGCCAAGGACTCTACCCCCCACTCTGGTCAAGAGTTCCAGTAAAGTGCTTCGTTTGAATCTACCCAGTCTTGAGAAGTGTCTGGTTCCCATGTGTCAAAGACAGTTAGCAGTGTAATCTTCTTCAGCTGGTCTGCTAGTCGTCGAGTCAAGGTGTGCTGATGCTGCTGAAGATGGGGAAACGGTGACGATGTCTCCACACATCTCCAGCGACTATACCAGAAAACAGTTAGTCATCAAGTCAAGGTGTGCTAACGTCACTGAAGATGGGGAAGCGGTGACGATCTCTCCACACATCTCCAACGACTATACCTGTAATCCATGCCTAGGAACATCCCCGGCGTTTGTACGATTTCTTCTGGATTAAGGGCAGAAGATGGTTCCTATGTGGATACCTTCAGCGTCCTTGTGGCCGGCTGGTGAAGATTTCAAAACAGAAGTTTGTTCATCTCAATT
Organism: Ranitomeya variabilis; assembly: GCF_051348905.1. Lineage (NCBI taxonomy): Eukaryota > Metazoa > Chordata > Amphibia > Anura > Dendrobatidae > Ranitomeya > Ranitomeya variabilis. The sequence goes on from NC_135234.1 coordinate 720,714,178, forward strand.
TTTCTCTGACCCGGTGGAGCTGTTGTTCTCCACACTTATCTCTAATGACTTTTCCTGTGTTCAGTCTCCAAGAACTTCTCTGCTACCTGTTGGACAAAAGTTGAACCCCGTGGGAGGGTTTCCAGTTTCCAAGTCTCTGGCTGGAGAAGATGTTAAGACAGTAGCATCCAAGTCCCTGTTACCTGTCTACCTGAAGGAGGTGGTCCAGCTCACTGTGGAAGCTAACCCTGTTGAGCACCAAGAGACTTTGTTTTCTGACATTCCTGGTGACCCGCCTGCCTTATTCTACCCTGAAGATGTCATGTTGACCTGGACTGTGTGTGAACCTATTCTTCTTCTGCAAATCATCTTGGCGAGCTTGAAAAAGAGGGGCCATAAAGGGGGGTGTACTGTAACAACTCTGCTGGCATCACGGCATGGCCTCTCATCTCTCACACTATCTTACCCACTGCTCCAGGTCATGATGTGGTTTCTGTTTCATGCCAGCTCCATGTTCTGTGTCTCTGCTCTCTGCATGCTTCATGGCTGTGTGTATAGGGGGGCGGCGCCTGAACTCTCTGGTTCTTATAGGAATCAGGTGCATCTGTCTAATCTGTTCCTGACCAATTGCCAGGAGGCCTCCAGTATTTAGTGCAGTTCCACCCAGTGGACTGGGCCTGTGCAATGTGTTAGCTCAGTTAGTGTCTAGCTTCTGAGTTTGCCAGGCCTTGCTCTTTGTTACTCCCTCTCTGGAGGCTTTACTCTGTGCTATTGCCTTGATCTTGTTGTCCGCCCTCCAGGAGGCAGAATATCCTGGTCCCTGTGTCTTTGTCCTTGTTTCTTGTCTTGTTCCATTTCCTAGTCTGAACTTAGTCTTATCTCGGTCTCCTTGTCTGTGGCTTCCTTCCCTGCTGTGTCCTTCCTCGTGTTCTCAGTCTGCTTACACTCTGCACTCTTGCGGCTCTGCCTGCTCTGTATCTTTGTGGCTTTACCTCTGCTCCGCACTCCTGCGGTTCTGCTCCTTTCTACTCTGCTCTGCTCTGCTGCTGCAGTTATCCCTTGCTGCAGCTCCTCTCCACATTCCTTGTGGCTCTGCTCTGCTTAGCTTCTGCTGCTGCAGTTATCCATTGCTGCAGCTCCTCTCCACATTCCTTGTGGCTCCGCTCTGCTTAGCTTCTGCAGAAATCTCTTGCTGCAGCTCCTCTCTGCATTCATTGCGGTTCTGCTCTGCTTAGCTTTTGTTGCTACACTATCTCTTGCTGCTCTACCATTCCTATCCGCAGCCTTGCGGTTCTCTTCCTGTGTTAACAGGTCCCAACCTGTTCCTTCATTATCCTTTCCTTCTGGCTTGTTTCCGTACCTGCATCTCCTGTGTGAACAGGTCTCAACCTGTTCCTTCATACCTCATTCCTTTCTGCTTGTTTCCTTTCCTGCACCTCTTGTGTGAACAGATCCCTACCTGTTCCTTCATATTTCATATCCGTTCCTGCACCTCCAGTGTGAACAGGTCCCTACCTGTTCCTTCATATTTCATATCCGTTCCTGCACCTCCAGTGTGAACAGGTCCCTACCTGTTCCTCCATACACCACATCAACCAGTCCTGTGTTCTCTGCCGTGCCTTCCAATCCAGTGTTCCTGCCAGTCCTGCCGTGCCTTCCAGTCCTGTGTTCCTGCCATCCTGTCCAGTCCTGTGTTCCTGCCGTCCTAGCCAGTCCTGTGTTTCCTGCCGTCCCTGCCAGTCCTGTGTTCCTGCCAGCCCTGTGTTCTCTGCCGTATCTCTGCCAGCCCTGTGTTCTCTGCCGTGTCTCTGCCAGCCCTGTGTCTCAGCCGTGCCAGCCTACTCGTCTGCGTTTCATCCGTGCTCTTCTGTCAGTCCTGCCTGATGCCCGCACCAATCCTGGTGTTCCTGTCTCCCAAGTGGGATCAGCAGCCACAGCCAGACACCACCCTGGAGTAGCACCTGGCAGCTGCCTGCTACACAAGCCTGACCTCACCATCAGGGGCTCTAGTGAAAACCCAGGCAGCTGTCATAGTCACGCCCCTTCCAGGGTAGTCTGGTTTGTGGCACAGTGGGGCCACAAACCCCCCGAGCTCACGCCCACCAGTCAGGGTGACAATATAGAGAGAACACGTGCTCTATGGGACATATATATCCATGGCTCATAGGAGGGGGGCTGTTACCTAGGGGGTTCTCCTTAACTCTCTACGGACTTCAGACTCCACACAGACTTAAAATGGAATGAACAGCTGGTATGTGAGTTAGCCATGATGACTTCTACTCCATGACAGAGACAGACGCCATTTACCATTCAAAATCTGAGGAAAGATGGGGAACAAACTCTGATATGGAAAAATGGACAATCTCTTTGTAACTATTTCACCTATTTTATGTTTTGCTGCAATGATCTTTTTTGGTGGACAATCCAATAAAGCACTACATTTTTATGAGAAATATGACATTTTCTTTAGAGTATCGCATCTGGTAAAGAGTCCTGAATAAACAAATATAGGAAATAAGCATATTTAACACAGTCTGCATTATATTCCACTGCTGAATGTTCACCTCTGTAGATTTTTGAGCTGAAATGTACCATTTCTTCGTATTACAATTTCTGCACGTTTGCTTTCCTGATTTATGTTGTGGATAGTGTCATCTTTTTATAAGACACAGAACAGTGATAGGAAAAATAACTGAAGAAGGGGAATTAATTCCAAAGATGCTCTTACCCTTCCAGCCAGTGGACTCACATCCTCACCACTTACCAGCAGCTGCACTAATCTCTTATACCGAGAGCATTTCCATATGGTTTTGATGAATCGGTGGATTTCTCACTTCACTGCTATGTTTCCTAAATGTAGTGTCTAATAAACTTATGTACTGAATTTTATGTGCCGGCTCCTGTTAATATATGCGTGTTCACCTTTTGCTTCCAACTACCATGCTTAGAATAAATTACCCAAGGAAAGAGTATGTGCAGAGAATACTTAGTGGAACTGCAGTTTATTCATCGACTTCAGCTTTTCTTGTAAATATCAAGCCCCGGGGATGAGCTGCACTAAATCCTAAAAACACTATCAATGACTTTTATGTGTCCATCACATCATTCTTCCCTCAATAAAATGGAGTCAGGGAAATAATTGTATTCTCCACAGATCAAAGATACATTATTCCAAAACATTCTTTACCATTGTGACGGCAAACTCTGTTCTCCAGACTAAGCAAACCAAGCAAAAAATGTTTATTAAAAGTCACAGTAATTAAAGAGGGTCTATTGCTTTGGCCTCTCATTTATCAGCCAGAATGAAGAACAGTTAACAAGAATGTCTCTCTCCCTGGAGGACCCAGCATGTCCATTTGTTACATGGACACCCCACTCGTTTCAATATAAGTTGTATAATACTTCAATTTACCTGTGTTGTCACTGCAATTCAATACTTGATTCAAGGTTGTGCCAGCATTTAATCGATGGGATCGAAGCAGCATGTATTGTAATCTTGCTCCCATGAAATTCATTAATGTGAATAACATCATCCTAAAATATCAGGGCTCAATTAAACAGCAAATGCATGGTCTAACAAAATTTCTATTTAAAGGGTTTGTCTTAGGATCCCCATAATATTAGCTTAAAACTGTAAGTATGGAGGACCTGATCTATCTATAATAATAATAATAATCTTTATTTTTATATAGCGCTAACATATTCCGCAGCGCTTTACACACATTATCATCGCTGTCCCCGATGGGGCTCACAATCTAAATTCCCTATCAGTATGTCTTTGGAATGTGGGAGGAAACCGGAGAACCCGGAGGAAACCCACGCAAACACGGAGAGAACATACAAACTCTTTGCAGATGTTGTCCTATCATTTTTGTACTCATTTACATAGAATCAAAGAATGTCAGATTTGGAAGAGACCTCCAGGGTCATCATGTCCAACCCCATGCTCAACTATCTCAGACAGATGTCTGTCCAGCCTCTGTTTGAAGACCTCCATTGAAGGAGAACTCACCACCTCTTGGGGCAGCCTGTTCCACTCATTGATCACCCTCACTGTCAAAAAGCTTTTTCTAATATCTAATCTATATCTTCTCCCTTTCAGTTTCATTCAATTGCTTCTCGTGTTTCCATATGCAAATGAGAATGAGGATGATCCCTCAACACTGTGAAATCTAACCCTTCAGATATTTGTAGACAGTTATTAAGTCTCCTCTTAGCCTTTTTTTGCAAGATAAACATTACCAGATCCTTTAACCGTTCCTCATACGACATACTTTGCAGTCTGCTCACCATGTTGGTCGCTCTTCTCTGAACTTGCTCCAGTTTTTCGATGTCTTTTTTAAAATGAGCTCCCAGATCTGGACACAATATTCCAGATGAGGTCTGATCCAAGGATAAGAAGAGGGGATAATTACTTCACGTGATCTAGACTCTATGCTTCTCTTAATACATCCTAGAACTGTGTTTGCCTTTTTTGCTGCTGCATCACACTGTTGACTCATGTGCAATCTGTGATCTATTAGCATACCCAAGTCTTTTTCACACGCGCTGTTGCTTAGTTCTATTCCTCCCATTCTGTAGATGTAATTTTAGTTTTTCTTGCCCAGATGTATAACCTTGCATTTCTCCCTGTTAAATGCCATTCTATTAATCGCTGCCCATTCTTCAAGCACATCAAGATTCTTTTGAATCCTTTTTCTGTCTTCTCTAGTGTTAGCTATTCCTCCTAGTTTGCATCGTCTGGAAATTTGATTAGTTTATTTTCAGTTCCCTTATCTAGATCATTTATAAAAATGTTGAACAACGCTAGGGCCAAGACAGAACCTTGTGGTACCCTACTTGAAAAACTCTTCCAATTGGATGTGCAACCATTTATTACCATTTTTTGAGCATGATCACTGAGCCAGATATGTATCCACCTAACCGTAGCCTTGTCATTCCTATACTTGGTAATTTTTTCAATAAGGATAGTATGTGATACTTTTTAAATGCTTTGCTGAAGTCGAGATATACTATATCTACTTCATTTCCCTGATCCACCCAGGCATTGATTTCATCATTAGATTATTGTTTGCTCCAAACCCATGCTGGCTCTGGTTAATTACTATATTCTTATCCAAGTACTTACATATATGCTGTGTAATATGTTATGACCCCAGTGGACAGGGTCTCAGAGGAACGTGTAAGTCTGCAAGATACAAAAATCCAGCTCATAGGGCTGTGGTAACTGGGTTGACCAAATAGCTACTCCTAACGCCAACACTAGAAGTAGCCGGGGATCATGCCTACGGTGATCGCTAGATGACTCGCGCCAGCCGGAGAATCTAACTACCCCTAGGAGAAGAAAACAAAGACCTCTCTTGCCTCCAGAGAAAGGGACCCCAAAGCAAGATACAAGCCCCCCACAAATAATAACGGTGAGGTAAGAGGAAATGACAAACACAGAAATGAACCAGGTTCAGCAAAGAGAGGCCAGCTTACTAATAGCAGAATATAGCAAGATAACTTATCTGGTCAACAAAAACCCTATAAAAATCCACGCTGGAGATTCAAGAACCCCCGAACCGTCTAACGGTCCGGGGGGAGAACACCAGCCCCCTAGAGCTTCCAGCAAAGGTCAGGATACAGATAGGAACAAGCTGGACAAAAATACCAAACAAAACAAAAGCAAAAAGCAAAGAAGCAGACTTAGCTTGAAAAACAGGAACCAGGATCAGAGGACAAGAGCACAACAGATTAGCTCTGATTTCAACGATGCCAGGCATTGAACTGAAGGTCCAGGGAGCTTATATAGCAACGCCCCTGAACTAACGGCCCAGGTGAGGATATAGGAAAAGACAGACGCTCCAGAGTCAAATCACTAATGACCACTAGAGGGAGCAAAAAGCAAAATCACAACAGTACCCCCCCCTTAGTGAGGGGTCACCGAACCCTCACCACGACCACCAGGGCGATCAGGATGAGCGGCATGAAAGGCACGAACTAAATCGGCCGCATGAACATCAGAGGCGACCACCCAGGAATTATCTTCCTGACCATAGCCCTTCCACTTGACCAGGTACTGAAGCCTCCGCCTGGAGAGACGAGAATCCAAGATCTTCTCCACCACGTACTCCAACTCGCCCTCAACCAACACCGGAGCAGGAGGCTCAGCAGAAGGAACCACAGGCACAACGTACCGCCGCAACAAGGACCTATGAAATACGTTGTGGATAGCAAACGACACAGGTAGATCCAGGCGAAAGGATACAGGATTAAGAATTTCCAATATCTTGTAAGGACCAATAAAACGAGGTTTAAATTTGGGAGAGGAAACCTTCATAGGAACAAAGCGGGAAGAAAGCCACACCAAATCCCCAACACGTAGTCGGGGACCCACACCGCGGCGGCGGTTGGCAAAGCGCTGAGCCCTCTCCTGTGACAACTTCAAGTTGTCCACCACAAGATTCCAGATCCGCTGCAACCTATCCACCACAGAATCCACCCCAGGGCAGTCAGAAGGTTCCACATGACCCGAAGAAAAACGAGGGTGGAAACCAGAGTTGCAGAAAAACGGCGAAACCAAGGTGGCGGAACTAGCCCGATTATTAAGGGCAAACTCAGCTAACGGCAAGAAGGTCACCCAATCGTCCTGATCAGCAGAGACAAAACACCTCAAATAAGCCTCCAAAGTCTGATTAGTTCGCTCCGTCTGTCCATTAGTCTGAGGATGGAAAGCAGACGAAAACGACAAGTCAATGCCCATCCTACTACAAAAGGATCGCCAGAATCTGGAAACGAACTGGGATCCTCTGTCTGACACAATATTCTCAGGGATGCCGTGCAAACGAACCACGTTCTGGAAAAACACAGGAACCAGATCGGAAGAGGAAGGCAGTTTAGGCAAAGGAACCAAATGGACCATCTTGGAGAAGCGATCACATATCACCCAGATAACAGACATGCCCTGAGACACCGGAAGATCAGAAATGAAATCCATGGAGATATGTGTCCAAGGTCTCTTAGGGACAGGCAAGGGCAAGAGCAACCCGCTGGCACGAGAACAGCAAGGCTTAGCTCGAGCACAAGTCCCACAGGACTGTACAAATGACCGCACATCCCTAGACAAGGAAGGCCACCAAAAGGATCTGGCCACCAGATCTCTGGTGCCAAAAATTCCTGGGTGACCTGCCAACACCGAGGAATGAACCTCGGAAATGACTCTGCTGGTCCACTTATCAGGCACAAACAGTCTGTCAGGTGGACAAGAATCAGGCCTATCAGCCTGAAATCTCTGCAACACACGTCGCAGATCAGGAGAAATAGCTGACAAGATAATACCATCCTTAAGAATACCAACAGGTTCAGCGACTCCAGGAGCATCAGGCACAAAGCTCCTGGAAAGAGCATCGGCCTTCACATTCTTTGAACCTGGTAAATACGAGACAACAAAGTCAAAACGGGAGAAAAACAATGACCAGCGGGCCTGTCTAGGATTCAGGCGTTTAGCAGACTCGAGATACATCAGATTTTTGTGATCAGTCAAGACCACCACACGATGCTTAGCACCCTCGAGCCAATGACGCCACTCCTCAAATGCCCATTTCATGGCCAACAACTCCCGATTGCCCACATCATAATTTCGCTCCGCAGGTGAAAACTTCCTAGAGAAAAAGGCGCAAGGTCTCATAACAGAGCAACCAGGGCCTCTCTGCGACAAAACGGCCCCTGCTCCAATCTCTGAAGCATCCACCTCAACTTGAAAGGGAAGCGAGACATCAGGCTGGCACAAAACAGGCGCCGAAGTAAACCGACGTTTCAACTCCTGGAAAGCTTCCACGGCAGCAGGAGCCCAATTAACCACATCGGAGCCCTTCTTGGTCATATCCGTCAAAGGTTTCACAATGCTAGAAAAGTTAGCGATAAAACGACGGTAGAAGTTAGCGAAACCCAAGAACTTCTGAAGACTCTTAACTGACGAGGGCTGAGTCCAATCAAGAATAGCTCGGACCTTGACTGGGTCCATCTCCACAGCAGAAGGGGAAAAAATGAACCCCAAAAAGGGAACCTTCTGTACACCAAAAAGACACTTTGAGCCCTTGACAAACAAAGAATTTTCACGCAAAATTTTAAAGACCATCCTGACCTGCTCCACATGCGAGTCCCAATTATCAGAAAAAACCAGAATATCATCCAGATAAACGATCAGAAATTTATCCAGATAGTTCCGGAAAATGTCATGCATAAAGGACTGAAAAACTGAAGGGGCATTAGAGAGCCCAAAAGGCATCACCAAGTACTCAAAATGACCTTCGGGCGTATTGAATGCGGTTTTCCATTCATCCCCTTGCTTAATGCGCACAAGGTTGTACGCACCACGAAGGTCTATCTTGGTAAACCACTTGGCACCTTTAATCCGGGCAAACAAGTCAGACAACAGCGGCAAAGGATACTGAAATTTGACAGTGATCTTATTTAAAAGCCGATAGTCAATACAAGGCCTCAAAGATCCGTCCTTTTTAGCCACAAAAAAGAATCCCGCACCAAGAGGGGAAGAAGACGGACGGATGTGTCCTTTCTCCAGAGACTCCTTGATATATGAACGCATAGCGGTATGTTCAGGTATCGACAGATTAAACAGTCTTCCCTTAGGAAATTTACTGCCTGGAATCAAATCTATTGCACAGTCACATTCCCTATGAGGAGGCAATGCACTGGACCTGGACTCGCTAAAGACATCCTGATAATCAGACAAGTACTCCGGAACTTCCGAAGGCGTAGAAGAAGCAATAGACACAGGCAGGGAATCCTCATGAATACCACGACAGCCCCAACTAGACACTGACATAGCCTTCCAGTCAAGGACTGGATTATGGGTCTGTAACCATGGCAGCCCCAAAACAACCAAATCATGCATTTTATGTAGAACGAGAAAACGTATCACCTCGCGGTGTTCAGGAGTCATGCACATGGTAACCTGTGTCCAATACTGCGGCTTATTTTCTGCCAATGGCGTAGCATCAATACCCCTAAGAGGGATAGGATTTTCTAATGGTTCAAGAATAAAACCACAGCGCTTAGCAAATGAGAGATCCATAAGACTCAGGGCAGCACCTGAATCTACAAACGCCATGACAGGATAAGATGACAGTGAGCAAATCAAAGTTACAGACAGAATAAACTTAGGATGCAAATTACCAACGGTGACAGGACTAACAACCTTAGATATACGTTTAGAGCATGCTGAGATAACATGTGTAGAGTCACCACAGTAGTAGCACAAGCCATTCCGGCGTCTATGAATTTTCCTCTCATTTCTAGTCAGGATTCTATCACATTGCATCAAATCAGGTGTCCGTTCAGACAACACCATGAGGGAATTTGCGGTTTTTCTATCACATTGCATCACATCAGGTGTCTGTTCAGACAACAACATGAGGGAATTTGCGGTTTTGCGCTCCCGCAACCGCCGGTCAATTTGAATAGCCAGGGACATGGTATCATTCAGACCTGTGGGAATGGGAAAACCCACCATAACATTCTTAATGGCCTCAGAAAGGCCATTTCTAAAATTAGCGGCCAGTGCACACTCGTTCCAATGTGTCAGCACGGACCATTTCCGAAATTTTTGGCAATACACCTCAGCCTCGTCCTGGCCCTGAGACATAGCCAGCAAGGCTTTCTCTGCCTGAATCTCAAGATTGGGTTCCTCATAAAGTAAACCGAGCGCCAGAAAAAACGCATCAATATCAGCCAGTGCCGGATCTCCTGGCGCCAACGAAAAAGCCCAATCCTGAGGGTCACCCCGTAAGAATGAAATAACAATTTTTACTTGTTGAGCAGAGTCTCCAGACGAACAAGGTTTCAGGGACAAAAATAATTTACAATTATTCCTGAAATTCCTAAACTTAAATCGGTCTCCTGAAAACAGTTCAGGAATCGGAATCTTGGGTTCAGACCTAGGATTTCTGGTAACATAATCTTGTATACCCTGCACACGAGCGGCAAGCTGGTCCACACTTGTAATCAAGGTCTGGACATTCATGTCTGCAGCAAGCTTAAGCCACTCTGAGGTAAAGGGGAAAAGAAAAAAAAAAATGAGAGAGGGAAAAAAAAAACTCAAAATTTTCTTTCTTATAATCCCACTTCTGCAATGCATTAAACATTTAATACTGGCCTGGCATACTGATATGACCCCAGTGGACAGGGTCTCAGAGGAACGTGTAAGTCTGCAAGATACAAAAATCCAGCTCATAGGGCTGTGGTAACTGGGTTGACCAAATAGCTACTCCTAACGCCAACACTAGAAGTAGCCAGGGATCATGCCTACGGTGATCGCTAGATGACTCGCGCCAGCCGGAGAATCTAACTACCCCTAGGAGAAGAAAACAAAGACCTCTCTTGCCTCCAGAGAAAGGGACCCCAAAGCAAGATACAAGCCCCCCACAAATAATAACGGTGAGGTAAGAGGAAATGACAAACACAGAAATGAACCAGGTTCAGCAAAGAGAGGCCAGCTTACTAATAGCAGAATATAGCAAGATAACTTATCTGGTCAACAAAAACCCTATAAAAATCCACGCTGGAGATTCAAGAACCCCCGAACCGTCTAACGGTCCGGGGGGAGAACACCAGCCCCCTAGAGCTTCCAGCAAAGGTCAGGATACAGATAGGAACAAGCTGGACAAAAATACCAAACAAAACAAAAGCAAAAAGCAAAGAAGCAGACTTAGCTTGAAAAACAGGAACCAGGATCAGAGGACAAGAGCACAACAGATTAGCTCTGATTTCAACGATGCCAGGCATTGAACTGAAGGTCCAGGGAGCTTATATAGCAACGCCCCTGAACTAACGGCCCAGGTGAGGATATAGGAAAAGACAGACGCTCCAGAGTCAAATCACTAATGACCACTAGAGGGAGCAAAAAGAAAAATCACAACAGTAATAATTTGTTCAAAGATCTCTCCTGTTACAGAAGTAAGGCTCACTGGTCTGTAATCTCCTGGATCTTCTGGGACTTCTGTTCTCCAGAAATTTTCAAAGATTCTGGCTAGTGATGCTGCAATTTTCTTTGCCATCTCTTTCAGTACTCTAGGATGTAATTAATCTGGACCAGGAGATTTAAATTCATTTAAATTACCTAAGTGTTCCCTCACCAGCTCTCTGTTTATAATGTGGATTCTTTTATTCCTTTGGTAGCACCATAAAAATCATTTGATGTTACATTTGCTTTCTTAGAGAACACAGATAAAAAAAAAAAAATACGGCCTTCTCAACATCATTTTTGACCACTTCACCCTTTTCATCCTGTAAAAATCCTATAGCATCTTTGACTTTTCTTTTGCTTTTGACATACCCCCAATGTCTCTTTTTATTGCTTTTGGTCTCCCTTCCAAGCCTCACTTGATTACTGGCTTTAGCTCCTCAAATGCTTGCACTGCATTCCCTGCAGACAGCATTATATTCTTCTTTAGATATGCCCCATTCTTTCCATTTGATATACATATCTTTTTTTCCATTTATCAAGTGTTTAAGTTCTGTGTTCATACATCCTGGCCTCTTTAAATTTTTCCAATTTTTCCCTCTTTTCGGGATTGTTACTGATGCAGTGAGAATTTAATTTAGGAAAATCTCCCATCCTTCTTGAACATTTCTGTCCTTTAGAACATACAGCCATTAGACCTTTCCTACTCTCTTTCTGAGTCCATTAAAATCTGCCTTCTGAAGTCTAACCTTAAAGTCTGAGTCTTCGCAGGTCTTCCTTCTCTGGTAATCCAAAATTTGAGTATAGCATGATCGCTGCCTCCTTGTAAGTTCCCAGCCACCTTTACTTCCTCACAAATATCTGGATAGTTAAAATCTCCCATGATCCTTATGTCTTACATTTTTTGAGAACAAAGACATCTGATGTAAAAAGAGTTAATCCATATCTTCAGTCTGTCCAGGTGACCTATAGTGAACACCTACTTTAGTGTCCTTTCTGTTCTTCTCTTGTTGTATTCTTGTCCAAACAGTTTCTACAGAGCTACCATTCTCTGAAGCTTGGATCTCAGTGGAGATATTTGATTTCCTATCATACAATGCAACACCTTGTCCCCTCTTATTAAGCCTGTTTCTAATAAATAAGTTCTAGCCTTCATGTTTTATTCCAATCATGTGTATCATCCTACCAAGTTTCAGTGATGCCTATCACATCATATCTCTCTTCTTGTATTAGTAGCTCTGATTCTCCTTGTTTGTTTCCCATGCTCTGTGCATTTGTACAGATACATTTTAGTTTGTAGTCAGTTTTTCTTGCTGCTCTTTTTTCATTCTGAATTTGTTGTCTTTGTTCTGTATTTTTACTTCTATCAGCAGGGTTTTAAAAATAATTCATAAACTGCATACTTTTTCCTGGCCATATATTTCTCATGCCATACTGCTCTAGATTAGAACTCTCCTGATGAGTATATCAATGCGTCTACAATCATGTGTTTTCAATGTAAGGTTAAAATGTGGTTAACCACAAATTCCCATCTGTTTCTGCTTTCTGAAATGTAGCGGTTGCAATGCTTTGTTTACCATTAACAGGGACTTTGCATGTTAGATCTGGCCAATCCTGACCTTGATGATTCCTGATGCAACTTGTATGTCTCACTTGGAGAGATGGATCCACAAAGCCATTGGCTTGTCTGATCAGTTGTTAATTAGCACAGACAAGTGGTGATCAAAAAGGTGAGCAAGTTGGAACTGTGTTTTCAGAAGTGGCCAAACTGGAGCATCGGCAACTAGAGTAGCAGAATAGGAGTTATGGCATCTGCTTAAGCAAGTTAGACTCACCGATGAAGAATGGATGTGACAGAACTGAGTTGTGTGAAAATGTAAGCTGAAGGAGCTTGATCACGCTAATTCTAATGCAGGAAAGAGGATCAGACCAAAGGGTGCCATGTCGCTGGCTGGTGTAGCACAGTAGTAACAAACCAAGAGAAAACGGAAGAGATGGCACACCCAAAGGTAAGTAAATAACATGATTAAGGGCTAGTGACTCACCAGAAACACATCCGTTTTAAATCCTTTGTGTGTTGTTTTAATGGATACAAGATTAAAGAATTATTGACTTTTACTTACTTTTGTATGTTCTGTCTCTTCTGTCCCTCAGCTGGGCTGAATGGTCTGGGAGGGTGATAGCACTGCAGCAAATTAGTTTGCCAGAGGGACCCAGCAGCAGAGGACAAAGGAAACAGCACTGGGACTTGGATCAAAGAGAGTAACAAGAGTTTGTTTTTGTGGACCATGACAGGAATGGAACTGCCAAGGTAATATTTATATTTTGGGGCTTTGGATACAACATGAGCCCACCTGTAGCTGGTTCTTGGACCTTTTGGAGCTACAGCTTAGAAGAAATCTAGCTGTGACCTTTCTGTTGAGTTCATTTTCCACCTCTCTGCGACCTTATAACCTCACATTAACAGTCATTAAAGTCACATCAGTTCAGGTATTTCTAAGAATGAGAAATACAATAAGGTCAGAGCTGCACTTAGTTCCTTGATAAACTGAACTCTGATTAAAACACTGCCAGGTCTGTGACATCATGCAACCACAAGCTTATGTGCCAGCTGTGTGGTTTTCCATGCCAGTTGAGATGTGGACAGTACAGAGGAAAGTTCAGGGTGTTTTGTGTCTCGCTAAATTCGAATCCGTGACCAAAGTGCTATGTGAATATCGGTGCGTTTATAACGAAGTACCACCAAATAGGAATAACATTACTCGGTGGGATAAGCAGTTGAAGGAAACCGGCAGTTTGGTGGAGAAACCCCGTTCTGGTAGGCCATCAGTCAGTGACGAGTCTGTAGAGGCTATACGGGATAGCTACCTAAGGAGCCCTAAAAAATCTGTGCGTGCGTGTGCTCGATAATTACACCTAAGCAAGACTACAGTTCATAAGGTGTTAAATAAACATCTCTGTTTTACAGGGTGCAAATTGCGGCTGTTGCACGCTATCAAACCGGTGGATAGACCAAAACGATGCGTGTTTGCTACAGATATGCTTCATGAGATCGATAATGATGCAAGATTTTTGCAGAAGATTGTGTTCAGCGATGAGGCGACATTCCATATCTGTGGACATGTTCATCGCCATAACGTCCGGATATGGGCTGCTGAACATCCTCATGCCTACGTTGAGTATGAACGTAACACCCCTAAAGTGAACCTGTGGTGCGGCCTGATGCATGATAAGGTCTATCACCTTTTTTTTTTTTCGCAGAGCGGTCTGTGATGGCAAACACGTATCTTCACATGTTTGAATTGTATGCGTGTCATCTTTCAACAGGACGGCGCTCCTCCACACTGCGCGAACCATTGTTTGTGAGTTTCTGGATAGAACATTTCCCCGGCGGTGGATAGGCAGGGGTTCTGTCAAGCCACAGCCACCACGATCCCCGGATCTGACGCCCTTAGACTTTTACTTTTGGGGTTATGTGAAGCAACATGTGTACATTGAACGTATCAACAACATTAATCACTTAAAGGGCCACTGTCACCCCCTCCAGCCGTTATAAACTAAAAGAGCCACCTTGTGCAGCAGTAATGCTGCAGTCTAACAAGGTGGCTCTTTTAGTTTTTGATTAAGTTATTACCTCAATAAAGCGATTTGAAAATTGTCCACAAAGACCAGCTATTGTACCGGGAGGCGGTCCGAAGCGTCCTGTATGAATCCCCCAACGGCCGTCACTCTTCTCTTCAGGGGCGCTGGTTTCCGCCCCCTGAGCGCTGTTATCTTCTGAAATCCGGCGCCTGCGATGTTCTTTCCTGCCTGGGGCCTGCGCAGTGTTTACTGTGAGTCACAGCACAGACGCAGGGTGCCTGACTGCGCCTGTGCCGGCAGTGCGGCCGCCCTGTTACTGAATCCCCGCCCCGCACTGTGTTATTCATTATGCACAGTGCGGGGCGGAGATTCAGTAACAGGGCGGCCGAACTGCCGGCACAGGCGCAGTCAGGCACCCTGCGTCTGTGCTGTGACTCACAGTAAACACTGCGCAGGCCCCAGGCAGGAAAGAAGAGCGCAAGCGCCGGATTTCAGAAGATAACAGCGCTCAGGGGGCGGAAACCAGCGCCCCTGAAGAGAAGAGTGACGGCCGTTGGGGGATTCATACAGGACGCTTCGGACCACCTCCCGGTACAATAGCTGGTCTTTGTGGACAATTTTCAAATCGCTTTATTGAGGTAATAACTTAATCAAAAACTAAAAGAGCCACCTTGTTAGACTGCAGCATTACTGCTGCACAAGGTGGCTCTTTTAGTTTATAACGGCTGGAGGGGGTGACAGTGGCCCTTTAAAACAGAATCACTGACGTTATTCACTCTGTTACACCAGACATCCTTACCCGTTTGTGGCAAGAACGTCACTATCGTTTGGATGTTTGTAGGGCAACAAATGGAGCCCACATCGAACTGCACTGAATAGGTACTATACTGGGAGAGTTTTTCTTTTATTTGGAGCAGATTTCACATTTCTATCATTTTTGTTGCTTTCCAACGACTGGTGAAAAGTGCACCATGACTTTACGGACACACTGTATACAACGAACCCTCACCAGTGGTTGCAAAAAATTATTGTCAGAAAGCAGAAGCAGTTCTGTGTCTCTTAGTAAGGGTATTCACAGGATAGGCCCTATTTAACCCCTTAACGACCGCCGATACGCCTTTTAACGGCGGCCGCTAAGGGTACTTAAACCACAGCGCCGTTAATTAACGGCGCTGTGGAAAAAGTGAATAGCGCCCCCCAGAGTCGGATTTTCTCTGTGGTCTCGGTTGCCGAGGGTAGCCGAGACCCCAGAGAACATGATTCGGGGGTTTTTTACCGACCCCCGAGTTGCGATCGCCGGTAATTAACCGTTTACCGGCGGTCGCAACAACAACAAAAAACGCGATGTGCCGTTTAATTTCTCTGTCCTCCGATGTGATCGCACATCGGAGGACAGAGAAATAGGGTCCCCGATGGCCCCCAATAGCCCCCCGATACTTACCTACCTCCCCCGGTGCTCCTCGTGGGTCCCCATGGGCGCCGCCATCTTTTTTCCGGGAAAAAATGGCGGGCGCACGCGCAGTACGCCCGCCGCCCGGCACCCGGAAGATCTTTGGGGTCTCGGCTGCCGGGGGTAGCCGAGACCCCAAAGAACATGATCGGGGTCGGTTTGCACCGACCCCTGTTTTGCGATCGCCGGTAATTAACAGTTTACCGGCGACCGCAAAAAAAAAAAAAAAAAAAAGCGATCTGTATTTCTCTGTCCTCTGATGTGACTGATCACACATCAGAGGACAGAGAAATAGGGGGATTCGGGGACCCTAACATACTCACCCGGTGTCCCTGGGTCCTCTTCTGTCTTCTCCTGCCAGCCGGCTTTTTCCTTATGGCGGGCGCATGCGCAGTGCGCCCGCCATCTGCTGCCATCTGCCGGCCGGCAGGAGAAGACGAGTTGGGGCTAAAATTAGGGTTAGGGTTAGGGTTAGGGTTAGGGTTAGAGTTAGGGTTAGAGTTAGGGTTAGGGTTAGGGTTAGAGTTAGAGTTAGGGTTAGGGTTAGGGTTAGGGTTAGGGTTATGGTTAGAGTTAGGGTTAGGGCTAGGGTTAGAGTTAGGGTTAGGGTTAGGGCTAGGGTTGGGGCTAAATTTAGGGTTAGGGCTAGGGTTAGGGTTAGGCTACTTTCACACTAGCGTTTTTTGGCTTCCGTCGCAATGCGTCGGAGAAAAAACGCATCCTGCAAAAGTGCTTGCAGGATGCGTTTTTTCTCCATTGGCTTGCATTAGCGACGCATTGCGACGGATTGCCACATGTCGCATCCGTCGTGCGACGGATGCGTCGTGCTTTGGCGGACCGTCGGCACAAAAAAAGCTACATGTAACTTTTTTGTGCGACGTGTCCGCCATTTCCGACTGTGCATGCGCGGCCGGAACTCCGCCCCCGCCTCCCCTCACAATGGGGCAGCGGATGCGTTGAAAAAACAGCATCCGCTGCACCCGTTGTGCGGCGCTTACAACGCTAGCGTCGGTACGTCGGTCCGGCACACTGCGATGGGCCGAGTACGACGCTAGTGTGAAAGTAGCCTTAGGCTTCTATCACACTTGCGTCGGTACAGGGCGGTCGCAATGCGTCGGCCCGACGTACCGACGCACATTGTTAAAATTGTGCACAATGTGGGCAGCGGATGCAGTTTTTCAACGCATCCGCTGCCCAGTCTATGTCCTGGGGAGGAGGGGGCAGAGTTACGGCCACGCATGCGTGGAAATGTCGGACGTGACGTACAAAAAAAAGGTTACATTGAACTTTTTTTGTGACGACGGGGCTAAAGTTATGGTTAGGGTTGGGGCTAAAGTTAGGGTTAGGGTTGGGGCTAAAGTTAGGGTTAGAGTTGGGATTAGGGTTTGGATTAGGGTTGGGATTAGGGTTACGTTTGGGATTAGGGTTAGGGGTGTGTTGGATTTAGGGTTTTGATTAGGGTTATGGTTAGGGTTGAGATTAGGGCTGTTTTGGGGTTAGGGTTGTGATTATCGTTAGGGTTGTGATTAGGATTATGGATCGGGTTAAGATTAGGGTTAGGGGTGTGTTGGAGTTAGGGTTGGAGTTATAATTTGGGGGTTTCCACTGTTTAGGTATATCAGGGGGGTCTCCAAACACGACAGCCAATTTTGCGCTAAAAAAGTCAAATGGTGCTCCCTCCCTTCTGAGCTCTGCCGTGCGCCCAAACAGTGGTTTACCCCCACATATGGGGCATCAGCGTACTCGGGATAAATTGGACAACAACTTTTGGGGTCCAACTTCTCCTGTTACCCTTGTGAAAATAAAAACTTGGGGGCTAAAAATCTTTTTTGTGGGAAAATTTTTTTTTTTTTAATTTTCACTACTCTGCATTATAAACTTCTGTGAAGCACTTGAGCATTCAAAGTTCTCACCACATATCTAGATAAGTTCCTTAGGGGGTCTAGTTTCCAAAATTTGGTCACTTGTGGGGGGTTTCTACTGTTTAGGTACATCAGGGGCTCTGCAAACGCAACATAACACCCACAGACAATTCTATCAAAGTCTGAATTCCAAAATGGCGCTCCTCTTCCGAGCTCTGCCGTGCGCCCAAACAGTGGTTTACCCCCACATATTGGGTACCAGCATACTCAGGACAAATTGGACAACAACGTTTGGGGTCCAATTTCTCCTGTTACCCTTGTGAAAATAAAAACTTGGGGGCTAAAAATCTTTTTTGTGGGAAAAAAAAATATTTTTTAATTTTCACTACTATGCATTATAAACTTCTGTGAAGCACTTGGGCATTCAAAGTTCTCACCACATATCTAGATAAGTTCCTTAGGGGGTCTAGTTTCCAAAATGTGGTCACTTGTGGGGGGTTTCTACTGTTTAGGTACATCAGGGGCTCTGCAAACGCAACATAACACCCACAGACAATTCTATCAAAGTCTGAATTCCAAAATGGCGCTCCTTCTCTTCCGAGCTCTGCCGTGCGCCCAAACAGTGGTTTACCCCCACATATTGGGTACCAGCATACTCAGGACAAATTGGACAACAACTTTTGGGGTCCAATTTCTCTTGTTACCCTTGTGAAAATAAAAATTTGGGGGCTAAAAAAATCTTTTGTGGGAAAAAAAAATATTTTTTATTTTCACTACTATGCATTATAAACTTCTGTGAAGCACTTGGGCATTCAAAGTTCTCACCACATATCTAGATAAGTTCCTTGGGGGGTCTATTTTCCAAAATGGGGTCACTTGTTGGGAGTTTCTACTGTTTAGGTACATTAGGGGTCTGCAAACGCAACATAACGCCCGCAGACAATTCTATCAAAGTCTGCATTCCAAAATGGCGCTCCTTCCCTTCCGAGCTCTGCCGTGCGCCCAAGCAGTGGTTTACCCCCACATATGGGGAACCAGCATACTCAGGACAAATTGGACAACAACTTTTGGGGTCCAATTTCTCTTGTTACCCTTGTGAAAATAAAAACTTGGGGGCTAAAAAATCTTTATTGTTAAAAAAAAAATATTTTTTATTTTCACGACTCTGCATTATAAACTTCTGTGATGCACTTGGGCATTCAAAGTTCTCACTACACATCTAGATAAGTTCCATGGGGGGTCTAGTTTCCAAAATGGGGTCACTTTTGGGGGGTTTCTACTGTTTAGGCACATCAGGGGCTCTCCAAATGCGACATGGCGTCCGATCTCAATTCCAGTCAATTTTGCATTGAAAAGTCAAATGGCGCTCCTTTGCTTCCGAGCTCAGCCATGCACCCAAACAGTGGTTTACCCCCACATACGGGGTGTCGGCGTACTCAAGACAAATTGTACAACAACTTCTGGTGTCCATTTTCTCCTGTTACCCTTGGTAAAATAAAAATTTGGAGGCAAAAAGATCATTTTTGTAGAAAAAATGCGATTTTTTTATTTTCACGGCTCTACGTTATAAACTTCTGTGAAGCACCTGGGGGTTTAAAGTGCTCACCACACATCTAGATAAGTTCCTTAAGGGGTCTAGTTTCCAAAATGGTGTCATTTGTGGGGGGTCTCCACTGTTTAGGCACATCAGCGGCTCTCCAAACGTGACATGGCGTCCGATCTCAATTCCAGCCAATTCTACATTGAAAAAGTAAAACGACACTCCTTCTCTTCCAAGCTCTGCGGTGCGCCCAAACAGTGGTTTACCCCCACATATGGGGTATTGACATACTCAGGAGAAATTGCACAACAACGTTTGTGGTCTAATTTCTCCTGTTACCCTTGTGAAAATAAAAATTTGGGGGCAAAAAGATCATTTTTGTAGAAAAAATGCGATTTTTTATTTTCACGGCTTTACGTTATAAACTTCTGTGAAGCACCTGGGGGTTTAAAGTGCTCACCACACATCTAGATAAGTTCCTTAAGGGGTCTAGTTTCCAAAATGGTGTCATTTGTGGGGGGTCTCCACTGTTTAGGCACATCAGCGGCTCTCCAAACGTGACATGGCGTCCGATCTCAATTCCAGCCAATTCTACATTGAAAAAGTAAAACGACACTCCTTCTCTTCCAAGCTCTGCGGTGCGCCCAAACAGTGGTTTACCCCCACATATGGGGTATTGACGTACTCAGGAGAAATTGCACAACAACGTTTGTGGTCTAATTTCTCCTGTTACCCTTGTGAAAATAAAAATTTGGGGGCAAAAAGATCATTTTTGTAGAAAAAATGCGATTTTTTATTTTCACGGCTTTACGTTATAAACTTCTGTGAAGCACTTGGGGGTTCAAAGTGCTCACCGAATATCTAGATAAGTTCCTTAAGGGGTCTAGTTTCCAAAATGGTATCACTTGTGGGGGGTTTCCACTGTTTAGGCACATCAGGGGCTCTCCAAATGCGACATGGCATCCGATCTCAATTCCAGCCAATTCTGCATTGAAAAAGTCAAACGGTGCTCCTTCACTTCCAAGCTCTGCGGTGCGCCCAAACAGTGGTTTACCCCCACATATGGGGTATTGACGTACTCAGGAGAAATTGCACAACAACTTTTGTGGTCTAATTTCTCCTGTTACCCTTGTGAAAATAAGAATTTGTGGGCGAAAAAATCATTTTTGTGAAAACAAATGCAATTTTTTATTTTCACGGCTCTGCGTTATAAACTTCTGTGAAGCACTTGGGGGTTCAAAGTGCTCACCACACATCTAGATAAGTTCCTTAAGGGGTCTAGTTTCCAAAATGGTATCACTTGTGGGGGGTTTCCACTGTTTAGGCACATTAGGGGCTCCCGAAACGCGACATGGCGTCTGATCTCAATTCCAGCCAATTCTGCATTGAAACAGTCAAACGGTGCTCCTTCACTTCCAAGCTCTGCGGTGCGCCCAAACAGTGGTTTACCTCCACATATGGGGTATCGGCGTACTCAGGAAAAATTGCACAACAAAATTTGTGGTTAAATTTCTGTTTTTACACTTGTGAAAATTAAAAAAAATGGTTCTGAAGTAAAATGTTTGCAAAAAAAAGTTAAATGTTCATTTTTTTCTTCCACATTGTTTCAGTTCCTGTGAAGTACGTAAAGGGTTAATAAACTTCTTGAATGTGGTTTTGAGCAGCTTGAGGGGTGCAGTTTTTAGAATGGTGTCACACTTGGTTATTTTCTATCATATAGACCCCTCAAAATGACTTCAAATGAGATGTGGTCCCTAAAAAAAAATGGTGTTGTAAAAATGAGAAATTGCTGGTCAACTTTTAACCCTTATAACTCCCTAACAAAAAAAAATTGTTTCCAAAATTGTGCTAATGTAAAGTAGACATGTGGGAAATGTTATTTATGAACTATTTTTTGTGACATATCTCTGATTTAAGGGCATAAAAATACAAAGTTTGAAAATTGCAAAATTTTAAAAATTTTCGCCATATTTCCATTTTTTTCATAAATAATCGCAAGTAATATCGAAGAAATGTTACCAGTAACTTGAAGTACAATATGTCACGAAAAAACAATCTCAGAATCAGTGGGATCCGATAAAGCGTTCCAGAGTTATAACCTCTTAAAGTGACACTGGTCAGAATTGTAAAAATTGGCTCGGTCATTAAGTACCAAATTGGCTCTGTCACTAAGGGGTTAAAGCATATTGTTATAGTTCTGTACAGCATAGATCTGTAATATCACCATTAGTCTTAAATGGTCACTGTCATTAAAACAAACTTTTCATAAATCAGTAATATGAGCGAAAAAAATAAACTTTGCAATATATCTTATTAAAGAACTCTGCTTCTTTCTCAACTTACATCCACTTCTTCTCCTCTCCTCTGCCCCTTGAACTCATTATTAACTCTAAAAAGCAATTAAATCCATCCTGCTGAAAACACAATTGACTGCCAGCTAACTAAGGGATCAGGTTACTGCTGCCTGCTAAATTCTACGGAGTGGGGAGGATGGCCCAGGAGGGGGGAGCAAAATGGGAGAAACACACAATGCTACTTCTTTTTAGAAAGTGTTCATCTCCCTCTAATGCTGGATTCACAGCTACCCTGCTTAGTACTGCAGCATAATATCCTCCTTGCTGCTGCTGCTTCTAAACATCTGGTACGTATACACAGGAGAACAGAAATCCCTCTTGTCTGTGTGTGTGTGTGTGTGTGTGCTGTGTATGTGAGACATCTCTTCAGCCACTCTACACCCACTAGCTCAGAGAAAACTGAAAATGAAAGATGGAGCCTAACGAGGAAACCTTGTGAAAATGCAGGATAGATATATAATATAATAGTGTTATCTCTCATGTACACGCATGTTATTTGAAACAGTTACCAGCAATGACAGGTATACTTTAAGGCTATGTGTCCACGTTCAGGATTGCATCAGGATTTGGTCAGGATTTTTCATCAGTATTTGTAAGCCAAAACCAGGAGTGGAACAATTAGAGGAAAAGTATAATAGAAACATATGCACCACTTCTGCATTTATCACCCACTCCTGGTTTTGGCTTACAAATACTGATGAAAAATCCTGACCAAATCCTGATGCAATCCTGAACGTGGACACATACCCTAAGAAAACATTTAACGACTTGTGATATTATCACATAAGATTTAGTAAAGAAATCCATAAAACACAGACTCCTCCCACACGTAAATGTTTAAGAAATGCTTTTATTTTGATTTCTTTACATTTTTGACATCATAAAGCCCTTATTTTGCACAAGGATCTGTTAAGTGTTCTCTGGAAACAAGAACTCGATGGGAGACTCAAACACGCTCCTTTATGTTAAAGAAAACATGGTGCCTGTACCTAGAAGGTAAATGTCTAAGTGTTGGCGGCTTGTTAGTCTCCGTCATGACACATACTGCCAGTATACAGTATTATTGCACGCTTACAGCCTTACATACAGTGTGGAGGAGATATGCCCTTGTCTGTTCAGCAGTCCATAGCTCAGTGATAATTCCCAGATTAGGCTAAACTTCCTGCAGCTCAGTAATTAGAGATTGGGGGTTACATGTATAATTTATCATTTGGTGGAAAAAAAAGAATAAGAAAGATATGGAAGAAAAAAAAACCAATAAAAACAACAAAAGCCTAAAACCACCACAAGCTCACACAGAAGAAGAATAATACAATATGTTCAAAACAAACAAACAAAAAGGTCCCATGTTAGAAAACGGTAGAGATAAAGCGATGTCGTCTTCTCTGGAAGCTCGTTAAGTGCAGATATGACTTTTTTTTTGCATGAAGAAAAATCCATCCGGGCTTCTATTATCACAGCAAAATTGTTCAGTGGGATTTCTCAGAAATTCGACAAATGCTGATCTTCAATTACAGGTTCCTGATCTTCAATAACTGGTGGAAGTAGATACTGGAATATAAAGCAGAAAATGAATTAGTCGCTGATATAATACATCACTATTACTGACATTATCTCTACCGTTAAAGAAGATTTCCAGTTTTATGCAGATACAGCTTAACGGGAACCTTTGTCATCAAATATGGTGTCTTATCTGCCATCTTCATGTTATAGAGCTGATTGAGATTCTGTTTGGAAGTGGCGGTCAGTCATTTGATAATCTTATATTCATGGTTCTACCAATTTCTCAACTTGGCAAGATATCACCTATTCATAAATAGGCAATAACTAGCCGATCACTGGAGTCCAAGTTCTTCTGATTTCAAGAACAGGGTTCTGAACTGTTCCATTAGCATTGAGCCTCAATGCTTCATTCTAAGAGACTACTGAAGATAATCAGGGATGAATACTGCAGAATCAGTGGCGATCCAAGACCTTAGATCCCCAGTGATCAACAGCACATAATCACCTAGAATTTGGGAAATAGATGTGCGTGTATAAATATATATTATTGAACATTTAATCATTTTAAATTTGTATAAATAAAAATTAATTTTATTGAAATGTTCTACTTCACTTCAAGGACTATGTTTATTATGCTTTACTGAAGTGATTTTGGCCATCATTGAATAGGACTATGGGAATAAAATGGAAATTTTATTCTAATTACATTATATCTTCACTGTAAAAGTGCAGGTTAGCGTTATTCAACTCAGCTAAATTCCTATTATATGTGAGATAAGCAGTGGTGGTTCTCTCATACATAGGGGTTAGTAGTGATACTAGTGAAGGGTATGACCTAACACAAACAAGGATGGGATATCAAGATCTGATCTGTGGGCGTCCGATTGCTAAGACGCCCAAAGTAGCTGTGGATGCACGATGCCACTTCATCAACCCATGATCAACCCATGATAAGCCACACAGACCCCGAAAAGGCCATCCCAAAATACAGTCATTACATTCTAGTGACTGGTGGGGATCTCAGTGATCGAATCCCCACAGATCGGACATAGATGATGGACCCTACTGATGGGCTATGACTATCTGCTCTGGGAATGCCTTCAGTGCATTAATTATGATAATTAACCAATAAATAATCAAAATGTTGCACTTCCATAATGTTCAATTAAGGGCTTGTTTACACATGCGAAAAGTGTGAAATAAAGATTTTATTTTTACATAACCTCTGTTGAAACTGAAGAAAACTGCACCAAATACTTGTATGTTTGCACCTGGCTTTGATAAAGTAAAATACTGCAAAAGGGTGAGGGCAATTAAAAAATCTGAAATCTGTTTGTTCAAGATGGCAGCTTTCCACGTGGGTTTTGCAGGCCCGTTGGTTGAAAACATAATGGTAATTGACGTTGAATTGGTCAAATAACACATAAGCACATTACCTTCTATCATACATTAATTTTTAAAAAAATAAGAACATTTTTAAATGATTTCTTGGTTTATGAGTGCACTTACTTGAGCTGGAATTTAGGCTTCCATACTGTAATCCTCCTCCAAAGCTAGATCCAAATCCAAAGCCTCCACCTCCCAGGCTTACACCACTGCCAAGTCCGGAGCCAAGGCCAAGCCCTAAGCCACCTCCAAGGCCTCCACCTAGGCCACCGCCAAGGCCACCACCAAGTCCAAGACCTCCTCCGAGACCACCTCCAAGTCCTCCTCCAAGGCCACCTCCATATCCGGCTCCACCGCCAGCTCCTCCACCACCTCCCAGAGCAGAGGATACAGTAGATTTGGACATTTGGACAGTGATGCCACTTCCAGAGCTGAGTCTGTAAGATAGAGAGACAGAGGATTAAAAATACATTTTATGTGCACGTTTCCAATCTCAACTGATAAAGTTTGGTAATGAATCCAAACTTGGGAGCTACTAGGAGGTAGGTAGGTGATCCTTGTGGCAAGGATCCTGCTCCATAGATCTGGAGAAAGGAGTAAAGGCCCCATACACATTAGATAAAAGTCATCCAAACCTACTAATTTTGCAGGCATTGGTTGACCACCTAATGTGTATGGGAGCCTATTGACTCTCCTTTGACCAATGATGTCAGGAGAGAGAAGGACCTGAACCTGTTGAATTTCAATGGCCAATCTATTTTTTCACAATAGAGATAAGCAAGGCCAGGTGAGATAGGTGTACTGTATGGGGGAATCAGGAGAGATAGCATGATCGTTCAGGTGACAGCTATCTAAGGTGTATGGCCAGCTATAATAGTGAATATCATATATTTTATTTTTTTCTTAGGAGTAGAAGGAAGGAGGAGATGATGGTCTGCAAAAGACAATTTGTCTTGTATCTGGAGTTTTTCTTTAAGCAAATGATTGTGTTCCTTCTAGGCTGTGAAGCAAGTGATGTTATTATCTACAAACTCATTTATCACAACCCCATTAATACAAGTAATTAGGCACTTCATTCAGAAAATAAAGATTCTTGTAGCTTTTATAAATACCTAAAAAGCAACACAAATTATCACTGTCCTATAAATGTACACCACATGCCGGGGAAAAGGGAATACATGAAATGGAACTGATCCGAATATGAAATCATAAGAGATGTGGGTCAGTCAGTGTGCAGAATTTCAGGGTTGTCAGTGTTGACAAAAACAGGCCTGAAGGTATTGGGTCAACAGAACTTAGTAACTGATTGGGATTTTGAGGTAGGGGGGAAACCTGTATTGGTCAAGGAGTATGCAACTTGGACAACTACCAACTAGTCTGTGTCCGTTTCAGAAGGTACCACAAACTTTAGATAACTGATGCTTGTTTAGCTATTTCTCCAGACTCCATCGTACCCATGAATAATCAGCTAGACCACATTTTCTTGTGTTAGAGGGAACAGGGGTTGTCCAGTTGAGGGAACACATTTTTTCACACTTAAATGCATGCATTTCAGGATAAAAATCATTTTTGCAATCGGTTTGGTTAAAAATGTTGCACTATTTGGCTTTCACAGGCTTTTTGCTTCCATGAACATTACATTTTTAAGTGGTCTATGGTCATAAATGAGCTGAGAGGAGCTCAGAAAAAGAGTTACAGCCTCCCTGTCAGACCGGCAGGACAAGCTCAATGACGGATTGTCAACTGATTCTGCATCCATCAATAGACCGTGAAACACAGAAGCAAACAGGAGGCAACCAGTACAAAATTTTGAAAGGAACCCAATTGCAAAAAGAAAAGATTTCCGCCCCCCCCCCCCCCCCCACAAATACATACAATTAAAAAAAAAAGAAAATTGTTCCCAATGGTTGATAACCCAAACTTATTGCATACTGCTGTATTATTGAGCTCAATACATAGACAGTATACCACAAGCTGAGCCCTAGAAATATATACAGAAGTAAAAAACCAGCACAACATTTTACACAACAATTTTAGGTAATAATTAGTGATGAACGAGTATACTCGTTACTCGGGTTCGAGCACACTCGGGTGACCTCCGAGTATTTGTTAGTGTTCGGAGATTTAGTTTTTCTTGCTGCAGCTGAATGATTTACATCTACTAGCCAGCCTGAGTACAAGTGGGGGTTGCCTGGTTGCTAAGGAATCCCCACATGTAATCAATCTCACTAGTAGCTGTAAATCATTCAGTTGCCACGATGAAAACTTAATCTCCGAGCACTAACAAATACTCGGAGGTCACCCAACTGCGCTGGGGGAAAACCCAAGCAACGAGTACACTTGCTCATCACTAGTAAAAATAACCCACGTGAACTTTTCACAAATGTTAACAATTGTATGTAAATAGAGTTACTTGTGCAAAAAAACCTGTAGTAAAATCTTAGGCCTGAAGCTTGTAATAACGATTTCCACATGCCGTGACATTAATAATACCAGAAACTAAAGTTTGATATTCAGACTGCATTTAGATTAAAGTTAATCAAGTCGGGCTTTTTTTCAAATGTTAAATTCTCTTTAAGGTGCAGGCAATAAGAACTTTAATTCCTGTTGTTTAGACCGCTGCTAATCATTTATTGAATCTCAAAAACTCTAAACCTCTTCTGAAATATTTCTTTCCCTCTTTCAAAGTTTGATGAAAGATTTTTAGTCTGGAATGAATGGTGTGCCTGGCTGGTCTTTTCTATAGGAAGAAGATAAGCACTTAAATGGTGACCGTTCTTATAGCTGACCTGTTGTCATTTCTTAGAGAAAGGGATAAATAAGCAATCTGCAAATTGCTTTAGTTAAAATAAATAAATTATGCAGAAAAATCACTCTAAAGTGTTGGAGAGTGGAGAGTAGTAGCAGAAACATTGACAGATTCCAGGAAATGGGGATCGGTCTTTGTCGCTTTACAGGAAGTGGGGCGGCTCTTTGTCTCCCTGCTCCTGCTCTCCTGTCTGCCAAATGGCATATAGGCCTAACAGAGTAGTGGGAAAGGCAGCCATTGAACAATGGCATACCAAAAGGTCCAAGGCCGACCTTCATTAATCAGTTTTTGGCAAGAAATGTACTTTAAGAAGTCATAATTACATATAGTAGTACGCTTGAAAAAAGATGTCCATCAGTTCAACCAAGTGATGGGAAATGTTAAAGGGAAGCGGTATAGGATCATCCATAACGCAAGATCCATTCTGCCCTATATGCAAGTTTTTTCTTTCTGATCACAAGTGTTGATCAGCACAATCAACATGTAGAACAAGAGTTGCAGGCATTTTCCAGAACATACTTATTTTCTGGGGGTTTTTTTTCCTCTAAGTGGCCAATCATACTTGCACATAAATTTGCGACTTTGAGTCGAAACTCAACAGAATAGGCGTAAAGTGTGCCTTTTAATACATTTTGTATTAAACCAATTTTTACTTTGGACAGGAGTCAATAAAGTTCAGTCTTATTAAATGTGGTCCAAAGAATAAAAAATATTGACCCGGTAGATTGCCGATGTCACAGCAAAGGATGGGGAGAGCTGAAGCAGCTCCTCTAATGGAGCAGCACAAAAGGGTTAATGATAGAAATGCAAATATAGGTCAGAATATCACTTACACAGCAGCAGGAGAACATAAGGTAAGTAACCTCTATGTAGGTCACGACGCTGTATATTACCAGTGATTTATTGATTACAACAAGCAATCTATAGAAAGCTCTATACAAATGTCACCCTGAGCACCCGGCACGACGCAAGTATCTGCTGCTCCAGTGTTATATCAAGGAGCGGTTATTCTGCACCTAGTATCTTCCCCGGCGTCCTTCTGTTATGCAATCCCAACTCTGTTCTTTTATATTATTTCATTCCTTCTAACAAGGTATTTAGTCCTCTGTTCTGCTGTAATGCCAGGAAGATAGCAGTCAGCGCCGCATACAGAACATAATGCATTATGCCGCTCTTCTGTGCTCTGCTCTATTTCACTAGTAATATTTTACTGGAATACGGCACAACTATTTTTAGCAAGCCATTAACAAGTACGCAATGAAGGAACACATTAAAGCGAGGGTCTTGTTTGATGCAGAAGCCTCTCCAATGTTCAGAGGGATACGTCAGAATATCAAGAGTGAACATCAGCAGAGAGGAACATAGTCATGTTTTTTTGTAGGGACTGTTTGCTCGGAATGATAAATCTATGATGAATAGCTCCTTTTCCCATTTGTAAAGGAGTCTGTGTCTTTTACAGTACATTGGTACATATGCAAAAGAGCGCAAACCAGGAGAGAATGGCTAGGTATCTGTTACTTTTTCCCATCTCTAACCCATGAGCCATTCCTTACACTCTAATTTACTAACAGTGCAGTTCCTCTGGGGCGGGACTTCTGTGCAGATTATTCTGCCCAATAGCAAAGAAGATACCACATATTCATGGCATATCTATATTCATCTGTGGTGACCAAAGCTGGACATAAACGGAAAGAACTTATTGGGTCATAGGAATGGGTTTGGGTGTGTGTTCTTTTTCCCTATTGTAGAGTCATCTGTTTAATGTGCAATGGTATGCATAGAAAATACGGGATTCCATATCAAAGATCAAAATGGGCCCCCCACCCAAGTTATACAGCCAAAGAGAAATGGGATATGTGTCTACCACTGCATCCCATATCTCTTGTTCCTTTTTGATTTGCTAACAGTCCAGTTCCTGATTTGCTAACAATCCTGTTCCTCTGGGGTGGGGACATCCGGATAGCACATTCCACCTGGTAGTAAGGATGATACCATTAGCCAGGACCATGTTGAAGCTGCCTGGCCTGCTTTTATGGCATATATAGAAAAAAAATATATAGGAACACAGGAATGGGTGTGAATATATGTGGGCCCTTGAGTCACAAAGGGTCCCCTTCCTATCCAAGCTCAGCTTGTCAACTCTACAAATGGTTTACCTAGCTTGTTAAGCCCACTTTAGCACTCAAGTACAGTGGACTCTAGCATTTTCCCAGGGTTGTCTAGTGCAGATATCAATTGGGAATACTACAATTAAATAGGTTCTCGAGTCCTGACATATGAGATTTCCTTAGTAAAAATCATCAATATCAAATCGATGGGTCTCTAGTACCCCCACCGATCACTGATTTTTTAGGTCTAAGATCAGCCGGATGTAAACACTGAGCGAAGCTGCACTGCATAGCTCCAATCAATGTGTAGTAGCCCCTGTTCAGTACCACAGAACGGCACATCTTCTCTTGAGGTTAAGTCATCAATATCATTTGACCAGAGAACCTCTTTCAGCCTCTGGGAATGAGACTATAAAGGAATTTGTGGTCGTCTACTACTTCCCAGGCCCAGAACGCTCATATGACCCCTCATTTTGCATTATGCTGCAGATCCTTCTGTTCGGATTGGCTCCTGTATACTAGCACTTGCCCATAACTGGGGAGTTCATGCACAAAGAGTTGATTTCAAGCAAGGAAAAGTTAGAATAAGTCCAAAGAAAATAATTTTTTTCTTCGACTCGGCACATAGACTGTTGCAAGCGATTGTCAGTAAGGTGAGCACCCTACAGTCCATACTCTATTTGTTTGTACTGATATAAAATGCAGTACTACTACCCCAGTAAATTATTATAGCTATTAGTCATTTTGCTATCTATCTGGTCTATCCGGTCACTTTTGTGTTCGGCTTTTATTTTCTGTTCTCCCTTCTACATCTGATAAGAGCGTGTTCTTCTCTCCGGCTGACTATTAAGGTATAACTACTGTTTACATTCTGGTTTTACAGCTGAAAAGGCAAAAAGAGAGATAGACAGCTAAGACCCGACCATCGTTACAGTATAAAACATTTCCTCCCCGAGTGCGGCCTGACCTCCTGGGCAATATACCTGTCATATTATGACAGACTATGGAGGCCATAATGTAATCAGTCACATTTTGATTACCCAGCTTTTTCTTTTTCTCCTGCTCCAGTATATTTTTCACATTCTCTCAATTTCTGCTTATTTTTGGCTGACATGTCCCTCTCGACCCTAAATTGCTCTGCTAAATAATTTAAAATGGATTAGACCAGAATTCTTCCCGACAGTGTCAGGATTGTGAATAAATGCTCCATTCAGGCTTTTTTCAATATTACTTTTTTTTTTTCTTTTTTCGACAGCAGATTTGCCTGGCATTTTTGGTCACTTCCAAAACCACTACAATTACCGAGGTTATATAAAAAGGCAGAAATGTGACTGCCTGAAAATGATCATACCATGTATGAAGTGATCACTAAGTAGGACCTAGATTTTATTCTAGTCAGGATTAAGCATCTATAAATTATTCTGGTTTCTACCCATCGAAGTCTCGTTGTACATTTGGACAAAAGGTTGTCCATACTCCAAAAAGTCCTACAACCCAATGATCTAACCCGGCCCTATTGCTTATTAAAGTTTAAAGCTATTGCTAAAAATGTAAATTGTCCATTTCTACCAGTGTATTCTTTCTCATTTTTCCTTTGGCTCAACTGATCCCCGAGATATTAACTGACCTACTTAATAGAAAAAACATGGTTTTTCGATATTCCATCAGAAAACGTTTATGCTATATGTGTCTATACATGGCGTTGCAGTGGTTGCGATGTGAACTACAACCACTTGTATTTTTTTGCCAGTATAACACTACAAAATACAGATTTTATACTGTGACGTTGTCAGATGTCTTAAAGGAATTTTGGAAAAACAAAGGGTGGACAAATCAGAAGATCGAACGATAGCCTTGTTCTCCATGTTATTAGTCCTATTGCAGGATGTCAAAGTGGTGACGATTGTGACAGGCATTGGTCTGGGGACACAAGGTCATAATGAAATAATTAAAGTGATTCCAGTACTAATATTGACTGTCCGCAAAAATTGGAGAATAGCCAGTTAAACTAGTTATAAAGGGTAAGGCTCTATTCACATGCCCATCCGGATAGTTCAGATGTCTGCTCTTTTTTTAGGAACAGACGAATGGAATAAGTTATCCGTAACATCATTTATGTAACTGGAAAGCAGAAGGGCCTCAATGATAAAAATGAAGTCAATTTTTTTTTCATGGAAAAACAAGTCCCACATGTAGAACTTTTTCTACTAATCTGGAAAATATAACCCAGATGGACCCCATACTAACTAATGGGGGGCTATGCCTCTGTTTTCATAACTGATACTATGCATCACTTATTCTGTTTGTCTGTTTCCTTAACAGACCAAGTGGACATATGAACAGAGCCTTAAAAGAACTTCACTTGACCCAGGCGTCACAATGTCAGGTGGGGCCTGAGTAGAAAAAGTTTAAGAATTCATTGATGTTATGATGACATACTGTACTACTGTATAGGTCATAAAATATACATGTATGGGATGTTGTTGTCTAATTATTTAAGTAACCTACTCCTGGGACCTTCATCAATCTCAAGATTCGGGATGTGACCGGTCACTTTGTTGCCATGTGGTCATTTTTCATTTAAAGAGGTTGTCCACTACCTTTTGATTAATGACCTATCCTTAGGATAGTTCATCAATGTCTGATCGTCCGGGGTCTCACATCCGGCACCCTCACTGATCAGCTGTTATTAGGGTCAGCGGCTGCCGCCGGCTACTGGCCGTCCTCTAGTAGTAGCCGAGGCTTGGTGCTACATATCCGCCTCCTATTCAAATCAATGCTGTATTCTGCGGCGGCCACCATCAACAGATGGCCAGCTCCACAAGTGAGCCCTTCCGGACGGTCATAAATAAAAAATCAATGGACAATCTCTTTCAGTGTATAAATGACATTGGGAAGAGTTTTCTGAATATTTCATGCTAGGAGTGCAGCGAGCCATTTAAATTTAGGAACATTTAGGAAAAGTGGCCAATTTTTTATCTTATTTTATTCCTGCTGCTCCCCCAAGTATTTTGCTTTTTTTCAAAATCTGCCATACACATCCATAGTCATGGGCCCTTTCAGTTAGTGCAAATGTTTCTGTCATTTGCCAAAGAGGTGTCGGGGACATGTATTTAAGTTCCTCGGAATAATTACTCAGTGAGCACCGTCCACTTTGTAAAGACCATAAAAATGAGACTGAATAAAAAAGTTCACATCTCGGCAACTGAATGGCAAATTGGAAAAAAAACCAACTTACAAAGACTCATGGGAGTAGTGGGAACCACATAAGCCCTGGTGACAGGTCGCCTTTTATTCCAGGGACCCTATACACCTCTGCCTGTGACTGTGGCATATCCCATTGTAATATACGCTCTGTCTGATTCTAACGACAGGCTGATATTTTAATGCTGTTTCCTCAGTGAAGTAAAAAATTGTGTCATATCCAGTTCTTGGTGTCCTAAATTTACCGAATAGTCACCTTACCTGATCTGCTTAGGGTCTGATTAATTCATCCCACTCTCACTGTATGTTCCTGGGCTGTTTGAGCCGAGCTCTCTAATTTACAGCCTGCTACACTCCGTTACTCAGCAAAACCTGCTATCAATCAGCTGGGATCACAGAAACAGCTGTTCACGGTAAGACAAATGCAGGTCAGGGAAGGTAGTAGATCCTGAATGAACAAAGCAAGGACGGCATCCTATTCCATGCTGCAGGCTATAGAGCGCTGTTTAATGCACAGAACTTTTACCAACCAACCAGCTCTGATAAATCACATGGTAAACAGCTGATAACTAGTGATGAGCGAACGTGCTAGGATAAGGTGTTATCCGAACATGATCGCGTGCTAACCGAGCATCTTCGACGTTCTCGACAAATATGTCCAAGTCCCCGCGGCTTTTCGACAGCCGCAACACATGCGGGTAGTGCCTAACAAAGAGGCTATCCCTGCATGTGTTGGGTCTGTCAAACAGTCATGAGACATGCAGCGGCGGGGACTCAAACATATTATTCGAGCACACCGAAGACAGCACCCGAGCATGGCGCATAACACCTTCTCCGAGCACGTTCGCTCATCACTATTAATAACTAGTGTGACAGAGCAGCAATGCCATATCGTCCAAAGTCCAAAATCATACACAATCCAAAAAGACAATAAAATATTTGAAGATTTTTCATATTTTTCCAAGAAACTAGCCCAAAATTGGGCAGAAAGCTCTGTTTAGGACTATTTAATGGATGTGCCACCCCTTTAGGAACAGGACTGATCCATAAAAATTGAGTCTTTTGGCAAATCAGTACATTTTTGCTAACAGACTCAACACTTTCCAGTGTTTAGAAAGTATCCTCCTAGAGAAGAAAAGCTGCCTGATGTACACAGATAGAATTTTTTGCATGAGTCCTTCCCCTTTTGAGAGGCTGTACCCATCTGACCCTGTTCCCACCCCTTGGACATCTAATAGGATGTCTGAGCTCAGTCTAATGATTGAACATTCCAATGTCAGGCGCAGGAAAACTTGTGGAAGTGCTGTTATTGGGATGTTTAGGCTGCACACAAAATATTTGTCAACTCTTCTTGGAGTTCGGAAGATCTCACCTTTTTTCTGGGAGAGTTGTGATCGATAATTAATTAATTATAATTAATATATATATATATTATAAGTTATTGTTTAATACCTCAGTTCTTCACTGTCCATCAGTTTCTTGTAGGCTGTAATCTCTACATCCAGTCCCATCTTCACGGCCAGCAGATCCTGATATTCTTGACCATAATGCGCAATTTGCTGTTACGGTAAAAACAAGCACTATAAGAACGTGCCTTTATACCTCCATGATGATACAACATGACTAAATGTAAGGGATTTTTCATAACTGTTCCAAATCAAAAGAAAAACCTTTTAGGAATAATTTCATCTATTTTTGACGTTTAGTAGGAGTCGATCAAGGTTTTAAAAAAATAATAGTAAGATTCAATGTACTCGGTATTCAGGTGTCTGATACTAGAGCACCAATACTATCTTTATCAGATAGTCCTAAAGTTAAAACATGGATTCCTCAGCCTAACGCTCGGTCCTAATGCTAGAAGTAATACGTTCTAGTGTATTTTGTGGATCACCGTTTCTCACAAGTTGGGTACTCAAGATGTTCCTACCATGGATGTTGCGAGCCTTACCTTTCTAATGTCATCTAGTTGAGATTTGAGAGCTGAAGCCTGCTCTTGGTAGGTGTCAACCTCGCTGGATGAGCTGGACTCAGCTTCTGAGATGGAAGATTCCAGCTGAATGTTCTGTAAACCAAGATAGGAGTCAGTTATGTTATATAAGGTACAAACTGTGATCATTTAGACTTAAAATTCATGGAAACATACACTGAGTAATGATTTTCTTTCTTATATCCAAGAAATATATTTTGTTTATACAGATATGCACATTTTTACACTTTGGAAGAAAAGATACGAAATCCAGCACCGCTAAAATAAATAAAAGGACAAACTTTAATATACAAATTTCTTCATAAAATGATATTCAAAAATTGGAAAAGTATATGAGTCTTACACATGTTGGACTACTGTGAGTCCTTAGTCATAGACATAGGATTTGATATGTCTATGTCTAAGGCCATGTTCACACTTTGCGGGTGACCTCTGCGGGTTCTCCCGCAGCGGATTTGATAAATCTGCAGGGCAAAACCGCTGCGGTTATCCCTGCAGATTTATCGCGGTTTGTTCCGCGGTTCCGCTGCGGGATTACTCCTGTACTATTGATGCTGCATATGCAGCAATATGCAGCATCAATAGTAATGTTAAAATAAAAAAAAAAGTTTATATACTCACCCTCTGACGTCCCGATCTCCTCGGCGCTGCACCCGGCGGTTCGGTTCCAAAGATGATGTGCGAGAAGGACCCTGCGTGACGTCACGGTCATGTGACCGCGACGTCACGGTCATGTGACCGCGACGTCACGGTCATGTGACCGCGACGTCACCGCAGGTCCTGTTCGCACAGCAACTCTGACCGGCCGGCCGCGTGCAGCGCTGAGAGGTGAGTGAGTATAACATGATTTTTTTATTTTAATTCTTTTTTTTTACACACAAATATGGTTCCCAGGGCCTGGAGGAGAGTCTCCTCTCCTCCACGCCGGGTACCACCCGCACATTATCCGCTTACTTCCCGCAACGTGGGCACAGCCCCATGCGGGAAGTAAGCGGATCAATGCATTCCTATGTGTGCAGAATCGCAGCGATTCTGCACAAAGAAGTGACATGCTGCGGGTTGTAAACCGCTGCGTTTCTGCGCGGTTTTTCCCGCAGCATGTGCACAGCGGTTTGCTGTTTCCATAGGTTTACATGTAAATGTAAACGCAATGGAAACTGCAGCAGACCCGCATCGGCAAAATCGCGGCGGTTCCGCGGTAAAAACCGCAAAGTGTGAACATGGCCTAAGGACTTGCAGCAGTCCGAAACACGTAAGACTCATATTACATACTCTTCCATTGGATTTTTTAAATTTTGTTTTATGAGTACATTTGTATATTAAAGATGGTCTTTTTAATTATTTTTGCAATGGTGGATTTAGTATCTTCTCTATTAATTGTTGCTCGAGGACACCGGCCTGGAGTTTCCGTGCATCGCCTGTATCATTCACATTTGGCATTTCTCGCACTAGTGGTGAGCTCATACAGCTTTTCCTATTTTTTTAACTTTGGAAGTCATCAGACCAGAAGTTAATATGGAAGGGTGGGGTGTCTTGAAAATGGAAGCTGTTCTGGCACCCCATATCAACTCAACAAGGGATCCTCGCTGTATGAATTTATCATTCAATGAGCGGGGGGGCTGTTCTATAAGCTAGCTATTTCATCTAGCACATGATACATTTATTATCTATTATCATTGGAGTTTTGAAGACTGTGACCCTCCACTCATCAAAAAACAGTGGTGGCAAAGTCCACTTTGTGAATCAAGTGTTAGTGAGCATGTGCGACCAAAACTCTATTCACTGTCTATAGGAGTAGTGGTCGCACATGCTCACTACTGCTCCATT
Source organism: Ranitomeya variabilis (assembly GCF_051348905.1). NCBI lineage: Eukaryota > Metazoa > Chordata > Amphibia > Anura > Dendrobatidae > Ranitomeya > Ranitomeya variabilis. The sequence continues at coordinate 720,750,732 of NC_135234.1, forward strand.
CACACTAAGGAATTTGGGACCAAAAGGTGCGGGTGTCTCTGCAGTTGGACCCCTATTAGTCATACATTTATGATCTATGCTGTGTATAGATGATAAATGTTGTTTTTGTGACTGCAGGTGCCTTGAGCCCTGAATATTATTTTGAAGGACATATATCTGGTTTTGAAAACCCATGCAGTATATGGAGAGATCATTGTTTTGATGTGTAGATACATTTTTCTCCTCTGGGAGCGCTGTAGGGGAATCAAACACTTACTGCCAGGCTGCCCCACAGATTACAGGTGATCGCCAAGATTCCCATCATTGGTACAATCTGGGATCGGCTCATTTTTTAGAAGCCCTTCTAACTGAAAACCATTGTAGAAAGCAGACAAACCCTTTCTATACATTATATGTAAACTAGAGCATGCAGACATCTAAAGTATAACAGGTTTAATTATTTGATACCTACCAGAGACTTAACCCTTTCAATTTCACGATTTATACCGTCGACTTGGAGTTTGACAGACCTGTATTCTTCCTTGAATGCTGTCAGTGCTTGTACAGTTGGCTGTGTGGATCCGGATGCCACGAAAATCTGTAATATATGGAAATCATTATTATATAGTGAAGAATAATATAACCATATAATTATATGGAAGCCGATAGTCCTGCAATCCTCTTGTAGGTAGGATTTGTTTGAGCAGGTCGCTTAAAGGGGTCTGCTCATCTCCTATGTTCAGGGGTGGACCAGTTTGCTTCCCTCAACCTCATGAGAAAACTTAACCAAAGGGACGGTTCTTAGGTCACATCACCTTACATAGTGAAAGGATGGGGGAACAAGCACAGGGTCTTTTTGTCCTAAAATGTAAAGATATAAAAATCACCAGCGGGAGCAACATACTAATTGTTCCTATCTAATGGCGGACAATATGATTGTTTCCTCTCAGAAGTAGAGCTGGCAGCCCAATACTTGTTTGGACCAAACGCTATTTCTCCTGCCCCACCTCCAAGTTTGGCTAGGTCCAACACACATATTTCCCAGCGCCCAATAGGAGAGGAGAGAAAGCCAATTCCAAATACCTCTTACTATAGTTTATCTCCCCTCAGAAAGGATCAGGCAGATGGAATTCAACATGTCCAATTGGTGTTGAATTGGAATTGGTGCATCCCCAAACACTTAAAGGGGTCTGCTCATCTCCTGTTTTCAGGCGTGCACCAGTTTGTCTTCAGGCTTCATGATAGTTAGGGAGCAGTGTGATCTTGAAGATCAACAGTTTGGGCCATGGGCATGGTTGCACCACTGGTCTAAACTGTGCACATTTCCCTGTTGCAAGCAGAGGCAGCTTTGACTCTGCAGCATCGGAGGAGCACAAAGAGGACTGAATCAATCCATCTTCTGTGTAGCGCTTGTAAACTCTAAGACACGTACCTTGCTCTCGGCAGCTGCGAATGCCTCGTGTTTGGTCTTTGCGACAAGTAATTCATATTGTGATTTCATTTCAGAAATGGCTGTTGTCAGGTCCAAAGCTTGGGCATAGTTGTCAAATGAAATGGAAATTGCTGCCTTGGTGCCGCTGGTGACAATGGACTGGACTTCTCTGACTTTCTGTGATTCGGAAAAAGGAGAAAAGTAGATCATCAATCACACCAACATAGGAAAAGCATTAAGGATGCATAGACTATAATCTGACAGGTTGGGGATATGTATGGAAAATAAATCTCACCTCCCTGATTCTTTATAGTTTTGGGATTTGTAGAGGTAGATTAAGAATATTTCACTAATGTTCTTATGTAATATGTGAACTTGCTTTGAGACTAATGTTCCTCATGTATCTGTTACTTACAGCATCATAGATCTGCTTGGACAGAGTGATCTGATCTTCCACTCCAGTTAGTTTGGTCTGCAAGTCGAAGATTGTCAAGTACAAATGATCAACATCCTGTAAGGAAGAGAAAAAAAAGACTTTAGTTTCCAAGTGAAACATATATAAATAATATATATATATATATAGAGAGAGAGAGAGAGAGCCTGTGAGTCACAAGTCAGAATAAAAAAGTAAGCATGAACCTGGTCAAGCTATTTGGCCAAGGCATTGTTCAGGAAAACTAGGTATGGGCTTTTATTTTTGAAACGGACTGCAGGAAGGTAGTGGGGCAGTTTGTTTCCTCCAGGCCGGATCTTACAAGTGGCCTATGGCCACAGATTCCAGTTTAGAAAAACCCTGCAGGAAGGGTTTGGGTGTGTCAGCGTAGAGTTTGTAGCAAGCAGAACAGTTGGCTCTTCAAAAGCTCAACCTGTGTGAGGGAACACAGAGCCAAGCAGAACAAACTCCTGGAACCCTGCAGTGTGATACGGTGGTGCAGTCGCCCTCGGCAACCGGACACTTTTATAGACTGTCTTGTTACTCAGCTGCGATCCGGAGGATACCGTTGTGTTTTGTTTGTGAGTTTGGACATTAAAGATACGTTTTACTTTGAACTTTCCTCATCGCTGCATAGCATGGACACCGCTGCACCACAATAGATAATGAGATAATGAAATAGATAGATACAAAGGCAGATAAGCATGTTAACGCTATCTTACCTCTTTAAGTGTAGTCCATTCAGCCTCCAAAGACTTTGTGCTTGAGCTGTCCTCATCATATCTGCAAACACCAATGATAAATAAGTTTAGTTTCAAAATATTCCGAAATTATGAACACATTTTCAGTCACTGTGGTTATTAATTTTTATTAATTTTTGACAATCTCTTTAGATAACAACTTCCTGGATATCCACTATTATCTGCGGAGGAAGCTGACAGTAAGTGTTCTGTTTCCTTGCAGCTCCCCTACAGGATAAATGAAGCATTACACAATTCTCATCTACATTAATAGGCTATTAGTATAATGCACAAACATGTTATATCCTTCTGGTTGAGAGGTAATCATTGTAGTTGTCGAAGAAGAGTGAATTGACCTGTAGAAGCGTCAGCCAGACGCGAAACGGCCATAGTCCATGTATGTGTTTGGTCTCCCCTGTCTGAAACTTCCTTTCTACCTGCACAATTGGATATGTCCATTTGAAGCAAGTAAAGGACTTTTAGCCACAAAGGATCAGGGAAGTGCTGCTTTTCCGTTTCTCTTGTAGTTGTTTTCTACTCTGCAGTGGTGATTTTATTTACTCATTGGCTATCAGGTGTGGGTCCTGAAAACTTAAAGGGAATCTGTCAGCAGGTTTTTGCTACCTCATCTAAGAGCAGCCTGATGTAGGCAAAGAGAAACTGAATCCAATGATGTATCACTTAGATTACTGGGTGCAGCCATTCTCACACAATCAGAGCTTTTAGATTTATCAATGCAGCAGAGCTGAAAAGCTCTTTACATACAAAGTCCATAAACAGTGAACTGCCTATCACAGAAAGGGGCGTTGCAGGACTAATGTCATCCAGCAATGTTAATCTATTAGTGATAAAACCTTATCAATTAGTAAACAACAGCACGCAGTTTGACAAGTGACAAAGCCCTGAATTCTGTGTTTCAGCCTCTATCTCCTGCTGTTTTCAGATTACATAGCAAAAACCTGCCGACAGATTCCCTTTAAGTGTTACTAGATCTTAAATTTTTTTGACATCTGAAGATATATTTTCTAAATTTACTTAATCTAATAGGAATTGCAGCCATCGGTCACAATTCAATTTAAAATGATCTCTCACTGTGTAGCACTCTGCAATATGTGATGTGAATTCTCAATAAACTGTGTTTATGGAGAAGCCCTCTAAATTCAGCAACCATGTTGAGCCCACTAGCGCCGTGCCACTTTAATTATCGGCATTTCTGGTGCTCACTCACTTGGCTTGGATTTCTTCAATCACTTGCTTGTAGTGATCAATTTCAGCCAAAAGTGCTGTCTTAGTTTGGGATAGGACGTCAATCTGGGCTTTGTAGCCGGCAACAGCAGTAGTTGCAACGACTCCAGGGCTGGCAGGGGCGCTGGGGTCACTTCTGTTGTACAGATTGATCTGGGCTTTCAGGATGGTGTTCTGCTGTTCCAGACTGCGGACCTGAAAGCATAAAACATGCCTCGTTACATCCCTGCATTCACGTGGTTCATGTATTAATATAAGTGGACACACTCGGTTCTGTATCTTTGACAAAGTTGCCTAAAACTAACTTTTGTCATATCTGGTATTACAGCTCAGATACATTGAAATAATTGCAATATGCTGGATACAGGCCATGATGGAGATCAGGAAAAGTGCAGAACCTTTTTACTTTATTGTAACCAATCTTAATTAAATAGTATCCTGGAAACATTATAGATTCTTTTAGTTCAGTGCACGTGATATCTATCTGCACCCACCAAAGGGCTCATAAAAAAGGGCCATTTGATGCCAAAGATCTGAGCTGCTCCTCACGACTCTTACTGAGCTGCTCCTCACAACCTTTACGAGTCTTACTGAGCTGCTCCTCACGACCCTTACGAGTCTTACTGAGCTGCTCCTCACGACCCTTACGAGTCTTACTGAGCTGCTCCTCATGACCTTTACGAGTCTTACTGAGCTGCTCCTCATGACCCTTACGAGTCTTACTGAGCTGCTCCTCATGACCCTTAAGACTCTTACTGAGCTGCTCCTCACGACCCTTACGACTCTTACTGAGCTGCTCCTCACGACTCTTACTGAGCTGCTCCTCCCGACCCTTAGGACTCTTACTGAGCTGCTCCTCACGACTCTTACTGAGCTGCTCCTCACGACCTTTACGAGTCTTACTGAGCTGCTCCTCACGACCTTTACGAGTCTTACTGAGCTGCTCCTCATGACCCATACGAGTCTTACTGAGCTGCTCCTCATGACCCTTAAGACTCTTACTGAGCTGCTCCTCACGACCCTTACGACTCTTACTGAGCTGCTCCTCACGACTCTTACTGAGCTGCTCCTCACGACCCTTAGGACTCTTACTGAGCTGCTCCTCACGACTCTTACTGAGCTGCTCCTCACGACCTTTACGAGTCTTACTGAGCTGCTCCTCACGACCTTTACGAGTCTTACTGAGCTGCTCCTCACGAGTGTTCACAAGTTGCGTTTTTCCCTGCAGTCAATACCTGCTCTCTTGGCAGTATAGAAGTTGCTTACAAAAAGCAGGTTTTGCTGCCTTTTTATTGTCTCTTATGCATGCTGATAAAGTTCAGTGCCCCCCCTCCCCCCAAAAAAACCACGATGCAACTTCCTTAGGTCTTTGCACCAGCAAAAGCCAATACATTAGTTTTTTTGCTGCATTTTTGCACTAACCCACTTTTTTCTATGGTTGAAAAAATGCTGCAAAAACGCTGAAAGAAGTGACATGTTGCAGTTTTCAAAAACACAGCAGTTTTCTAATTCAGTAAGGTAAAAAAACTATGTGTGCACAGGAGATTTCTGAAATGTCATCGCTTTTGCTGGTGGTGTAGAATGCAGATTAAAATTTGCATAAAAAAGCAGCAAAAATGCATAGTGTGAACATAGCTTAAATAAGTCTAAACTATATAGATATTGTCACTCACTGCTTTAATATGCAATGAAACAAGAGGAACATCTGAGCAGCTTATTGGCAGCCTATGGTCATGGTCCGGAACAGCTTTTAGAAGTCATTAGCTCATCCCCTAGTACAGGAGACCATCACAAAAAAAAAAAAAAACTGTTTCTTGATATTTTATTCTGTGGTTATTACTCCTTCCGTCATGCACAAGGAGGGTCCTTCATAAAAGTTACAGGACATTTTGAGAGTCAAGGATCCAACATTCACACTCATGACAGTCTCTATGTGACAACTAGTGATGGAGGAAATAGTCAGAGCATCGCTAGAGTGAAGGTATCATATGTTCATAAGCAGTAACATTCATTGCAGTGCTACATATAGTTTCATTTTTCTCATATAGAGCGACAAAATCCTGATCGAGACATAAAGATTACGATACAATTATTACTACCTGTAGTCACCACTAGAGGGAGATAACATAATAGCCAAATACTGATAATACAGTATGCAATCAATGCCTGCACTCCCCCTAGTGGTGACTGCAGGCTGCCAGAATGTTATCACATAGCTATATTCTCTCTATATGGGACCTCTATATGAGTTAATAAGCAGAGATACTTGGAGATATCGAGTTAAGAGAGATGATGCGAGGAAAGGATTAGAATCAAGTTTAAAATAAACCAAAGTGATTGAAGGGAACAGGGTAAGTAACCCCCATTATTAGTCATGTGCCCTATAAACAAAAATGTTACCATGTTAAGATCAAGATACAACAAAATATAAATAGAATTTATCCTTAGAAATACCTTGTCAATGAAGCTTGCAAACTTATTGTTGAGACCCTGGAGCTCCGCCTTCTCCTTTAGACGGGTGACTTGAACAGTGTCCACAGAGGGTAGGGATGGGTCAATAGATGGGATATCAGGAGCACCTGGACCACCGCCCAATCCACCAAGTCCTCCTAGTCCTCCAGGTTTGCCAGCAGCAAACAAGAAGGATGGGCTTCCACCATAGCTGCCTATTTTGAAACCTCTACCACCTAGGCGACCTCTTAGTACACCAATGGCTCCACCAAATCTACCTCCAGCACCACCAATGCCACCACCTAACCCAAATCCTGCTCCTGCTCCTGCACCGCCACCGAAGCCTCCACCAAACCCAGCTCTCAGACCAGCACCACCAGCCAGACCAAAACCACCTCTTGATCCAAAACCTCCGCCACCAGCTGCTGCTCCTAACCCAACTGCTCTGGAAAGTCCAACTCCTCCAAAGCCACCACCATAGCCGCCACCATAGCCACCACCAAAGCCACCACCAAAGCCTCCACCAACCCTAGCACTGTTCCTGGCTGCAGAGAAGAGTCGGTTGCCTCCATAAGATGCGCCATAGCGCACAGCAGAGCTGCTGACTTTCACTTGCTTTTCCACAGTCATGCTGAGATGTATCCAAGGCTGAAACTTCCAGAACAGAGCTATATCTGGACCTCTGTGCAATTATATACCCCTGCCTGGTGTCCAGAGAAGACGCACAAACTCTGCTTCCTATTGGATGAGGCTCCTTTTAACAAGACTCATCAAAATTCTGCAATCAAACTTAGCCTAAGGGCTGGTGATGTTGAAGTTCAGGACAAGGGCTAGCAAGCTGCTGAAAGAATTAAGAAAATGTCAATGTACAGTGTCTAAATTTAAGCTCATTGCCAAAGGCTGGCGTTGCCTTCGCTTTGCTCTCAGGCTGGAAGTTGTTGGAACTTGTCATTTTTATATTCAGATGATCATCGTTTTTTGGTGGGATGTTCCTCAGCCATTACATGTACTAAATATACTGTATGCAGGCATGAGTGAGGAGCCTGATCTCAAGTCAGGGATGATCTTGCCACGTAGCTGCTTTTCTTGACATTAGATGCTAATATTGTACAGCCATGGTCACATCTCCAGTTTTTCAGTGCAGGACATAAAATTAGATCCTTCTAATTAATTCACTTTAAAGATGCGCAGAACCTAAACTCAACCTGCAGTAGGGTCCTTAATCCTACCTAAGATCAATCTATCTATCTATCTATCTATCTATCTATCTATCTATCTATCTATCTATCTATCTATGCAAAAAGTCCAATACTTGCCCAATTTAACTTCTTTCCCCTTAAGGATTTTGGAGTGCTGCCTTTGTTTTTTCTTCTATCTATTAATCTATCTATCTATCTATCTATCTATCTATCTATCTATCTATCTATCTATCTATCTATCTATCCCATATCTATCTATTCCATATCTATTAACTATCTACCTTTTAATATCTACATCTATTTGTAATTTTCATTCTCAGACATACTAGAGTCAATTCCATAGGAAGTTAATTAACCCATCATGCGTTTTTGGAGTGTGGGAGGAAGCCGGAGTGCATGAGGAAAACCCCTGCAAATATGAGGAGAACATGCAAACTCCCAAGAGCGTAGCTAAAGGCTCATGGGACCCGGTGCAAAAGTTGAGCTTGCGTCCCCTCAGCGTAACTTCATTTTAGAGCCATAGGCCACGACTCACCTGCTACTGTCAGCTGCATCACTGGATCTATTAAAGGAAAGTTATCCTCAGAAAATGACCTATTTGTTAAATCAAGTTTTTTTTTGTTAAATGTATTTAATTTTTTTTGCCAATTTTTTTTCTTCATTACATTTCACAATTAAAGTACTATAAAAAAAATCTTGCAATTTTCACTATTGACCACTGGGATTTTTTTTAGACTCTCACTTCCTTTTGTTTCAGGAACCAACGCATGGAAATAGCCACAATGGCTGTATTGAAGCATTTTAATGAGCATGTACAAAGATCATTGTGGAGGGCAGGGTCAGCTGTGACAACACCATTGTGATTGGTGGATCCTGTGTTATCAGCTGTGTATAGAGATGCTATTTTACTTTAAAGCAAGTAAGGCAGCACACTGCAGCGCTGAAACATGCAAACATGAAACATGAAAATTGAACTGCATTACTGCACTAGAAATATGAAAAATGAGAGCGTTTAGCACATAAAAATGGCCAATTTTATGTGTACCTGGTAGCCACTTTACGGCATTTCTCATATACCAGGTCCTACGCTTTCCTTTCCTTTGAGGAATGCGCACACATTTTCCTCATTTCAGCCCATTGAGCCATTAAATTCAATGGGGAAAATCAGTGAAAAATGTAAAGCCATACGCATATCATACAGATGTCATACGGATACATAGGGAGAAATTCTCATCATCGCATTGCAAATGCATTACGGATGACCATACGAAGAACACTTGTGCAACTCTCGGCAGGGAGACTCGGACCGATTTTACATATGTTTAGTGTGACGCCGGCCTAAGGAAGAGGTCGGCAGGGTTTCATCCACTGCCATAATATACAGTACAAAGCAGCTCTTTTTAGAGCCAAATAATATTACTTAGTACCAGCATATACAAAAAAATTTTTTTTAGCTACATAATATTCCTGTGTACCAGCATATAAAAAACTTTTTTAAAAAACTTTTTTTATTCCTCGCCAATTGCTGAATTAGCTAATATTTATCTAACAATTGTGTGACTGGTGCAAAACCTACTGAGCTACGGAAACATCACTATTTACCAGTAATTTCCCTGAGTCTCCTGTTAGCATGTGTCATAAAAGCGATATAAAAGAAAACACAAAAAAAGTATATTGGTTAAACAAATAGTGTATCTTTATCTAGCAGTTGTGTGACTTCTGCAAAGCCTGCAGAGATGCACAAACGTCACAATTTACCAGTGGCAATAATTTTCCTTACTCTGCTGCTGCCATCTATCAGAAAGGCGAAATAAAAAAATTCTAGTTTTCAATTGGTTAAATAAATAGCATACATTTATCTTGCAGCTTTGCGACTTCTGCAAAGTCTGCAGTGATACACAAACGTCACAATTTACCAGTGCCAATAATTTTTCTTACTCTACTGTTGCCGTGTATCAGAAAGGCGATATATAAAATACTAATTTTCAATTGGTTAAATAAATTGTGTATATTTAGCTTGCAGCTGTGTGACTTCTGCAAAGCCTGCAGTGATACGCAAACGTCACAATTTACCAGTGCCAATAATTTTCCTTTCTCTGCTGTTGGTATGTGTCATAAAAGCAATATAAAAAATACAAGTTGTATGACTGGTGACTGGCGCAAAGCCTGCTGAGATATGCAAATGTGACTATTTACCTGTCATTTTTGTAAGTCTGCTGTTGTCATGTGTAATAAAGGTGATAACTGACACAAATAATACCCACACATTGCTAGATACAGGGAATGTATACATAACACCTCTGTGAAGGTACTTGTGAAAAATAAAGCCATGACCTATTTTTTCATAATGCATTCAGTATGGGAAACGTTGACATTAAGGAACTTGGACATGGATGTGGTGGTGCCCGCCACGGCCGTGTGACAGATCAGAAGGTGACTATATCTCGTTCTAGCGTCCTGTCAAAATTCAGTCAGTGTGCTACATCACTGTTGAACCCAGACAAGTGAGAGGATATTGTGGGTTGGATGGCAGACAAAGGCTCCAGTGTGTTGACAAGTAGCACCACTAAGTCTTCCACACAGTCCAGTCTCAGTAACCAAGAGGCTGGGCCACTGAATACTGAACCTGTTCCTCCTTCCTACCCCCATCAAGTGTCCCAGGAGACATATGAGCCCAACGCTGGCCACTCCGATGAACTGTTTACCTTCCCTGGTAATTATTCATGCCTGTCAGCGTGCACCATTAAAGAGGGTCAAGAGGAATGGAGTGCACTGATGCACAAACATTTAAGCACCCACAGGCAGGTAAAGCAATTTTGGGGAAGGTCAATTCATGTCTGAAGAGGTGTACGATAATCATGAGGCACAGTTGCCATCAGGTCAACCTAAAATGATAACTCAGAAGGAGGATCAAATTGATGAATTGGAAGACAACGTGGTCGATGATAAGGCCACTGATTCAACCTGGTGCGGTGGCACACCTAGCGAGCACAACAGTGCAGAGAGGTATGGATCCATAGCATGAAAACAGGCAAGAAGAGGTAGTGGTTTGACCAGAGGGAGAACTCGGTCAATTGTTTCACAGAGTTCCCCCACGTGGCTAGATAACAGGCCAAGAGTGCATTGTTCCCCTGTATGGCAGTTTTTTTCTGAAAGTCCTTCAGACGAAACAACTGAAATTTGCAGCCTTTGCCATACCAAGCTTAGAAGGGGCAAGAACACGCCAACCTGAGCACCACCAGCATGCAGAAGCACATGGAAGCCTGGATACAAAATCTGTGTCTGAGGGTGAAACCACTGCCCCTTCCCCTGTTTTACGGCCTTTCCAATCTGCTGTCCAGAAAGCAGGCGCTGATGCCTCCTGCCAACAACCTGCAGTTGCACAGACAAAACAGTCAGCAACCACTTTCACTTTGTTGTCCCAGTGCAGCGTTCAGTTGTCCCTGGCCCAGATGTTTCACAGGAAGCCGAAATATTGACCCATCCGCGGGCCCAAACGCTAAACACCCACATTGCCAGATTGCTACCCCTGGAAATGTTGCCATTTTGGCTTGTGGGAACTGAGTATTTCCACAACCTCTTGGTGGTGGTAGCCCCACGGTACTCGATTCCCAATTGCCACTATTTTTCCCGGAGTGCCGACCCCGAGTTACATAAGCAGCATATGTTACACAATATCAGTCATGCTCTGGCCAACACAGTCACAGGGATGGCCCACCTAATCACAGACATGTGGATGAGTTCTTGTAAACAGGAATGCTACATTTCCCTGATGGCACATTGGGTGAACCTGGTGGAGTCTGGGACAGAGTCAGAGGCTGGGACATGACACATCTTACCCACACCAAGAATGGCGGACCCAACTTCCATCAGGGTTTCAGTCTCCTCGTAATCCAGTTCCTGTTTCTCCTCCTCCTCTCTAGCCTCTTCATCTCTCCGCAGCTGGGAGGTCTGCAGCACTGTCTTGGTAAAGCAGCAGCATGCTTTACTAAAGCTCATATGTTTAGGTGATAAAGCTCACAACGCAGCAGAGCTGTTGAAAGGGATAAAAGACCAGACCGATCAGTGGCTCTCCCTGCTGTACCTAGGTCCAAGACTTGCTGGACCAACTTGCCAAGGTACGCCATGTCAGCGCCCATTTCTGAAAGTCATCTCAGGATTTCACCAGTCTGGCTTAGGGTACTTTCACATTTGCGTTTCCCTGATCTGCGGACGGCTGCGGATTTCCTCCGTGAAGCCCCGCCCTCGGCCGCACCTCCACCGCTAGCTCCGCCTGCTTCTGCATCCAGCCCGCATGCGGCCTGCGTACCTATCTTTAACATTAGGTACGCAGGTCATGCGGCTGTATGCGGAGACTGCCGCATGCGTCATTGCTACAGGCTGCGTCCTATGCTGGTCGCCGCAGCATCAAAACGACGCATGCGGCAGCCTCCGCATACAACCGCACGACCTACGTACCTAATGTTAAAGATAGGTACGCAGGCCGCATACGGGCGACATGCAGAAGTAGGCGGCGCTAGCGGCGGAGGTGCGGCAGAGGGCGGAGCTTCATGGAGGAAATCCGCAGCCGTCCGCAGATCAGGGAAACGCAAATGTGAAAGTACCCTTAGCTGCAGCAGCGCTTTAATTTGCCTCCTCACCGACTGATTTGTGACCTGCTCACATGCTGGAATTAGACCTTTCATATGTTGGCAAGGCTTAGGGAGCAGTAGAAGTCAGTGTCTGAATTCCAGTTTCTCAATGCCCATCAGAGTAACACTCAGCCCCCACACGTAACAACTGCTGAGTGGGTGTGGATCACTGACATATGTGAGGTTCTTCAAAACTTTGAGTACTTCACCAAGATGGTGAGCGCTGATGATGCTATTATCCTCTTAACCATCCTGCTGCTCTGTCAATTAAAACTTTTGCTGCAGAATCTCAAAGAAGAAGCTTTGAATGCCGAGCAGGGGACTATGGGGCAAGATTTTACAGTGGCTGATTCCACACAGCCCAGCCTCACACAATATTCTCAGGCCACATTGGGTGATGAGGAGGAACAGGAGTTTTTGGTCTGCGCTACAGAAGGGACTCCCGATCCCAGCTTCACGCCTGTCCAGCATGAGTAGCCTGAAGAAGAGGAGGAGGGGATGATTAGTGTTCGTCCTGGTGGGGATACTGAACGTTTGACTCTTTGTAGTTTGCCACACATGGCACAGTTGATGTACAGATGTCTTTCCCAAGACCCTCGTGCGAAAGGCATTTTGTCCACAGTGAAATTCTGTCTGTACACCTTTCCTCACCCATGGTACAAGGAGAAATTTCCTTCTCTCATGTCAGAGGCAGACTTGCCATTTTCAGTGCATGCATGCCAGAGGGTCATTGTGGAAGACTTGTTGAAAAGTTTGCCCTCAGACAGCGCTGCTGGCAGAGGTACCAGATCTTTTCACCCACAAGGATTACAGGGGAGAGACACGCACACCAGGTGCAACTCAAGGGGGGAGACGTCCACCAACTGAGCCATTTTCATGAAACCGTCACATCAGCAAGGGCTGTCTGTGGGTATAACTGTGACGAGGAGGAACAAGTTGACCAAGATGGTGAAGGAGTACTTAAGTGACCATAACAGTGTCCTTCCTGATTCTTCAGTGCCCTTTAACTATTGGTTGTCCAAGCAGCACACTTGGCCCGACCTCTACTTGTACGCTTTGGAGGTGGTTATATATGTATACCCCACATGGGTAATGTTTTTAAATTTTTGGAAACCTTTGTACATTGTGCAATGGTCAAACTTGTACTCCCTATCTCTACCTATTCTTATAACTGCAAAATGTATTTTGAGGTTCACATCACGGTGTCTTTCAGCGTATATGATACAGACCCCTTGGGTAATTTTGGAAAAACGTTGCAAATTGTACAATGGTGAAAAACTTGTACTCCCTATCTCTACTTATTCTAATAACTGCAAAATGTATTGTGAGCTCCCCATCACGGTGTCTTTCAGCGTGTATGATCAGCGTGTATGATACAGCGTGGATGACCACTTAGGTAATTTTTTGAAAACTTGGCACATTGTGCAATGATGAAACTTGTACTCTGTAGTACTCTTGTAGTCTGATTCTTAAGGTACCTTCACACTAAGCGACGCTGCAGCGATAGCGACAACGATGCCGATCGCTGCAGCATCGCTGTTTGATCGCTGGAGAGCTGTCACACAGACCGCTCTCCAGCGACCAACGATGCCGAGGTCCCCGGGTAACCAGGGTAAACATCGGGTTGCTAAGCGCAGGGCCGCGCTTAGTAACCCGATGTTTACCCTGGTTACCAGCGTAAAATGTAAAAAAAACAAACAGTACATACTCACATTCACATCCCTCACCGTCCGCTTCCTGCAATGACTGAGCGCCGGCCCTAACAGCAGAGCGGTGACGTCACCGCTGTGCTGTACTTTCACTTTCACTTTACGGCGCTCAGTCAGTGTGGGAAGCAGACGGCGGGGGACGCGAAGGTGGGTATGTACTGTTTGTTTTTTTTACATTTTACACTGGTAACCAGGGTAAACATTGGGTTACTAAGCACGGCCCTGCGCTTAGTAACCCGATATTTACCCTGGTTACCAGTGTAAAATATCGCTGGTATCGTTGCTTTTGGTGTCAAACACGACAATACACGCCGGTCTGACGGCCAAATAAAGTTCTGAACTTTGTTCAACGACCAGCGATATCACAGCAGGATCCTGATCGCTGCTGCCTGTCACACACAACGATATCGCTAGCCAGGACGCTGCAACGTCACGGATCGCTAGCGATATCGTTTAGTGTGAAGGTACCTTTAGTCTAGCTCTGTAGTTACTTTAGGCTCTGCTCTGGGGTCTGCTGTTAATATATGGTCTGGACTAGGGTCTGTAGTTATTTTCAGGTTTGGACAGCAGACTTTTATCATTCTTTGATCTGCATCTGTAGTTATTCTGAGGTCTGTCTGGGGTCTGTAGTTATTCTGGAGTCTGGAATGTGGTCTTTAGGCATTCTTGAGTTTGGTCTGGGGTTGTATTTATTCTGGGGTATGGTCTAGCATCTGTAGTGGACTTAGTTATTCTGGGATCTAATCTAGGGTCTACGGTCTGGTCTGGGGTCTTTAGTTATTCTGGGGTCTGGATGTCAGACTTTCTTCAAAAATATTTAGAATTGAGAGACTTTCTTCATTCTTTGGTTTGGTCTCTGTAGTTATTTTTGGGTCTGGTCTGGGGTCAATAGTAATGTTGGAGTCTGGTCTGTGGTCTGTAGTCATTCCGGGGACTGGAGTCACTTTAGTCATTCCTGGGTCTGGTTTGGAGTCTATAGTTATTCTGGAGGCTGTACTAATTATGTGGTCTGGGCTGTGATATGTGCTTATTAAGGAGTCTAGTCTGGGGTATTTAGTCATTCTTGGGTCTTTTCTGAGGTCAGTAGCTATCCTTGGGTCTGGCCTTGAGTCAATAGTTATTATTGGGTTTGGTTTTGAGTCTTTAGTCATTCTTGGGTATGGTCTAGAGTCTAGACTCTAGACACTAGAGAGTCTGTAATTACTCTGGACTCAGTACTTATTCTTTGGTCTGGTCTGTGGTCTGCAGTTATTCTGAGATTTGTAGTTTATTGTGTATTAATAATAATCTTTATTTTTTATATAGCGCTAACATATTACGCAGCGCTTTACAGTTTGCACACATTATCATCGCTGTCCCCGATGGGGCTCACAATCTAAATTCCCTATCAGTATGCCTTTGGAATGTGGGAGGAAACCGGAGTGCCCAGAGGAAACCCATGCAAACACGGAGAGAACATACAAACTCTTTGCAGATGTTGTCCAAGGTGGGATTAGAACCCAGGACTCCAGCGCTGCAAGGCTGCTGTGCTAACCACTGCACCACCGTGCTGCCGTGTATTAACCCCTTAAAGACCTCCGATATGACTTTTAACAGCGGTAGTTAAGGGTACTTAAACCACAGCACTGTTATTTACCGGAGCTGTGGAAAAAGTGTATAGCGCCCCCAGAGTCTGATATTCTCTGCGGTCTTGGATAACAGCAAAAAAAAGCACAATTCGCACATCGCAGGACAGAGAAGTAGGATCTCCGATCACCCCCCGATACTTACCAGTGTCTCCCGGTGTCCCTGGTGCTCCTGCTTCTCCCCAAGGTGCACATCTAATGTATTTATATATTTTTTGTTTGTATGTGATCTATTCTTTGAGAATAGCTTCCATAGGTAAACATCATAGGTGTGTAGTGTTTTCAATTATGGGATGGTTTATGTCATCATATAACATTTTATCATTTATGTGGTGCCTGATTCTGTTTGTAGTCTCCCTCACCTTATAGTTATGCCTGAGGGACGCCTTGTAGTTGCATTGTAGAAGCTCTATAAATTCTATGCAGGCATGGTTCCCTAAATAAAGATGGCGGCCGGGACACTTTCTAGCACCTTTAGTGCACATGTCCGCGACTCAGGCATTACCGCGGCATCATATTGGGTGTCTTCTAGATTGTGGGTAAATGACGTCAATGGGGATTTCCCCTTGCCCGCAGCCCTATGCTGACGCAGGATGTGATGGAATTGCGGCGCGTGCATGCGCCATTATTTGATAAGGCGGTGAGGGAGATAAAAAAATCGGGCACCGAGACAGTTAGATCATGCTGCCCCCCGAGGAAGCCGAGGGCGAAACGCGCGTTGGGGCACGTGTGTTTGCACATGGATAGAAGCATGGGTAAGATGACTTGATGGGAACACTGTTTTTGTGGGACATTGAGAGGCTCTCTTGCTGAATGAGTCCAATGGACTGTGATTATTGATACTTATATGCATTAGATGATATCAGGAGAAAAGAGGGAGCATGCGGATGTTTTTCATTAAAACAAAGCTTTATTGATAGGTATATGGTGAACATGCTTAATAGCAAAATACAAAAAGGGATACACAAAGCACGTATAAATACATAGTGGATGCAAGGATGTTTTTAAAAGAGAAGTAGATAACCCTCCGGTGTATTACATGCCAAAGAACCTATTCGTGCATAAAATATGCTACACACAGGTAGCTGCTGCATAAACCCATATTAGAAAAGTGATAGGACATATGCCATGTGGCGTATAATTCAGAGCTGCAGTGCTTACCCGTGAAAGGCACCAGGCTGGATACACCGGTAGGGGTCCACAGAACGCGACCCCCGACGCGCGTTTCGCCCGCAACACACAGGGCTTTATCAAGCCCTGTGTGTTGCGGGCGAAACGCGCGTCGGGGGTCGCGTTCTGTGGACCCCTACCGGTGTATCCAGCCTGGTGCCTTTCACGGGTAAGCACTGCAGCTCTGAATTATACGCCACATGGCATATGTCCTATCACTTTTCTAATATGGGTTTATGCAGCAGCTACCTGTGTGTAGCATATTTTATGCACGAATAGGTTCTTTGGCATGTAATACACCGGAGGGTTATCTACTTCTCTTTTAAAAACATCCTTGCATCCACTATGTATTTATACGTGCTTTGTGTATCCCTTTTTGTATTTTGCTATTAAGCATGTTCACCATATACCTATCAATAAAGCTTTGTTTTAATGAAAAACATCCGCATGCTCCCTCTTTTCTCCTGATATCATTGATTGGTATGGAGTTGGTTTCTTCTCTCGGTGGGGGGGTCTTTTGACACTACTTAGTGTTTGCAGTTTCTGCTTCCCCCCCCCCCCCCCGTGTGTATCTAATATGCTGCCTGATTTTGTTGTCATTATATGCATTAGAGAAGCGAGTAGTTTGCAACCATTATGGTATATTCTATGCACTAGCACTTTAGTACTTTATTTATTGGTTGTTACTAATCCTGTACCCTCCATCTATATGCTCATGCTGCTTCCGTGGTGCTGCACATTTTAGTGGGTGCACCGTTGCTCCTTATTTAAATCTGCTCTGGTTGTGTTAGTTGTAATATTGATTGTCATATTATTAACCTGGCACTGTTCTTATGTGTACTTTTTACTAAGGTAAAATAAAAGGTATTTTTTACTTCTACTTTTTTGTGAATTTATGCTTCAATGTAGTGCTTGGATTCTCCCCACGGCTGCTGGTGTCTTCCGGTAAGAAAATGGCGGGCGGATGCGCAGTGCGCCCACCGAGATCTGCCGGCCGGCACCCGGTAACAATAGGAAGATTTTTCCTATTGGTTCATTTTGGTCACTGTGATAGACCCTATCACAGTGATCAAAATTTAAAAAAAAAATAGCAAATAACACCCCTTTTTATCACCCCCTTAGTTAGGGAAAAATAATAAAATAAAGAAAATGCATTTATTTCCATTTTCCCATTAGGGTTACAGTTGGGCTAAAGTGAGTTGGGCTAAGGTTAGGGTTAGGGTTGGGGCTAAAATTAGGGTTAGGGTATGTTTCCACTTTAAGGATTCGTTCAGGATTTGCTGCGGATTGGACGCTGTGTACAGCCGCAGCGTCAAATCCGCAGCATCCAGATGTTACAGCATAGTAGAGGGGATTTTATGAAATCCCGTCTCCACTATGCGTGTCTTTCCAGACTGCAGCATGTCTATTTATCTTGCGGAGACGCTACATCTCTGCAAGATAAATAACACAGTCTATGAATATGATGCGATGATTCCGGATGTGTTCAATGAACACATCCGGAATCACTGCGTGTGCAACAGAGGGCGACCCTTTGGGTGGAGCAGGGTATCTGCTGCGTCCAAAGCGCAGAGATTGCACCCCATGGAAACATACCCTTAGGGTTGGGGCTAAAGTTAGAGTTAGAGTTGGGATTAGGGTTAGGGTTGGGATTAAGGCTAGGGATGGGATTAGGGTTTGGATTAGGGTTAGGGTTGAGATTAGGGTTAGGATTAGTTGGATTACAGTTAGGGTTGGGATTAGGGTTAGGTTTGTGATTAGGGTTATGGTTAGGGTTGGGATTAGGGTTTGGGGTGTGTTGGGATTAAGGTTGGGATAAGGGTTAGGGCTGGGATTAGGGTGAGGTTTGTGTTGGGGTTAGGGTTGTGATTAGGGTTATGGTTAGGGTTGGCATTAGGTTTAGGTGTGTGTTGGAGTTAGGGTTAGGGTTGGGATTAGGGTTAGGGGTGTGTTGGGGTTAGGGTTGTGATTAGGGTTATGGTTAGGGTTGGGATTAGGGTTAAGGGTGTGTTGGGGTTAGGGTTATAGTTAGGGTTGGGATTAGGGTTAGGGGTGTGTTGGGGTTAGGGTTGTGATTAGGGTTATGGTTAGGGTTGGGATTAGGGTTAGGGGTGTGTTGGGGCTATGGTTGGAGTTAGAATTGGGGGGTTTCCACTGTTTAGGTACATCAGGGGGTCTCCAAACGTGACATGGCGCCACCATTGATTCCAGCCAATTTTGTGTTCAAAGAGTCAAATGGTGCTCCCTTCCTTCTGAGCTTTGCTGTGCGCCCAAACAGTGATTTACCCCCTCATATGGGGCATCAGCATACTCAGGACAAATTGGACAGCAACTTTTGGCATCCAATTTCTCCTGTTATCCTTGGGAAAATAAAAAATTGCGGGCTAAAAAATAATTTTTGTGGAAAAAAATGATTTTTTATTTTCACGGCTCTGCGTTATAAACTTCTGTGAAGCACTTGGGTGTTCAAAATGCTCACCACACATCTAGATAAGCTTCATGAGGGGTCTAGTTTCCAAAATGGGGTCACTTGTGGGGGTTTCTACTGCTTAGGCACATCAAGGGCTCTGCAAATGCATGCAACATGACGCCCACAGACCATTACATCAAAGTCTGCATTCCAAAACATCACTACTTCCCTTCCGAACCCCGATGTGTGCCCAAACAGTAGTTTTCTCCCACATATGGGGTATCAGCGTACTCAGGACAAATTGGACAACAACTTTTGGGGTCCAATTTCTCCTGTTACCCTTAGGAAAATAAAAAAAATGCGGGCTAAAAAATCATTTTTGTGGGAAAAAATTATTTTTTATTTTCACTGCTCTGCGTTATAAACTTTAGTGAAACACTTGGGGTTTCAAAGTTCACACAACACATCTAGATAAGCTCCATAGGGGGGTCTAGTTTCCAAAATGGGGTCATTTGTGGGGGGTTTCTACTGTTTAGGCACATCAGGGGCTCTGCAAATGCAACATGATGCCCTCAGACAATTCTATCAAAGTCTGCATTTCAAACAGCGCTCCATGTGCCCAAACAGTGGTCCCCCCCCCACATATGGGGTATCAGAGTACTCAGTACAAATTGCACAACAACTTTGGTTGTCCGATTTCTCCTGTTACCCTTGTAAAAGTAAAAATTTTGGGGTGAAAAATAATTTTTGTGGAAAAAATGATTTTTTATTTTCACGGCTCTACGTTATAAACTTCTGTGAAGCACTTAGGGGTTCATAGTGCTCACCACTCATCTGGATAAGTTTATTAGTGGGTCAAGGTTCCAAAATGGGGTTCCTTGTAGTTTTTTACTGTTTAGGCACATCACGGGCTCTCCAAACGCGACATGGCGTCCGATGTCAATTCCAGACAATTCTGCATTGAAAAAGTCAAACGGCGCTCATTCTTTTCCAAGCTCTGCCATGCGCCCAAACAGAGGTTTACCCCGACATGTGGGGTATTGACTAGTGTTGAGCATTCCGATGCTGCAAGTATCGGGTATCGGCCGATACTTGCTGTATCGGAATTCCGATACCGGGATTCCGATACTCTTGTGGTATCGGGTATCGGGTATCGGAACAACATTAATGTTAAAATGTGTAAAATAGAGAATTAAAATAAAAAATATCGCTATACTCACCTGTCCGACGCAGCCGGGACCTCAGCGCAGGAACCGGCAGCGTTGTTTGTTTAAAATTCCCGCTTTTACATGGTTACGCGAAGTCCCGGCTTGTGATTGGTCAGGGCGGCCATGTTGCCGGGCCGCGGACCAATCACAGCAAGCCGTGACGAAAATACGTCACGGCTTGCTGTGATTGGTCCGCGTCCCGGCAACATGGCCGCCATTAACCAATCACAAGCCGTGACGTCACGGGAGGCTGGAAACGCGCTCATTTTAAAAAGGGCGCGTGTCCAGCCTCCCGTGACGTCACGGCTTGTGATTGGTTGCGTCGCGGTCAACCAATCACAAGCCGGGAGGCTGGACACGCGCCCATTTCAAAATGAGCGCGTCCAGCCTCCCGGCTTGTGATTGGTTGATCGCGGCGCAACCAATCACAAGCCGTGACGTCACGGGAGGCTGGACACGCGCCCATTTCAAAATGAGCGCGTCCAGCCTCCCGGCTTGTGATTGGTTGATCGCGGCGCAACCAATCACAAGCCGTGACGTCACGGGAGGCTGGACACGCGCCCATTTTAAAATGAGCGCGTGTCCAGCCTCCCGTGACGTCCCGGCTTGTGATTGGTCAGGGCGGCCATATTGCCGGGACGCGGACCAATCACAGCAAGCCGTGACGTAATTTCGTCACGGCTTGCTGTGATTGGTCCGCGTCCCGGCAACATGGCCGACCTGACCAATCACAAGCCGGGAATTCACGTAACCAAGTAATAGCGCGATTTTTAAACAAACAACGCTGCCGGTTCCCTCGCTGAAGTCCCGGCTGCGTCGGACAGGTGAGTATAGCGATATTTTTTATTTTAATTCTTTCTTTTACACATTTATATGGTTCCCAGGGCCTGAAGGAGAGTTTCCTCTCCTTCAGACCCTGGGAACCATCAGGGATACCGTCCGATACTTGAGTCCCATTGACTTGTATTGGTATCGGGTATCGGTATCGGATTGGATTCCGATACTGTGACGGTATCGGCCGATACTTTCCGATACCGATACTTTCAAGTATCGGACGGTATCGCTCAACACTAGTATTGACGTATTCATGAGAAATTGCACAACACATTTTCTATTTCATTCTCTCTTTTTACACTTGTGAAAATAAAAAAAATTGGTTCTTAATTGAAATGTTTGTAAAAAAGAAGTTAAATGTTAATGTTTTACTTCCATATTGCTTCAGTTCCTGTGAAGCACATAAAGGGTTAATAAACTTCTGAATGTGGTTTTGAGCACCTTAAGCGGTGCAGTTTTTAAAATGGTGTCACTTTTGGGTATTTTCTGTTATGTACACCTCACAAAGTGACTTTAAATGTGAGATGGTCCCTAAAAAATGTTTTTGTGAATTTTGTTGTAAAAATGAGAAATCGCTGGTCAACTTTTAACCCTTATAACTTCCTAACAAAAAAAAATATTTGTTTCCAAAATTGTGCTGATGTAAAGTAGACATGTGGGAAATCTCATTTATTAACTATTTTGTGTGACATATTTCTCTGATTTAAGGGCATAAAAATTCTAAGTTTGAAAATTGCAAAATGTAAAAAAGTTTTCGCCATATTTCCCTTTTTTCATAAATATACGCAAGTAATATCGAAGAAATTTTAACGATAACATGAAGTACAATATGTCACATATTCATATTCATACAATATTCATACAATATTCATACAATATGAAAACATCCTCAGAATCAGAGGGATCCGTTAGAGCTTTCCAGAGTTATAACCTCATAAAGTGACAGTGATCAGAATTGTAAAAATTGGCCCGGTCATTAAGCTGCAAATTGGCTCCATCGCTAAGGGGTTAATAATGCACCATAAGACATCTCTTTACAATGATCTGTGAAGAAGTAACTGCTAGTCCACTAAAACAATGTCTCAGGCTCTGGGTAATCACTGGAGCACTCAGGGCATAGTTATTACACATTACATTGAGGAAGCTATAAAAGGGAAATAAAGGAAAGTCACAATAGCTGATAGATAAATGAATGCATGTGATGTCGTTGTTATCCTCCATGCTATTGAACCAGTCCTTGGTAAAGAAACTGCTCCAATTACAGTTGGGGCACTCGAGCGATGGCGTGAGCAGCTTTGCATGAGAAGTAATTGTCTTATTCCGCAGATACCTCCTCACCTTACAAATCATTATGTTGCAATGCACATCCTTCATTATATGCTTTCAATTTGCCATTCATTGCTGAACAGAATTTAGAATAGATCAAAATACATTAAAAGTCTGTTTAATCAGTTCACATTTGTTTATGGGCTGGAAAGCTGGTTTCCATGAAATTCAATTATATAATACTAGATGGCAGCCCGATTCTAAAGAATCGGGAGTCTAGAATCCATATATACTTTATTTATTCAAATGTAAGAATAATACAATTAATAAATAATAGTAAGAAAGAACAAAAAATGGCTGCACTCACCAGCTCTTGACAATTCTTGACAGTACGGCACATTTCTGATTGGTCGCTCGCGGCAGGTGGCAACCAATCAGAAAAGTGCCGCGCACCACGAAGGCATATATCTTTGCCCACCCTGAGCGGGTGTAGGACGCTGGTGACGTCACTTATCTCCGGACATTATCTCTGGACAAAGCCACGGAAGTTGGCACAAATTGCCGGAAGTAGTATTCTAGGCAATTATATATTAGATTTTAATGTTATCAGTGTTTACCTTTGAACGTTTATATTGTATTGTCCTGTCACCAGCCATGTGTACGATTATCGGCCGAAAGCCTCTCTGGAACCAATAATCACCCCATGTAAAGGTATCTTTATAAGTTAAAGATTCAGAATACTATGACTTTTATCATATCCTGAACAGTCAAGTTTTTTATGAACCGTTAAGGTTTTCTGGTTGAAGTAAAAAAAACTCTGAGTGTTTACAGTTTGAAACCATAAAATGTTGAAAAATTATGTCATTCTTGAGTATATCACTCAATGGTGCTCATAAACGTGTCAAATTTGATCTATAATATACTTTAATATACGTTACTTTAATCTTTAATATACTTAAGAACAGGGCCCCAGACATCACACAGGGGGTCTGAAACACCGCACAGTGGTCCAAAATATCGCTGTGCTCTGCCTGGGGCCCCATATGCTGCCTGGGGCCCCTGTGCTCTGCCTGGGGCCACTGTGCTCTGCCTGGGGCCCCATGTTCTGCCTGGGGCCCCTGTGCTCTGCCTGGGGCCCCATATGCTGCCTGGGGCCCCTGTGCTCTGCCTGGGGCCCCATATGCTGCCTGGGGCCCCTGTGCTCTGCCTGGGGCCACTGTGCTCTGCCTGGGGCCCCATGTTCTGCCTGGGGCCCCTGTGCTCTGCCTGGGGCCCCATATGCTGCCTGGGGCCCCTGTGCTCTGCCTGGGGCCCCATATGCTGCCTTGGGCCCCTGTGCTCTGCCTGGGGCCCCATAGGCTGCCTGGGGCCCCTGTGCTCTACCTGGGACCACCGTGCTCTGCCTGGGGCCCCATATGCTGCCTGGGGCCCCTGTGCTCTGCCTGGGGCCCCTGTGCTCTGCCTGGGGCCCCATGTTCTGCCTGGGGCCACTGTGCTCTGCCTGGGGCCCCATAGGCTGCCTGGGGCCCCTGTGCTCTGCCTGAGACCACTGTGCTCTGCCTGGGGCCCCATATGCTGCCTTGCCTAGGGCCCCTGTGCTCTGCCTAGGGCCACTGTGCTCTGCCTGGGGCCCCTGTGCTCTGCCTGGGGCCCCATATGCTGCCTGGGGCCCCTGTGCTCTGCCTGGGGCCCCTGTGCTCTGCCTGGGGCCCCATGTTCTGCCTGGGGCCCCTGTGCTCTGCCTGGGGCCACTGTGCTCTGCCTGGGGCCCCATGTTCTGCCTGGGGCCACTGTGCTCTGCCTGGGGCCCCATAAGCTGCCTGGGGCCCCTGTGCTCTGCCTGGGACCACTGTGCTCTGCCTGGGGCCCCATATGCTGCCTGGGGCCCCTGTGCTCTGCCTGGGGCCACTGTGCTCTGCCTGGGGCCCCATATGCTGCCTGGGGCCACTGTGCTCTGCCTGGGGCCCCATATGCTGCCTGGGGCCCCTGTGCTCTGCCTGGGGCCCCATATGCAGCCTGGGGCCCCTGTGCTCTGCCTGGGGCCATTGTGCTCTGCCTGGGGCCCCATATGCTGCCTGGGGCCCCTGTGCTCTGCCTGGGGCCACTGTGCTCTGCCTGGGGCCCCATATGCTGCCTGGGGCCCCTGTGCTCTGCCTGGGGCCCCATATGCTGCCTTGGGCCCCTGTGCTCTGCCTGGGGCCCCATAGGCTGCCTGGGGCCCCTGTGCTCTACCTGGGACCACCGTGCTCTGCCTGGGGCCCCATATGCTGCCTGGGGCCCCTGTGCTCTGCCTGGGGCCCCTGTGCTCTGCCTGGGGCCCCATGTTCTGCCTGGGGCCACTGTGCTCTGCCTGGGGCCCCATAGGCTGCCTGGGGCCCCTGTGCTCTGCCTGGGACCACTATGCTCTGCCTGGGGCCCCATATGCTGCCTTGCCTAGGGCCCCTGTGCTCTGCCTGGGGCCACTGTGCTCTGCCTGGGGCCCCTGTGCTCTGCCTGGGGCCCCATATGCTGCCTGGGGCCCCTGTGCTCTGCCTGGGGCCCCTGTGCTCTGCCTGAGGCCCCATGTTCTGCCTGGGGCCCCTGTGCTCTGCCTGGGGCCCCATGTTCTGCCTGGGGCCACTGTGCTCTGCCTGGGGCCCCATAAGCTGCCTGGGGCCCCTGTGCTCTGCCTGGGACCACTGTGCTCTGCCTGGGGCCCCATATGCTGCCTGGGGCCCCTGTGCTCTGCCTGGGGCCACTGTGCTCTGCCTGGGGCCCCATATGCTGCCTGGGGCCACTGTGCTCTGCCTGGGGCCCCATATGCTGCCTGGGGCCCCTGTGCTCTGCCTGGGGCCCCATATGCTGCCTGGGGCCCCTGTGCTCTGCCTGGGGCCCCTGTGCTCTGCCTGGGGCCCCATGTTCTGCCTGGGGCCCCTGTGCTCTGCCTGTGGCCACTGTGCTCTGCCTGGGGCCCCATATGCTGCCTGGGACCCCTGTGCTCTGCCTGGGGCCCCATATGCTGCCTGGGGCCCCTGTGCTCTGCCTGGGGCCACTGTGCTCTGCCTGGGGCCCCATAGGCTGCCTGGGGCCCCTGTGCTCTGCCTGGGGCCCCATATGCTGCCTGGGGCCCCTGTGCTCTGCCTGGGGCCCCTGTGCTCTGCCTGGGGCCCCATATGCTGCCTGGGGCCCCTGTGCTCTGCCTGGGGCCCCTGTGCTCTGCCTGGGGCCCCATGTTCTGCCTGGGGCCCCTGTGCTCTGCCTGGGGCCACTGTGCTCTGCCTGGGGCCCCATATGCTGCCTGGGGCCCCTGTGCTCTGCCTGGGGCCCCATATGCTGCCTGGGGCCCCTGTGCTCTGCCCGGGGCCCCATATGCTGCCTGGGGCCCCTGTGCTCTGCCTGGGGCCCCATATGCTGCCTGGGGCACCTGTGCTCTGCCTGGGGCCCCTGTGCTCTGCCTAGGGCCACTGTGCTCTGCCTGGGGCCACTGTGCTCTGCCTGGGGCCCCATATGCTGCCTGGGGCCCCTGTGCTCTGCCTGTGGCCACTGTGCTCTGCCTGGGGCCCCATATGCTGCCTGGGGCCCCTGTGCTCTGCCTGGGGCCCCATATGCTGCCTGGGGCCACTGTGCTCTGCCTGGGGCCCCATAGGCTGCCTGGGGCCCCTGTGCTCTGCCTGGGACCACTGTGCTCTGCCTGGGGCCCCATATGCTGCCTGGGGCCCCTGTGCTCTGCCTGGGGCCCCTGTGCTCTGCCTGGGGCCACTGTGCTCTGCCTGGGGCCCCATATGCTGCCTGGGGCCCCTGTGCTCTGCCTGGGGCCACTGTGCTCTGCCTGGGGCCCCATAGGCTGCCTGGGGCCCCTGTGCTCTGCCTGGGACCACTGTGCTCTGCCTGGGGCCCCATATGCTGCCTGGGGCCCCTGTGCTCTGCCTGGGGCCACTGTGCTCTGCCTGGGGCCCCATATGCTGCCTGGGGCCCCTGTGCTCTGCCTGGGGCCACTGTGCTCTGCCTGGGGCCCCATATGCTGCCTGGGGCCCCTGTGCTCTGCCTGGGGCCACTGTGCTCTGCCTGGGGCCCCATAGGCTGCCTGGGGCCCCTGTGCTCTGCCTGGGACCACTGTGCTCTGCCTGGGGCCCCATATGCTGCCTGGGGCCCCTGTGCTCTGCCTGGGGCCCCTGTGCTCTGCCTGGGGTCCCATATGCTGCCTGGGGCCCCTGTGCTCTGCCTGGGGCCCCATATGCTGCCTGGGGCCCCTGTGCTCTGCCTGGGGCCCCTGTGCTCTGCCTGGGGCCCCATATGCTGCCTGGGGCCCCTGTGCTCTGCCTGGGGCCCCTGTGCTCTGCCTGGGGCCCCATGTTCTGCCTGGGGCCCCTGTGCTCTGCCTGGGGCCACTGTGCTCTGCCTGGGGCCCCATATGCTGCCTGGGGCCCCTGTGCTCTGCCTGGGGCCACTGTGCTCTGCCTGGGGCCCCATATGCTGCCTGGGGCCCCTGTGCTCTGCCTGGGGCCCCATATGCTGCCTGGGGCCCCTGTGCTCTGCCTGGGGCCACTGTGCTCTGCCTGGGGCCCCATATGCTGCCTGGGGCCCCTGTGCTCTGCCTGGGTGTAGGACACTGGTGACGTCACTTATCTCCGGACATTAGCTCCGGACATTAGCTCCGGACATTATCTCCGGACATTATCTCCGGACATTAGCTCCGGACAAAGACACGGAAGTTGGCACAAATTGCAGGAAGTAGTATTCTAGGCAATTATATATTAGATGCTTCATTCATGTCTGACAATAGATGCCTCCCACCGAGTGGTAGCATGATGTTTGGCATTGCCATGACCCAGAATTGCCCTCCCAGTAGGCTGGAATACTTTATGGAGATGGCATGTGATTATGCTGTATGTATTATGTAACCATGACGATTTTTTTCACCTTTTCGCCTCTCAGATTTATTAATTGTTCATTGTTTGTCTGAAGACAAGGGTGGCACTAAGGGTACCGTCACACAGTGCCATTTTCATCGCTACGACGGCACGATTCGTGACGTTGCAGCGTCGTATGATTATCGCTCCAGCGTCGTAGACTGCGGTCACACGTTGCAATACACGGCGCTGGAGCGATAATTTCATGACGTATTTGCGATGTAGAAGCCGTTGGTTACTGTGCGCACATCGTATACAACCTGTGTCACACGATGCAATCATGCCGCCACAGCGGGACACTAGACGACAAAAGAAAGTTTCAAACGATCTGCTACGACGTACGATTCTCAGCGGGGATCCGGATCGCAGTAGCGTGTCAGACACAGCGATATCGTAACGATATCGCTAGAATGTCACGAATCGTGCCGTCGTAGCGATGAAAATGGCACTGTGTGACGGTACCCTTAGAGTCAGTGAAGTAAAACGAGGAGATGACCCTGACACCGAATGCTATGGTGTGACTCACATGTTCCTGAGGTTCTTATCTATAGACACCAGGGTGGACTGCTGTAATATCATGAAACTTATTACTGCAGATTTGTAACATGTACAATTAAGTTGGATGAGATAAGAATAAAAAGGTAATTTTTTTTTTTTCATCAGGAACACAGCCACTCTTGTCTCTTGCCCATCTGTGGTTTGCAACTCTGCATCTTATGCTTGTGCAATAAGAAGCCGTGATATCCCTGGAGAGCCCTTTCAGGATGGGCCATTAATGAGGAGAGACTGCCATCTGCTGGCTAAGCTAAATCAAGGGGAACCAAATTGTGCTGGATGATTTTCAGGAGGAGCCACTTCCTTGATATAAAAACCTTGGGTGTCAAACCGCAGACATATTTGGCACCAGGGAAGAGAGCGGAGTAGATGTGCTCCTGAGACACCGCTGAGACAAGCGTGACAAGCGTGACAGGCCTCAGTGGGAAGTCTATGCCACCAAACTGCCAGTCAAAACCTGGCAACGTCCAGGTTTGCCCCAGGAGTAGTACAAGTTTCGACTTCGCTGCTCAGGACCAGGATCCACAACCTGCGCTGGTCAAGCCTCCGAGACCCATCGTTGCCTATCAAAAGCTGAGGCCTAGTCCTCTCTGCATCAAGCTTGAGAGACTTCCACTGATGGTCAAGCCAAGAAAAGCCAAAAGAAGACTGAGATAGCAGAGGCATGCCTGTGGTTGCGGTGCAACAACGGGAGTTAGGAGGGCTGTCACTTCCAGCTATAACCTATGATACAGGGGTCTTCTGGGATTCGGTTAACAGGTTGGGAGGGGGCCAGTTGGTGTGTGGGAGGCCCAACACGTGTTAATAAAGTTCATCAAACAGATACTTACGTCCTAGGGAGAAAATTCGGTGACCCCAGCTGGGTCATGGCTGCAGAGAGAACTTATGTGGTGACTCCCAAGACTGGGCAAACCACCATTGTGAAATGACATTAACGTTATATAGTGAAAGGCTTTCTTTGCTATTCCAAGCTTACTCTTACACTGACACTAATTGCTTATAGTTACAGTACTTTAAATCACTGTAAAGTTACTTCTGTATATAAATAGAACTATATTGATCCCTGACTCTTCCCCCTTGTGTTCTCTGTGTGTTGCATGCAGACACCTGCATTACATTTGGCATTGTAGGCAGGATGCAATATTCAGACACAGAGATGGAGAACCAGTCCGTGACCAAGCCCGGCAGGGGACATATACCCTTGGGGACTATGCTCAGCAATCTTCCCAAGTTCACGGAGAGCAGCGTGTCACTGTGGGACTGGGTAGAGAGGCTGAGAAGCATGTTGCACGTGTATCCCTTGACTCCTTCCATTCAGGCTGAGTTAGCCCTTCTGACCCTTGATGGGGAGTCCCAGCAGACTCTGTGGATAAGATGATAAAAATCTTGGTGGACATGCATGATGACAGTATGAACTTAGGGCACCTGCACAAGCGGTTGTTCTAGTGGTTCCAAGGGGAAAGTGAGATGACAGCTCAGTAGATTAATGCATTACATGAAGTGACAGCCCATATCACCAAGAAAGACCAAAGATGGGCACCGATGACAGAGTCCGTTTGACAAAGTGATGCCGGACCAACTAGTGGCTAGACTGAGAGATCCCTTCCTAAAGCAGGACTTAAAGCAGCGCCTATGCCTGAATCCTGATCTGGGCTTCCTTGAGATCGGGACCAAAGATAGAGTCCTGGAGAGAGAGGGCCCTGTCCTGACCGGTGTTGTCCAGAATCATGAAGTGGTCATCCCAGAGTCAACTAGCACTGAGCCCAACTGTGTACAGGAGATATACATCAAGAGATCCAGGACATTCAAGGTGAGCTGTGCAATATCATGGGGAGCCCTGCTGCCATCCAACCAGCTGTTCGCATGGTCCCAAGTAAAAGGAGGTCAGAGTGGGAAAGTTTTTTTCTTCCGTGCCACACGAAGCAGCATACGTAGCCCATCAGTGGAAAGTGAGCCAGAGTGTTGGACCTGAGGTGGAAGGAGGCA
The DNA here is from genome assembly GCF_051348905.1 of Ranitomeya variabilis. Classification (NCBI taxonomy): domain Eukaryota; kingdom Metazoa; phylum Chordata; class Amphibia; order Anura; family Dendrobatidae; genus Ranitomeya; species Ranitomeya variabilis. The sequence goes on from NC_135234.1 coordinate 720,780,494, forward strand.
TATTTCAAGAGCCTGTCAAAACTCATGGCTGTTCTAGCTCAAAAGGGTGCGTCTACTCAATACTAACAAAAGGGTCTCAATACTTATGACCATGTGATATTTCAGTTTTTTTTAATTAAATTAGCAAAAATTTTTACATTTCTGTTTTTTTCAGTCAAGATGGGGTGCAGAGTGTACATTAATGAGAAAAAATGAACTTATTTGAATTTACCAAATGGCTACAATGAAACAAAGAGTGAAAAATTTAAAGGGGTCTGAATACTTTCTGTACCCACTGTATCTATTAGAGAGACCATATACATGATGGTTCTTGCTATTGTATACTTTCTATGGCATCAGTCAAAAAAAGGACCATATAGGTTCATAACAGAGAGTATACCAGACAAAACTGTTGGTGATTTTTTTGGCAGATAGCACCAATAGTGGACCAAAACAGGGGAATCGACCCACTAATATCAGGGTCGCCAACAATTGAAAAGAACCTTATGAACATATAAGTTAGTCAAGGAAAAAAGGCCTGATTCATAGCTATGGCGTTTGTAGTGCATAAACACATATATACAGACACATGCATGCACCACATATGTATGTACACATACATACATATAATACACTTAGGAGGGTGCTCACTGCGAAAAGCAGGTGCTCAGGAGAAAAATGTTCAGTATAAATAACAGGTATTTTAAGCTTGTATGTTACTTTATTTAATTTTATTCCAAAAACAAGATGGTGGGGTTCCACAGGATAGGAATTTGTAACTTCAATGCCAGACTTATTTATATTCAACGTTTCAGCTTATTAGCCTTTTTCAAGAAACATCTGTCCTTCATGTAGCTGTGGTAAGCCAAAAAAGGGAATCCCACTTTAGCCGACCATCAGTGGTGCTATATTGTCCCTATGCTTGCGACTGCAAGCTTTTCTTTGGACCCTCCTCATAGGACACATGTGCGATAGCACCACTGATGGTAATTTCATGTCATTCAACTCCTTTGCTAGAATTCATCATCAGTTACATGGTTTTCAGTACTCACTGTTGTAGCTCCGGGGGGGGGGAGGGGAGGCTCTGTAGATGCCTATCACAGAAGAGGTGCAGCACGGTGGCTCAGTGGACAGCACTGGAGCCTTGCAGCGCTGGAGTCCTGGGTTCTAATCCCACATTGGACAACATCTGAAAGGAGTTTGTATATTCTCCCCGTGTTTGGGTGGGTTTCCTCTGGGTTCTCCAGTTTCCTCCCACATTCTAAAGACATACTGATAGGGAATTTAGATTGTGAGCCCCAATGGGGACAGCGATGATAATGTGTGCAAAACTGTAAAGCGCTGCGGAATATGTTAGCGCTATATAAAAATAAAGATGATTATTACTAGTAGTATAGAGAGATGTTATCAGGACTGCATCTTTGATCATCTATCCACACCAGGATGTGTTGAGCAGCTGTCCCTAATTTATAACTAACCAGCTCCCATAATCCCGCTGTCCTCTCCCTGCACTGGGGGCCTATAAATTTAGATTCATTCTTAGAGGTGCACGTGGAGCGGCCCCCAGAAGCAGGACAGCGGGGTACTCGGATCCGGGTCTCTCAGTTCTGAGGATGTCACGGTGGCCGGAACCGGTCCATGGTCCTGCTAAGGGGCGCCCAATAAAAGGTGTAGGTGGTGGTGTAGGTCGCAGTAAATAACGAGGACACAGGGTTGCAGTCTCTTTACCTCTTTACTAGTGTTGAGCGATACCGTCCGATACTTGAAAGTATCGGTATCGGAAAGTATCGGCCGATACCGGCAAAGTATCGGATCCAATCCGATACCGATACCCGATACCAATACAAGTCAATGGGACTCAAGTATCGGACGGTATTCCTGATGGTTCCCAGGGTCTGAAGGAGAGGAAACTCTCCTTCAGGCCCTGGGAACCATATTAATGTGTAAAATAAAGAATTAAAATAAAAAATATTGCTATACTCACCTGTCCGACGCAGCCGGGACCTCAGCGAGGGAACCGGCAGCGTTGTTTGTTTAAAATTCGCGCTTTTACTTGGTTACGTGAAGTCCCGGCTTGTGATTGGTCAGGGCGGCCATGTTGCCGGGACGCGGACCAATCACAGCAAGCCGTGACGAAATTACGTCACGGCTTGCTGTGATTGGTCCGCGTCCCGGCAACATGGCCGCCATTAACCAATCACAAGCCGTGACGTCACGGGAGGCTGGACATGCGCGTATTTTGAAAAGCGCGCGTGTCCAGCCTCCAGTGACGTCCCGGCTTATGATTGGTCACGGCGCCATGTTGCCGGGACGCGGACCAATCACAGCAAGCCGTGACGAAATTACGTCACGGCTTGCTGTGATTGGTCCGCGTCCCGGCAACATGGCCGCCATTAACCAATCACAAGCCGTGACGTCACGGGAGGCTGGACACGCGCGTATTTTAAAAAGCGCGCGTGTCCAGCCTCCAGTGACGTCCCGGCTTGTGATTGGTTAATGGCGGCCATGTTGCCGGGACGTCACTGGAGGCTGGACACGCGCGCTTTTCAAAATACGCGCATGTCCAGCCTCCCGTGACGTCCCGGCTTGTGATTGGTTAATGGCGGCCATGTTGCCGGGACGTCACTGGAGGCTGGACACGCGCGCTTTTCAAAATACGCGCATGTCCAGCCTCCCGTGACGTCCCGGCTTGTGATTGGTTAATGGCGGCCATGTTGCCGGGACGTCACTGGAGGCTGGACACGCGCGCTTTTCAAAATACGCGCATGTCCAGCCTCCCGTGACGTCACGGCTTGTGATTGGTTAATGGCGGCCATGTTGCCGGGACGCGGACCAATCACAGCAAGCCGTGACGTAATTTCGTCACGGCTTGCTGTGATTGGTCCGCGTCCCGGCAACATGGCCGCCCTGACCAATCACAAGCCGGGACTTCACGTAACCAAGTAAAAGCGCGAAATTTAAACAAACAACGCTGCCGGTTCCCTCGCTGAGGTCCCGGCTGCGTCGGACAGGTGAGTATAGCGATATTTTTTATTTTAATTCTCTTTTTTACACATTATTACATTAATGTTGTTGCGATACCCGATACCCGATACCACAAAAGTATCGGATCTCGGTATCGGAAATTCCGATACAGCAAGTATCGGCCGATACCCGATACTTGCAGTATCGGAATGCTCAACACTACTCTTTACTGAAGGCTTCGACATCCGCAATCCAGAGCACTGCTAACCGGGCTGGCTGAGACCGGCCGGTCCAAAGGCACATCCAGAGTTCCCTTTGCAGGTGGAAATCAGTTGCCTACCTACTAGCGCCTGGGTGTTGTAGTACTTCCCTGCTGAGCACCACGGGATAGTCCTCACAACTGTCGTGTATGTTTCTGTTCTTTCTCTCCGTCCCCCAGATGATATGGATAGGACGCACCCGTATGACGGGGTAGGCCTGGAGTTATTTTATGGGGACCCTAGAGACATCCCTCTCCCACAATTGCCTCCGTTGTCTTCATTAGGTGATTAAGGTGAGGCAGCCAACCTAAAATTAACTGCCCTGCCGTTGGTTTGAAGTAATGCGTAGAGCCCAATACTTCCTCGGCGTTCTGGCCACCGGCTACGCGCCTCAGTAGGATGTTGCCGATCTCGGGGCACGACTCCTACTGGTTCTATCGCCTTTGTGCTGTGATCTCGTTTCTCACATCTCCACAATATACTTCGCTTCGTGTCCTTTCTTAAGATGCCGCTGCAATGAAGTGCAGGCGCGGCTCCGTAACGATCTGTCCTTTTGCTAGGCCTCTGTCAGGATCCCACCCCTGACAGGGACCCCCCTGGATCTTCCCAAGCAACGCTCTTCTCTCACTAGATGTTACCTGGGCAAAACCCAGTCAGCTTCTCCCTAACTTCCTATCCAACCCCCAGTTTTACCAAAGTGTGAGGCATGGCCTAATACATAGAACCCTTTGCTCCCCCTGGTGGCCGGAGTGTGAAGTGTAATGTGTGACTGTGATACCTGGTCAGGTGAACTCCTTTAGTGCTATCAGACGTACCATCACTCCCCTTAGTGGCGGAGCGACAGTACTGCAACGACCAGGACTCTGGGGCGCTGCACTCCCCCCCGGTTAAATCCAGTACTCCCTGACTGGGAAAGAAGAACAACAATACATGTTAGCAAAAGACATACAAAATTTTGAAATGCATAAACAAGTAAATTTAACAATGCTTCCCTTTATGGGAGGTAAGGACACTTGAACGTTACAAACAAAAATGTATTTACATAGTGCTTAAGATTTTAAATAACACTCATTAAATAACTGACTATAAATAACCATTATTACCCAGCCGGGCATTCTATCTACTAAGTGCAAATTCTGAACAATAATTTAACTTTTCCTTTAAGGGCGTAAGGCAGGTACCCACTAAAGACATACTACAAGACTAAAAGTGCAAATCAACATTTTCCTGAGCTCCCTTTCTCGTATGCAGGACTCTCTTGTCTACCCCCACGGGCCTACTGCATCTTTTCTTGGCTCTCTATTATTAGTTCCGATAATCACTTTAACTTCAATTTTATTCACATATCATTATCAACATTTCTATTCCTTATCACTATCTTTCTATCTACATACTACTATGTAAAACATTATTACTATCCAACTTTCTTAAAACAACATTATATCTTGGCTAATTGCAACAATGAACATTCCCTTTAAGAGTGATATCTCAAGTCTCTTTGATGTAGTGCAACTCTCAAGTTGCAAGTCTGCAGTAAACAAGAACTTCTGCACTGTATCCAGGAAAAGTCTCTTCAAAAAGCTCTTTCCTTTGTAAAACCAGTAGGGGGCACCTTTGAGAAGGTGCAACTATTTACAGCAACCGTTTGTGAATCATTCACCGTCCATGATTCGGCAGTCTTTCAAAACAGTGATAAATTTTGTGCAAACATAAAACAATAGGGATCCCGGGTAAACAAAGGGATCCCTTTAAGAATAACACTGGTCGGGTTAAAAGCAGAAAAACAGCAGGAAAACACACAGTTAACTATTTACAGTTTCGTTGTTCCAAGGTTTATCCTCATAGTAGGCTGCAAGACACCAGCCGGTAGCGAACACTTCCTGACCGGGGAAGCTCCGGTTCCTTGTTCCCAGCTGATGCGGTGTCAGTATCAGTGGTTCGTCTCTCAGGCGCGGTCAGACCACCCGGTGTCTGGATTCGAATGTCAGCTTTGGTTGCAAGTTCAGTAGCAGCAACAATGCACACAGTGATGATGGTAGCAGAATTTGTCAGGTCCGGGTTAGTCGTACTCAGGACAGCAGGTGGCACCACTGCAGGCTTGCATCGTTGGACGTTCCGAGCGCACCATCCCTGCGCACTCCGATGGCAAGTGTAGGTCACCTGGTCCCCTTTACATAGTAGTGGATCGTCACATCTGTTGCGGAACGGGGTCTTCACATTGTAGCTGGTAAAGAAGATTTCAGTCGGCAGTCCCGGTTCTTGTATAGAGCCCCAACCCTGTTTCGGGTGAAAGGCTAGTACAGTCCCCTGTTTTACCAAGTCCTTCTTACCGCGTGCAGTCTTTGGGTTTTGCACTTTCGGTGGGTCACTTTGTTCTGTCTCTTTTCGATTTTTCCAGTGTAGAATTAAGCATTGTTTATATTGTTCCCAAGTGAGCACAGCAATGCTGAGGCCCTCTTGTCTGGCCCCGTCTGGTCCAATCCTCGGGGTTTCCCATTGGAAGATCACCCCCTCCGAGCTCACATCTAGCGGTTCTCCCATAGTTGTCGGTAACGGAGGCACCAGATTCTCCATAGTATCGGGGGTTACCACTACCAGCTCGGCGGAGAGGAATCGGTCACTGTCGGGACGGGGAGCGGTCACGGGAGCAGGATCGGCCAGGAGAGCAGGGGCGCTTTCCATACTTGAGTCTGATGTGGTTCCACCGATGCCGATCTGTTCCACTGATGAGGATACTGGAGTCGGCAGCGGCTCGGACCGCGGTTCCTCCAAGGCGTCTCCGGCATGGCTCCGACTTCCATTGCTTCACATCTGCTGGCTCCGTGTTCGGGATAGGTGGACTTGACTCCTCCGCCTGCGGCTCCAAGAGGTTCGGATCCTCCAGCTGCGGTGGGTTTAGATCTGCCTCTGGTCGGTGGGGAGAGCCCGGGATCACTTCGCCGTCGTTCCGGTACTCGATGGTCACTCCCGCTGTCTCGCAGTCAGCAGCTGCACACACACATGGTTCCGCCATCTTCCCAGGGTGGGGCTCCTTCTTGTCTTGATTCCCGCCGTTGCAAATCTGGGGGCGGTTCTCCTCTGCTTCGGGGCAGGTCGTCATCTTGCAGCAATAGTCGGAGGGGGCGGTCGCCACTTTTGGCGCCGCTTTGATAGTCTCCTCCCATGGCATGCCCTTCTTCTTTCTCTGCGCTCCTCGTGGCACTGTAATGGTGGCGGTTTTGGTGGGAATTTTTGGCGGCAAATAGCAATACACAGTCTTTGCAATAAATCATGGTTCAAGCACAATTCAGTCACAGTTCCAAGGCACACATGACCTGATTCTTCAGGCTTAAGTAGATCCTGTTCGTGACGCCAAGTTGGAGCGGCCCTCAGACGCAGGACAGCGGGGTACTCGGATCCGGTTCTCTCTGTTCTGAGGATGTCACGCTGGCCCGACCTGGTCCGTGGTCCTGCTAAGGGGCGCCCAATAAAAGGTGTAGGTGGTGGTGTAGGTCGCAGTAAATAACGAGGACACAGGGTTGCAGTCTCTTTACCTCTTTACTGAAGGCTTCGGCATCCGCAATCCAGAGCACTGCTAACTGGGCTGGCTGAGACCGGCCGGTCCGAAGGCACATCCAGAGTTCCCTTTGCAGGTGGAAATCAGTTGCCTACCTACTAGCGCCTGGGTGTTGTAGTACTTCCCTGCTGAGCACCACGAGATAGTCCTCACAACTGTCGTGTATGTTTCTGTTCATTCTCTCCGTCCCCCAGATGATATGGATAGGACGCTGTTATGGACCTGGTGGTTAGGTGCACCAGGAATGACCTGATAGTTAAACACGGAATCAGGACGAGCTCTGGGGAAATGGGAACTCTGCTGACCGCAAACCCTACTCCTATCAACACAACTAGAAACAGCCGTGGAGCGTGCCTGACTCTGCCTAGACGCCTCTTCACAGCCTAAGAGCTAACTACCCCTAAAGAAAGGAAACAAAGCCTTACTTGCCTCAGAGAAATTTCCCCAAAGGTAAAAGCAGCCCCCCCACAAGTATTGACTGTGAGATAAGAGGAAATCACAAACACAGGATGAAATAGGTTTTAGCAAAGAGAGGCCAGTCTAACTAAACAGATTGAGGATAGAAAAGGGATCTTTGCGGTCAACACAAAAAGCTACAAAAACCACGCAGAGTGTGCAAAAAATACCCACGCACTGACTCACGATGCGGTGGTGCCACTCTGCACCCCCAGAGCTTCCAGCTAGCCAGGTAGTTTCATGATAGCAAGCTGGACTAGAACTTAGCAAGAAAAACCATATGTAACAAATGAACAAGCAGGAACTTAGCTTGTGCTGGAGTAGACAGGTCCTCAGAAAGATCCAGGAGAGATCTGAACCAGTACTTGAACATTGACAGCTGGCATGGAGTAACAATCTGAGTGGAGTTAAATAGAGAATCAGCCTAGCCCCAAACGAGGGCAGCTGGAGAAGGAATCTCAGAACCAGCAGCTCCACTCACAGCCACCAGAGGGAGTCCACGGACAGAACTCACCGAAGTACCATTCATGACCACAGGAGGGAGTTCGAGAATGGAATTCACAATAGTACCCCCCCCTTGAGGAGGGGTCACCGAACCCTCACCAGAGCCCCCAGGCCGATCAGGACGAGCCAAATGAAAGGCACAAACTAAATCGGCAGCATGGACATCAGAGGCAACAACCCAGGAATTATCCTCCTGACCATAGCCCTTCCATTTGACCAAGTACTGAAGTTTTCGTCTCGAAATACGAGAATCCAAAATCTTCTCCACCACATACTCCAACTCCCCCTCGACTAACACCGGAGCAGGAGGATCAACGGAGGGAACCATAGGCGCCACATATCTCTGCAGCAACGACCTATGGAACACGTTATGGATGGCAAAAGAAGCAGGAAGGGCCAAACGAAATTATACAGGATTAAGAATTTCAGAAATCTTATAAGGACCAATGAAACGAGGCTTAAACTTAGGAGAAGAAACCTTCATAGGAACATAACGAGATGATAACCAAACCAAATCCCCAACACGAAGTCGGGGACCAACACGGCGACGGCGGTTAGCGAAACGTTGAGCCTTCTCTTGGGACAAGGTCAAATTGTCCACCACATGAGTCCAAATCTGCTGCAACCTGTCCACCACAGAATCCACAACAGGACAGTCCGAAGGCTCAACCTGCCCTGAAGAAAAACGAGGATGAAAACCAAAATTACAAAAAAAAGGCGAAACCAAAGTAGCCGAACTGGCCCGATTATTAAGGGCGAACTCAGCTAATGGCAAGAAGGTCACCCAATCATCCTGATCCGCAGAAACAAAGCATCTCAGATAAGTTTACAAAGTCTGATTGGTTCGTTCGGTTTGGCCATTTTTCTGAGGATGGAAAGCCGAAGAAAAAGACAAATCAATGCCCATCTTAGCACAAAAGGACCGCCAAAACCTTGAAACAAACTGGGAACCTCTGTCAGACACGATGTTCTCCGGAATGCCATGCAAACGAACCACATGTTGGAAAAATAATGGAACCAAATCAGAGGAAGAAGGCAATTTAGGCAAGGGTACCAAATGGACCATTTTAGAGAAGCGATCGCAAACCACCCAGATGACCGACATCCTTTGAGAAACAGGAAGATCTGAAATAAAATCTATGGAAACATGCGTCCAAGGCCTTTTTAGGACCGGCAAGGGCAAAAGTAACCCACTGGCACGAGAACAGCAGGGCTTAGCCCGAGCACAAGTCCCAAAAGACTGCACAAAAGAACGCACATCCCGTGACAAGGAAGGCCACCAAAAGGACCTAGCCACCAAATCTCTGGTACCAAAAAATCCCAGGATGACCAGCCAACACCGAACAATGAACCTCAGAGATAACTCTATTAGTCCATCTATCAGGAACAAACAGTTTCTCCGCTGGACAACGGTCAGGTCTATCAGCCTGGAACTCCTGCAGCACCCGCCGCAAATCAGGGGAGATGGCAGACAGAACTACCCCCTCTCTGAGAATACCAGCCGGCTCAGGAACCCCAGGAGAATCAGGCACAAAACTCCTTGAAAGGGCATCAGCCTTCACATTCTTAGAACCCGGAAGGTACGAAACCACAAAATTGAAATGGGAGAAAAACAGCGACCAACGAGCCTGTCTAGGATTCAACCGCTTAGCAGACTCGAGATAAGTCAGATTCTTGTGATCTGTCAAGACCACCACGCGATGCTTGGCTCCTTCAAGCCAATGTCGCCACTCCTCGAATGCCCACTTCATAGCCAACAACTCCCGATTGCCAACATCATAATTACGCTCAGCAGGCAAAAACTTTCTCGAAAAGAAAGCGCATGGCTTCATTACAGAGCAATCAGAACTTCTCTGAGACAAAACAGCCCCTGCTCCAATTTCAGAAGCATCAACCTCGACCTGAAAAGGGAGCGAAACATCTGGCTGACACAACACAGGAGCCGAAGAGAAACGACGTTTCAACTCCTGAAAAGCCTCAACAGCCGCAGAGGACCAATTCACCACATCAGCATCCTTCTTGGTCAAATCAGTCAATGGTTTAACAACACTAGAAAAATTAGCGATGAAGCGACGGTAAAAATTGGCACAGCCCAGAAATTTCTGAAGGCTCTTCACAGATGTAGGCCGAGTCCAATCATAAATAGCTTGGACTTTAACAGGATCCATCTCGATAGTAGAAGGGGAAAAAATGAAGCCCAAAAAGGAAACCTTCTGAACTGCAAAGAGACACTTAGATCCCTTTACAAACAAGGAATTAGCACGAAGGACCTGGAACACCATTCTGACCTGCTTCACATGGGACTCCCAATCATCCGAAAAGACCAAAATATCATCCAAATATACGATCATGAATCTATCCAGATACTTTCGGAAGATGTCAAGCATAAAGGACTGAAACACAGAGGGAGCATTAGAAAGGCCGAGTGGCATCACCAGGTACTCAAAATGGCCCTCGGGCGTATTAAATGCTGTTTTCCATTCATCGCCCTGTTTAATACGCACAAGATTATACGCCCCTCGAAGGTCTATCTTGGTGAACCAACTAGCCCCCTTAATCCGAGCAAATAAATCAGACAGTAGAGGCAAAGGGTACTGAAATTTGACCGTGATTTTATTAAGAAGGCGGTAATCTATACAAGGTCTCAGAGAACCATCCTTCTTGGCCACAAAAAAGAACCGTGCTCCCAATGGTGACGACGACGGGCGAATATGCCCTTTCTCCAAGGACTCCTTTATATAACTCCACATAGCGGCGTGTTCTGGCACAGACAAATTGAAAAGTCGTCCCTTAGGGAACTTGCTACCAGGAATCAAATTAATAGCACAATCACAATCCCTATGAGGAGGTAGGGTACTAGACTTGGGCTCATCAAACACATCCCGGTAATCCGACAAAAACTCAGGGACTTCAGAAGGAGTGGAGGAAGAAATTGACAATAATGAAACATCCCCATGTACCCCTTGACACCCCCAACTGGACACCGACATTGATTTCCAATCCAATACTGGATTATGGACCTGCAGCCAAGGCAAACCCAACACGACCACATCATGCAGATTATGCAACATCAAAAAGCGAATATCCTCCTGATGCGCAGGAGCCATGCACATAGTCAACTGGGTCCAGTACTGAGGCTTATTCTTGGCCAAAGGCGTAGCATCAATTCCCCTCAAAGGAATGGGATGCTGCAAGGGCTCCAAGAAAAAACCACAGCGCCTGGCAAACTCCAAGTCCATCAAATTCAGGGCAGCACCTGAATCCACAAATGCCATAACAGAATAGGATGACAAAGAGCAAATCAGAGTAACGGAAAGAAGAAATTTAGGCTGTACAGTACCAATGGTGACGGACCTAGCGAACCGCTTAGTGCGCTTAGGACAATCAGAGATAGCATGAGTGGAGTCACCACAGTAAAAACACAGCCCCTTCTGACGTCTATGTTCTTGCCGTTCAGCTCTGGTCAAAGTCCTATCACATTGCATAGGCTCAGGCCTCTGCTCAGAGGATACCGCCAAATGGTGCACAGTTTTGTGCTCACGTAAGCGCCGATCGATCTGTATGGCCAAGGACATTGATTCATTCAGACCAGCAGGCGTGGGGAACCCCACCATAACATCCTTAAGGGCTTCAGAAAGACCCTTTCTGAAAATTGCTGCCAGGGCACACTCATTCCACTGAGTAAGCACAGACCACTTTCTGAACTTCTGGCAATATACCTCCGCTTCATCCTGACCCTGACACAAAGCCAGCAAAACTTTCTCTGCCTGATCCACAGAATTCGGTTCATCATAAAGCAAACCCAGCGCCAGAAAAAACGCATCTACATTACGCAATGCAGGATCTTTTGGCGCCAGGGCGAATGCCCAGTTTTGAGGGTCGCCACGCAACAAAGAAATAATGATTCTTACTTGCTGAATAGGGTCACCAGAAGAGTGGGGTTTCAGAGCAAGAAACAGTTTACAATTGTTTTTGAAATTCTGAAATTTAGATCTATCCCCAGAAAACAAATCAGGAATTGGAATTCTAGGCTCCAACATAGGATTCTGAACTACATAATCTTGAATGTTTTGTACCCTTGCAGCGAGTTGATCTACACTAGAGGACAAACCTTGAATGTCCATATCCACACCTAAGTTCTGAACCACCCAGAGTTTAAGGGGAAAAGAAAGGCAAAACACACTGCAGAGAAAAAAAATAAATAAATGGTCTCAGAACTTCTCTTTTCCCTCTATTGAGATGCATTAACACTTTGTGGGCCAGCTGTACTGTTATGGACCTGGTGGTTAGGTGCACCAGGAATGACCTGATAGTTAAACACGGAATCAGGACGAGCTCTGGGGAAATGGGAACTCTGCTGACCGCAAACCCTACTCCTATCAACACAACTAGAAACAGCCGTGGAGCGTGCCTGACTCTGCCTAGACGCCTCTTCACAGCCTAAGAGCTAACTACCCCTAAAGAAAGGAAACAAAGCCTTACTTGCCTCAGAGAAATTTCCCCAAAGGTAAAAGCAGCCCCCCCCACAAGTATTGACTGTGAGATAAGAGGAAATCACAAACACAGGATGAAATAGGTTTTAGCAAAGAGAGGCCAGTCTAACTAAACAGATTGAGGATAGAAAAGGGATCTTTGCGGTCAACACAAAAAGCTACAAAAACCACGCAGAGTGTGCAAAAAATACCCCCGCACCGACTCACGATGCGGTGGTGCCACTCTGCACCCCCATAGCTTCCAGCTAGCCAGGTAGTTTCATGATAGCAAGTTGGACTAGAACTTAGCAAGAAAAACCATATGTAACAAATGAACAAGCAGGAACTTAGCTTGTGCTGGAGTAGACAGGTCCTCAGAAAGATCCAGGAGAGATCTGAACCAGTACTAGAACATTGACAGCTGGCATGGAGTAACGATCTGAGTGGAGTTAAATAGAGAATCAGCTTAGCCCCAAACGAGGGCAGCTGGAGAAGGAATCTCAGAATCAGCAGCTCCACTCACAGCCACCAGAGGGAGTCCACGGACAGAACTCACCGAAGTACCATTCATGACCACAGGAGGGAGTTCGAGAACGGAATTCACAACAGGACGCACCCGTATGACGGTGTAGGCCTGGAGTTATTTTATAGGGATCCTAGAGACGCCCCTCTCCCACAATTGTTTCCGTTGTCTTCATTAGGTTCTATCGCCTTTGTGCTGTGATCTCGTTTCTCACTTCTCCACAATATACTTCGCTTCGTGTCCTTTCTTAAGATGCAGCCGCAATGAAGTGCAGGCATGGCTCCGTAACGATCTGTAATAATTATAGGGGATAATTCGGGAGACTCTTTGCGTAGAACAAGACAACAGGACACAGTTTTATAAGTGGTATAGTTTATATTATCACACAGTTATTCAAGTAGGTGCAGAGAGAAACTTAAGTCCACAACACTTGGTGCAAATAATAAACGCAACTTAGCAGTCAATAGGAAACTTCAGAGGTAGATGCAAACAAACAGAAAGTCTATGAAGCTCAGTTATACTTGAGGAAACTTGACACGAATAGATCCTTGACTTAGTCCAGACACAGATAGATATGCTATTAGGCAGTTCAAATCATATCTTAGCTCAACCAGGCAGGCCTGGTTAATAGTCTCAGGTTTTGCAGAGCAGAAACAGCTTACATGTCCAGCAAATGCAGATGGAAGTAACACGAGCAGCAGATGAAGGAGGATTACTGAACACTGGTGTATGCAGCAGGAACTCAGAGCAGAGTGGCAGGATCTCCAACACAGGTTCACAGGAGCAGGTGCAGGTGCAAGGCCAGGGAGTAATCAGGAGCTGGATGCAAAGCAGAATAATCTAGCACAGACTGAAGGCTGGGGTGGAGTTTTATAGCAGGAAGACAAGTGCACATGAGACCAAAGATGCCATGTTGGAAAAGGGCAGTAATGCACAAAAAGGTAAAAAATGTTCAGAGTCCTGACACGGTCTGTCCTTTCGCTAGGCCTCTGTCAGGATCCCTCCCCTGACAGTGACCCCCCTGGATCTTCCCAAGCAACGCTCTTCTCTCACTAGATGTGAACCCATCAGCAAAACCCAGTCAGCATCTCCCTAACTTCCTATCCAACCCCCAGTTTTACCAGAGTGTGAGGAGTGGCCTAATACATAGAACCCTTTGCTCCCCCTGGTGGCCGGAGTGTGAAGTGTAATGTGTGACTGTGATACCTGGTCAGGTGAACTCCTTTAGTGCCATCAGACGTACCATCACTCCCATTAGTGGCGGAGCGAAAGACTGCAACGACCAGGACTCTGGGGTGCTGCACACGCATGTGTGGGGTAGCACGCATTCAGCAAATCATCGCATTAGCTAAGCATCAAGATAAAGCAGTTATCCATGGCAGTTAGTCAGGGCAGGCATCAGGTAACCCACACTCTGCTCTCCCTTCTATCCATGTGCTTTATTCCTATCCTCCTATGTTCCCTTACAATCCACATCCACCGCACAATCCCCCCTCCATCACGACTCATATACATCAGCTCCTCTCTCCTTCCCTCTCCCATGTACAGCTCCCATGCACTTCTCACCTTCCTGAAAAACCTCAGTCCGTCTTGCCAAAACACACTGCACAAAAAAACTTACAATTCCCAAAAATTCTTGCTTTTTATCTTCCTACTCCTACTGATTTCGGGAGACATCTCCCCCAACCCTGGTCCACCATCCCACAATCTCAACTGCTACCCTACCTCACATCAAAACCATTCTAACCTTATTAATATTACTTGCAGTCCCTCATCTCCTTCTTTTAATTGTGCCCTTTGGAATCCACAGTCTGTATGTAACAAGCTTCTTTTCCTGCACAACTACTTTCTGAACAACTCTCTAAATCTATTGGCCCTCACTGAAACTTGGATCCAGGATTCTGACACGGTCTCCCCTGCTGCCATTTCCCATGGTTGCCTACAATTCTCCCATTCCCCGAGACCCACAAACAGACCTGGTGGTGGAGTCAGCATACTCCTCTCCCCACAATGCACCTTCCAGGTCATCCCACCAACTCCATCACTCTCATTCCCTTCTTTTGAGGTCCACACCATCAGGCTCTTCCGTCCCCTCTCCCTCAGAGTAGTGGTCATACACCGGCCCCCAGGCTCACCCACCCACTTCCTGGACCATTTCTCTGCCTGGCTGCCGCACTTCATGTCCTCAGAACTCCCAACCCTTATCCTGGGAGACTTCAACATCCCCATTAACAGCCCCACTTCTACATCTGCATCCCAGCTTCTATCACTAACCACTTCGCTCGGCCTCTCACAGCTCTCAACCTCTGAGACACACAAGGACGGCAACACCCTTGACCTGGTCTTTGTCCGGCTGTGTTCAATCTCCTACCTAAATAACTCACCGCTTCCCCTCTCTGACCACAACATTCTCTCCTTCATGCTCACAAATCCTCGCTCACCCCAACACCCTCCTACCTAACATTCAGTCAGAAATCTACAAGCCATTAACCCTCATACACTTTCAGACTCCTTACACTCATCACTGTTCCTAATCTCCCCTTTTTCCTGTCCTGATCTGGCGGTACATCAATACAATGACACTCTTAGAAGCACCCTAGACCAAGTAGCTCCCCTCACCCTCAGAACCTCCAAACACAGAGTAAAACAGCCCTGGCTCACATTGCAAACCCGATTTCTCCAGCGATGCTCTAGGAGTGCTGAATGCTTATGGAGGAAAACTCGCACACCAGAAGACTTCATACACTTCAAATTTATGTTAAAAACCTATAACTCTGCCTGTCACATCGCCAAACAGACCTACTTCACCACTCTGATCTCCTCACTATCCAACAACCCCAAGAAACTTTTTGACACCTTTCACTCCCTCCTCAGGCCAAAAGCTCAAGCCCCTATCACAGACATTTGTGCTGATGACCTGGCATCCCACTTTATAGAGAAAATAGACAATATCCGTGAGGAAATCCACTCCCAATCACCAAGTTCAGTGACTCCCATCCCTCCCTGCATCTCCCCTGGCTCACTCTCCGCATTTAATCCCATCACAGAAGAAGAAGTCTCCAGGTTCCTCTCTTCTTCTCGTCCGACTACATGCACTACCGACCCCATTCCCTCTCATCTCCTCCAGTCTCTCTCTCCAGACGTCACTACTCACCTAACTACAATCTTTAATCTCTCCCTCTCCTCAGGCATTTTCCTGTCCTCCTTCAAACACTCTATCATTACTCCGTTACTAAAGAAACCCGCCTTTGACCCATTTTGCACAAATAACTACAGACCAGTCTCCAACCTCCCCTTTATCTCTCAACTCTTGGAGCACCTAGTCTACTCCCACCTTACCCGTTACCTCTCCATTCACTCCCTCCTAGACCCTTCACAGTCAGGCTTCCGCCCCCTACACTCGACAGAAACTGCACTCATCAAAGTGACCAACGACCTTCTGACAGCAAAATGTAACGGTGACTACTCTCTACTCATTCTTCTCGATCTTTCTGCAGCTTTCGACACTGTTGACCACCCTCTCTTACTCTCTAGCCTCCAATCACTAGGCATTAAGGACACTGCTCTCTCCTGGTTCTTCTCCTATCTTTCAGACCGCTCCTTCAGTGTTCTGTTCTCTGGTTCCACTTCATCTCCTCTTCCTCTCACTGTTGGGGTACCCCAGGGCTCAGTCCTTGGCCCCCTTCTCCCTCTACATGGCCCCAATTGGACAGACCATCAGCAGATTTGGCTTTCAGTACCATCTTTATGCTGACGACACACAACTACAAACATCATCCCCTGGCCTTACTCCTGTTGTACTACAGAACACCACTGACTGTCCACAGTCTCCAACATCATGTCCGATCTCTCTCTCAAACTCAACCTCTCCAAAACTGAATTTCTTCTGCTCCCACCATCTACTAACCTCCCTAAACCTGACGTTTCCCTCTCCGTGGGTGGCACCATAATAACACCCCGGCAGCAGGCGCGCTGTCTGGGTGTTATGTTTGACTACGATCTCTCCTTCACATCCCATATACAATCTCTTGCCCGCTCATGCTGCTTACACCTAAAGAACATCTCTAGAATCCGCCCTTTTCTCACTATAGAAACAACAAAAACCCTCACTCTCGCCCTGATCCACTCCCGCCTGGACTACTGCAACGCTCTATTAAATGGCCTCCCCCTCACTCGACTTTCCCCTCTCCAGTCTATCCTTAATGCAGCAGCCAGGGTTGTCTATCTAGCTAATAGTTACTCAAATGCATCCGCTCTTGACTGCATCCAGTCATTACACTGGCTGCCCATTCATTACAGGATACAATTCAAAGCACTTGTTCTCACCCACAAAGCTCTTCACAGTGCGGCACCCCCTTACATCTCCTCCCTCATTTCTGTCTATCGGCCTAACCGACCTCTGCGCTCTGCAAATGACTTTCGACTAACCTCTGCACTAATCCGTACCTCCGACAACCGACTACAAGACTTCTCCCATGCTGCGCCAATCCTCTGGAATGCTCTACCCCAAGAAATTAGGACCATCCACAATTTGCATAGTTTTAGGCGCTCCCTCAAAGCACATTTGTTCAGAGCGGCCTATCATGTTCCCTAATCAGTTATTTTATGTTTGTGTGTAGCCCATTCACTACTTCCATCTATCCCCCACTCCCTGAAGATGGCTGGACCATAATTGTAAATACATCATTGTAAATACACACCTGTACTTTGTATCTCCCCACCTCATTGTAGATTGTAAGCTCTCATGAAGAGGGTCGTCTTGTGTTGTTTTAATTATTGTATGTTAACATTGTTACTTATGACTGTTGTGTTTGAAGCTGTTAAACTCTAAAGTGCTGCAGAATATGTTGGCGCTATATAAATAAAGATTATTATTAGTAGTAGTATAGAGCACAGCCCACGCAGTACACAGCACAGCCCACGTAGTATATAGCACAGCCCACATAGTATATAACACAGCTCACAGCTCACGTAGTATATAACACAGCCCACGTAGTATATAGCACAGCCACGTATTATATAGCACAGCCATGTAGTATATTGCACAGCCACGTAGTATATAACACAGCCCATATAGTATATAGCACAGCCACGTAGTATATAGCACAGCCACGTAGTATATACCACAGCCCGCATAGTATATAACACAGCCCACGTAGTATATAGCACAGCCCACGTAGTATATAGCACAGTCCACGCAGTATATAGCACAGCCCATGTAGTATATAACACAGCCCACATAGTATATAGCACAGCCATGTAGTATATAGCACAGCCACGTAGTATATTGCGCAGCCACGTAGTATATAGCACAGCCCACATAGTATATAACACAGCCCACATAGTATATAACACAGCCCACGTAGTATATAGCACAGCCACATACTATATTGCACAGCCACGTAGTATATAACACAGCCCACATAGTATATAACACAGCCCACTTAGTATATAGCACAGCCCACATAGTATATAGCACAGCCCACGCAGTATATAACACAGCCCACATAGTATATAGCACAGCCACGTAGTATATAGCACAGCCATATAGTACATTGCACAGCCACGTAGTATATAGCACAGCCCACATAGTATATAACACAGCCCATGTAGTATATAACACAGCCCATGTAGTATATAGCACAACCACATAGTATATTGCACAGCCATGTAGTATATAGCCCAGCCCATGTAGTATATAACACAGCCCACGTAGTATATAGCACAGCCACGTAGTATATTGCACAGCCACTTTGTATCTTGCACAGACACGTAGTATATAACACAGCCCACGTAGTATGTAACACAGCCCATGTAGTATATAGCACAGCCCACGTAGTATAGAGCACAGCCCATGCAGTATATAGCACAGTGTTATGATCTGGTAACCTTGGAGCCGCATGAAAGACTTTCTCAGGAGAGGTGGTACCTATACTGACCGCAAACCCTAAACTAACACCGCAACTAGAAGTAGCCGTGGGATGTACCTAACGAGTCCTAGACACCTCGACACAGCCGGAGAACTAAATACCCCTATAGATAGAAATGGGAATTCTATCTTGCCTCAGAGCAGTACCCCAAAGGATAGACAGCCCCCCACAAATATTGACTGTGAGTACAAGAGGAAGACACACGCAGGCAGAAAAACAGGATTTAGCAAAAGAGGAACCTCTAGCTAAATAGTAAAGGATAGGACAGAATTCTAAGCGGTCAGTATTAACCCCTTCACCCCCAAGGGTGGTTTGCACGTTAATGACCAGGCCAATTTTTACAATTCTGACCACTGTCCCTTTATGAGGTTATAACTCTGGAACTCTTCAACGGATCTTGGCGATTCTGACATTGTTTTCTCATGACATATTGTACTTCATGTTAGTGGTAAAATTTATTCAATATAACTTGCATTTATTTGTGAAAAAAACGGAAATTTGGCGAAAATTTAGAAAATTTCGCAATTTTCCAACTTTGAATTTTTATGCCCTTAAATCACAGAGATATGTCACGCAAAATACTTAATAAGTAACATTCCCCACATGTCTACTTTACATCAGCACAATTTTGGAACCAAAATTTTTTTTTGTTAGGGAGTTATAAGGGTTAAAAGTTGACCAGAAATTTCTCATTTTTGCAACACCATTTTTTTTTAGGGACCACATCTCATTTGAAGTCATTTTGAGGGGTCAATATGATAGAAAATAACCAAGTGTGACACCATTCTAAAAACTGCACCCCTCAAGGTGCTCAAAACCACATTCAAGAAGTTTATTAACCCTTCAGGTGTTTCACAGGAATTTTTGGACTGTTTAAATAAAAATGAACATTTAACTTTTTTTCACACAAAATTTATTTCAGCTCCAATTTGTTTTATTTTACCAAGGGTAACAGGAGAAAATAGACCCCAAAAATTGTTGTACAATTTGTCCTGAGTATGCTGATACCCAATATGTGGGGGTAAACCACTGTTTGGGCGCATGGCAGAGCTCGGAAGGAAAGGAGCGCCATTTTACTTTTTCAATGTAAAATTGACTGGAATTGAGATAGGACGCCATGTTGCATTTGGAGAGCCCCTGATGTGCCTAAACATTGAAACCCCCCACAAGTGACACCATTTTGGAAAGTAGACCCCCTAAGGAACTTATCTAGATGTGTGGTGAGCACTTTGACCCACCAAGTGCTTCACAGAAGTTTATAATGCAGAGCCGTAAAAATAAAAAATCATATTTTTTCACAAAAATGATCTTTTCGCCCCCAATTTTTTATTTTCACAAGGGTAACAGGATGAATTGGACCATATAAGTTGTTGTACAATTTGTCCTGAGTACGCTGATACTCCATATGTGGGTGTAAACCATTGTTTGGGCGCATGGCAGAGCTCGGAAGGGAAGGAGTGCCATTTGACTTTTCAATGCAAAATTGACTGGAATTGAGATGGGACGCCATGTTGGGTTTGGAGAGCCCCTCATGTACCTAAACATTGAAACCCCCCACAATTGACACCATTTTGGAAAGTAGACCCCCTAAGGAACTTATCTAGATATGTGGTGAGCACTTTGACCCAACAAGTGCTTTACAGAAGCTTATAAAGCAGAGCCGTAAAAATAAAAAATCATATTTTTTCACAAAAGTGATCTTTTTGCCCCCAATTTTTTATTTTCCCAAGGGTAAGAGAAGAAATTAGACCACAACAGTTGTTATGCAATTTGTCCTGAGTACGACGATACCCCATATGTGGGGGTAAACCACTGTTTGGGCGCATAGCAGAGCTCGAAAGGGAAGGAGCGCCATTTTACTTTTCAATGCAAAATTGACTGGAATTGAGATGGGACGCCATGTTGGGTTTGGAGAGCCCCTCATGTGCCTAAACATTGAAACCCCCCACAAGTGACACCATTTTGGAAAGTAGACCCCTTAAGGAACTTATCTAGATGTGTGGTGAGCACTTTGACCCAACAAGTGCTTCACAGAACTTTATAATACTGAGCCGTAAAAATAAAAAATCATATTTTTTCACAAAAGTGATCTTTTTGCCCCCAATTTTTTGTTTTCCCAAGGGTAAGAGAAGAAATTAGACCACAAAAGTTGTTGTGCAATTTGTCCTGAGTACGACGATACCCCATATGTGGGGGTAAACCACTGTTTGGGCGCATAGCAGAGCTCGGAAGGGAAGGAGCGCCATTTTACTTTTCAATGCAAAATTGACTGGAATTAAGATGGGACGCCATGTTGCGTTTGGAGAGCCCCTGATGTGCCTATACATTGAAACCCCCCACAAGTGACACCATTTTGGAAAGTAGACCCCCTAAGGAACTTATCTAGATGTGTTTTGAGAGCTTTGAACCCCCAAGTGTTTCACTACAGTTGATAAAGCAGAGCCGTGAAAATAAAAATTCTTTTTTTTTTCACAAAAAGTATTTGTTAGCCCCCAGTTTTGTATTTTCACAAGGGTATCAGGATAAATTGGACCCTAAAAGTTGTTGTCCAATTTGTCCTGAGTACGCTGATACCCCATATGTGAGGGGGAACCACTGTTTGGGTGCATGGCAGAGCTTGGAAGGGAAGGAGCGCCATTTGGAATGCAGACTTAGATGGATTGGTCTGCAGGCATCACGTTGCATTTGCAGAGCCACTTATGTACCCAAACAGTAGAAACCCCCCACAAGTGACCGCATATTGGAAACTAGACCTCCTGAGGAACTTATCTAGATGTGTTGTGAGAACTTTGAACCCCCAAGTGTTTCACTACAGTTTATAACGCAGAGCCGTGAAAATAAAAATTCTTTTTTTTCCACAAAAATTATTTTTTAGCCCCCAGGTTTGTATTTTCACAAGGGTAACAGGATAAATTGGACCCTAAAAGTTGTTGTCCAATTTGTCCTGAGTACGCTGATACCCCATATGTGAGGGGGAACCACTGTTTGGGCGCATGGCAGAGCTCGGAAGGGAAGGAGCGCCATTTGGAATGCAGACTTAGATGGATTGGTCTGCAGGCGTCACGTTGCATTTGCAGAGCCACTGATGTACCCAAACAGTAGAAACCCCCCACAAGTGACCCCATATTGGAAACTAGACCTCTTAAGGAACTTATCTAGATGTGTTGTGAGAACTTTGAACCCCCAAGTGTTTCACTACAGTTTACAGCGCAGAGCCGTGAAAATAAAAAATCCTTTTTTTTTCCCACAAAATTGATTTTTAGCCCCCCAAATTTTTATTTTCCCAAGGATAACAAGAGAACTTCGACCCCAAAAGTTGTTGTCCAATTTGTCCCGAGTACTCTGATACCCCATATGTTGGGGTAAACCCCTGTTTGGGCGCACGGGAGAGCTCGGAAGGGAAGGAGCACTGTTTTACTTTTTCAACGCAGAATTGACTGGAATTGAGATCGGACGCCATGTCGCGTTTGGAGAGCCCCTGATGTGCCTAAACAGTGGAAACCCCCCCCATTCTACCTGAAACCCTAATCCAAACACACCCCTAACCCTAATCCCAACGGTAACCCTAACCACACCCCTAACCCTGACACACCCCTAACTCTAATCCCAACCCTAATCCCAACCGTAAATGTAATCCAAACCCTAACCCTAACTTTAGCCCCAACCCTAACCCTAACTTTAGCCCCATCCCTAACCCTAACTTTAGCCCCAACCCTAGCCCTAACCCTAGCCCTAACCCTAACTCTAACCCTAACCCTAGCCCTAACCCTAACCCTAACTCTAACCCTAACTCTAACCCTAACCCTAACCCTAGCCCTAACCCTAGCCCTAGCCCTAACCATAGCCCTAACCCTAGCCCTAACCCTAACCCTCACCCTAGCCCTAACCCTAACCCTAACCCTAACCCTAGCCCTAATGGGAAAATGGAAATAAATACATTTTTTAAATTTTTTTATTTTTTGCTAACTAAGGGGGTGATGAAGGGGGGTTTGATTTACTTTTATAGCGGGTTTTTTAGCGGATTTTTATGATTGGCAGCCATCGCACACTGAAAGACGCTTTTTATTGCAAAAAATATTTTTTGCGTTACCACACTTTGAGACCTATAATTTTTCCATATTTTGGTCCACAGAGTCATGTGAGGTCTTGTTTTTTGCGGGACGAGTTAACGTTTTTATTGGTAACATTTTCAGACACATGGTTTTATTAATGTGACTAAATAAATTATGTTCTTTATTTGGTCTCTTATGGATCTCTTCTTTGGAGTCAGGGGTTAATTCCACTGAACCTCCAATTTGTTGTCTCTATGCTTGGAAGTGCCATATAAAAATTTCGGACACAATTGTTGAATTATACGTGACAGTTTTTGATCACTTTTTATTTCGATTTTTGTGAGGCAGAATGACCAAAAACCAGCTATTCATGAATTTCTTTTGGGGGAGGCGTTTATACCGTTCCACGTTTGGTAAAATTGATAAAGCAGTTTTATTCTTCGGGTCAGTACGATTACAGCGATATCTCATTTATATCATTTTTTTTATGTTTTGGCGCTTTTATACGATAAAAGCTATTTTATAGAAAAAATAATTATTTTGGCATCGCTTTATTCTGAGGACTATAACTTTTTTATTTTTTTGCTTATGATGCTGTATGGCAGCTCGTTTTTTGCAGGACAAGATGACGTTTTCAGCGGTACCATGATTATTTATATCCGTCTTTTTGATTGCGTGTTATTCCACTTTTTGTTCGGCAGTATGATAATAAATTGTTGTTTTTTGGCTCGTTTTTTTTTTTTTCTTACGGTGTTCACTGAAGGGGTTAACTAGTGGGACAGTTTTATAGGTTGGGTCATTACAGACGCGGCGATACTAAATATGTGTACTTTTATTGTTTTTTTTTTGTTTTTGTTAGATAAAAAAATGTATTTATGGGAATAATATTTTTTTTTCTTTATTTAGGAATTTTTTTTTTATTTTTATTTTTTTACACTTGAGGAATTTTTTTTTTTACTTTTTTTACTTTGTCCCAGGGAGGGACATCACAGATCGCCCATCTGACAGTTTGCACAGCACTCTGTCAGATGGGCGATCTTACTTTCATCGGAGCAGGCTCCTCTGCAGCCGGCTCCGGACCCTGACCCGGAAGTACTCCCTGCAGGACCCGGATGCAGCCCCGCGGCCATTTTGGATCCGGGGCCTGCAGGGAGAAGACGCTCGGTACAAGGTGAGTACATCACCTTGTACCGATCGTCTCTGGGAAGCATGCAGGGAGTCCCCGCCCTGCGCGATGTTTCCCTGTACTGCCGGTACACCGCAATCATGTTTGATCGCGGTGTGCCGGGGGTTAATGTGCCGGGGGCGGTCCGTGACCGCTCCTGGCACATAGTGCCGGATGTCAGCTGCGATAGGCAGCTGACACCCAGCCGCGATCGGCCGCGCTCCCCCCGTGAGAGCGGCCGATCGCATATGATGTACTATCCCGTCGGTGGTCATACGGGCCCACCCCACCTCGACGGGATAGTACGTCAGATGTCAGAAAGGGGTTAAAATCCTAAAAATATACACAGCAGAAAATACAAATATTCCACATCTAACTAAAGACATAGAAAGTATATCTGCATCTCCTGAGAATGCAGTAGACAGAAAAATCCAAACAAAGTCTAAGCTGGACAAAAAACACAATAAATTGCACTGAATTGCAAGCACACTGCATGTGTGCACAGAGACAAAAAAAACAGACACTTATCTTATCTGATTTGGCAGCATGGCACGAGGAGCCAGAGAGAGATGCAATCCCTCCAAGTACAATGGACAACTGGCACTGACTCATGGAGCCTGCACACCTAAATACCTAATAGAGCTGCAATCAGCAGAAACACCTGCCCGGATTACAACCCCAAGACAACTGCACTACCACCAACAACCACCGGAGGGAGCCCAAGAGCAGAATTCACAACAGCACAGCCTACATAGTATATAACACAGCCCACGTAGTATATAGCACAGCCACGTAGTATATTGCACAGCCACGTATTATATAACACAGCCCACGTAGTATATAGCACAGCCACGTAGTATATAGCCCAGCCTACGTAGTGTGTAGCACAGTCAAATAGTATATAACACAGCCCATGTAGTATATAGCACAGCCCAAGTAGTATATAGCACAGCCCACACAGTATATAGCACAGCAATGTAGTATATAGCACAACCCACGTAGTATATAACACAGCCCATGTAGTATATAACACAGCCCACGTAGTATATAGCACAGCCCACATAGTATATAGCACAGTCCACGCAGTATATAGCACAGCCCACGTAGTATATAGCACAGCCCACGTAGTATATAGCATAGCCCACGTAGTATATAACACAGCCCACGTAGTATATAGCACAGCCCATTTAGTATATAACACAGCCATGTAGTATATAGCAGTGTGCGTATCATATCCCTGTTAAAAAAATAATTAAAATAAAAAATAGTTACATACTCACCTTCCGGCAGCCCCCGGATCCAGCCCAGGCCTTTAGCGATGCTCCCGCCAGGTCCGTTCCCAGTGATGCTTTGCGGCAATAACCCATGATGATGTAGCGATCTCGCGAGACCGCTACTTCATTTGGGGTCATTACCGCAAAGCATTACTGGGACCGGAGCATCGTAAGGAGCGGTAAAAGCTGCCGTGGATGCCCGAAGGTGAGAATATCACAATTTTTTTTTAAATTATTTTTAACATTATATCTTTTTACTATTAATGCTGCCTATGCATAATAGTAAAAAGTGAAGCGGTGTTTAAATCCCGCCCCAATATCGCTGATTGGTCGCAGCCGGGCGCGACCAATCAGCGATGCGGGATTTCCGTTACAGACAAACAGACGGACCTTAGACAATTATATATAGATATATATACACAGTATATGGATATTTGTATATCTTAGGCTAGGTTAACACCTGCAAATCTATGTTTATTTTGACTTGTATGGTGACACTACACAGCATCATTGTGTATAGTGAAAGCTGAGCAAAAAATCTCCGCGCAGTTTATGGAGATATTATGGAATGTTGCTATTATCTGGGTAAAGTTTGGCGGTATTACTTTCTGTACATTTTATTATTTGTGGTTGGCTGAATGATATATGATTTATTTTTGACGAGGGGCCTCGTGGCCCCTCGTCAATTCATTCATTTGATTTACTTATTTTCCAAAGCATTATAGTCTTGTAGGTTCTGTACACAAGTCCAGACAAGCATTAACTTGGAAATTTGAGAAAAACTAGTAAGTTTATGATCAAGAACAAAGAAAGACACTTTCCAATACTAGAACTTGTACATTCATTTATATCACCAGTTACCATAAGGATAAAGCTCATCCGCTTACCTTTGTTCTAAAGTAATTATCTTTCTTCTCTGACAGTATATTAGTTACAATGGGAATCAGTGTATACTGTCTGAAGTGAGAACCTAATTTACATTGTTATTTAATACTTGCATCACTGCACCTTTCACTTGATGAAATGCAATGTCACTTGTTCTTTTTAGTCATGGTTAAACAAGCCTTTGTTTCATTTAATTCCCCTGGATAGTTCATTAAAATGTCTTCAAGATACTTGCGAAACATAAAAGTCATTCTCTGGCAGAATTTTTAGATATAACTAAAGATTCAACTTCTAAAGCCTGCTCACCAATTCTACAGATAAGGTAAAGATATTGGGTACCTGTTCAGTAGCTCATCATAATGCACAATTTCACCTGCTTTGGAGATGGTAATGGGCCCCTTCATCTATTGGGCCGCTGTGCGGCAGCAAAGGTGGCACAGATGGTACGTGCGCCCCTGAGGAAAGTATCTTGAAAAGTATCCAACATAGGATCAGAAAGTGATTATAAAAATGTCTTTAATGTTAGGCTAGGTTCACAGTACCACAGGGCTATGTGCATATGGCGTTTGTATGTCACTGCGTGGTCTGTCGGACATTTAAAGCCATAAACGCCTATTTGAGATGGGCTCCATAATGTAGTAACTGAGTCTTGGTGTCAGCCTCAAATAGGCCGGTACAGCCAAAAATCACAAAGCACACAGTGACTCAGTGTGTGTCACGGAGTTACCGCGACAGAGCTGAACCAGAATACCGCAGAGTCTGATATCTCCTGCTTCACCGCTGAGAAGAAGCACTTCTCCAGTGTATTGAATGTGTTTGTTTTCTTTCAGCAGGACAGGGGTTAATCGGCCATGTGGTAATCCCTGCATTCAGCTGTGCTCAGTTAGCCACTCCTCTCTCCTATAAAAGTTAGGCCTTCTGGCATTGTCTAAGATAGCACTTGCTACATAGACCTGGAGAGAGAGGAGCTGGTGTGGATAAGGAGAGCTGGAGGAGTTTATTGTGCTTGGTTTGTATGCTTGGAAATTCCTCATCCTTACTTGCCTTATTTTCTTCCCCCGTCATTCACACCCTGGTGAATACCTCTGTTATTTGTGAGAGTATCTTTAGTATGCCTTAAACTGCTTGATGGCTCCAACACTATGATGGCCCCTGCACTGTACAAACACCCCCACATTAGTTCCGATACTGTATGATGACCCCATCACTGTAATCCCCACACTGTAAGATGGATCCTCACTGTATGATGGCCCCCTAAATAGCATCCATATAGTATAATGCCCTCTCTATAGGCCTATATATAGTATAATGCACTCCAAATAGGCCTTTATACAATACACTCCCCATAGGCCTCTATATAGTATAATATACTCCCCATAGGCCTCTATATAGTATAATACACTCTCCATAGGTCTCTATATAGTATAATGTACTCCCAATTAGGCCTCTATATAGTATAATACATTCCCTATAGGTCTCTATCTAGTATAAAACACTTCCCATGGGCCATTATATAATGTAATGCACTCCCCATAGGCCTCCATATAATATTATACACTCCCCATAGGCCTCCATATAGTATAATGCACTACCCATAGACTTTTATATAGTATATTGCACTCCGCATGAGCCTCTATATTGTATAATGCACTTCGTGCAGGCCTCTATATAGTCTAATGCACTGCTCATAGGCTGCCTCTATAAAATATAGTGTATTCCCCATAAGCTGCCTCTATATAGTATAATGCACTCACCATAGTCCTCAATATCATAATGCACTCACCATAGTCCTCTACATGGTAAAATGCACTCCCCATAGTCCTCTACATAGTATAATGCACTGCCCATAGCCCTCTACATAGTATAATGCACTCCACATAGTGCTCTACATAGTATAATGCACTGCCCATAGCCCTCTACATAGTATAATGCACTCCACATAGTCCTCTACGTAGTATAATGCACTGCCCATAGACCTCTACATAGTATAATGCACTCCCCATAGTCCTCTATAAACGGGTCCCATAGCGGCTTTGTGGCAGTGCATGGAGATCGAGTCTCCCTGCTCTGCCTCAGAATTTAACTGAATGGGCGCACTGTGCATGCCGATACAGTTAACAATAGCGTAGCTCTGGGTGGGAGCCTTAGAGCACGGGGCCCAGGGCTACTAATGGGATAAGTTTGGTTTCCATTTGGGTGGCCGTCATCTTAAACAAAAAAATAATTGTGCAATATGCTGCAGTTTTTTCAGATAAGACTGACAGAAGCTGTTAAATCACATTTTTTTCTGGTAAAACTGATGGAAAAAAATGGAAACCTAACTTTACCTTTACAAATGTGCCAGACAAGAATTTAGTTCATTTAGATGCACTTTTTTGAATTGTTATTAGACAGTCCAAAGAGACATACATAAAATAAAAATGGTGTCATAGTCATAGCAAACGCTAAAATGAGACTCTCATTAGATCAAAATTGAGTTGAGAGCACCGTAACCTGCCCGCCATGCGTTCTTTGCTGTTACAACTCTTGCCCATGTAGTTCTATAGCTACATTCTGTGTTCTGATCTGTCCTGTATTAGCGGACACTGGTAACACAGTAACAGCCTCTGAGCTGCTCCAATTCTGAGATTCTAAGCTTGTAAAGCCTAAGGTTCTGCATTCCAGGCAATCACAGCTGACTTTTTTTTGTCCACTGTAGCTTTCAAGCCTTAGGGTTTTAACTAAAAAATGCTATGCAAACTACACATTACCACAATGCTTAATACTTAACTTGAAAGTGGATCTATCAGCTGAATAAGCAGTCCCATGTAAGGGCAGCACATATAAGTCCATTCTCTTAGGAACGAAGATGGCAAAAAAATGTTACTGTGTTAAGAGGAGGATAATATACTATAAAGGTTAGTTCACACTAGGCGTTTTTTTTTCTGCCGCAAAACTTGATCTCTTGGCAGGAAAGAAGCATGCTTTCCTTGTGTTTTTTGCTGCGTTTTTTATGTGTTTTTTGTGCGGTTTTGGCAGCGCTAGATTTTTATTTTGTTCATGCTGATAAAGTTTAGTGTTGAAAAAAAGTCCTATTCCATAGAATCAGGTTTTGGCACACACACAAAAAAAGCAAAACATGATACCTGCGTTTTTTCAGCGTTTCTCACCACCTATTCAAGTCAATGGGTGAAAAATGCTGAAAAACACCAAAAGAAGTGAAGTACTCTATGTCCAAAAAAACATGCAAAGCACAAATTACTGCTGACAAAAAAATATGTGTATTTCTATGCAGCCGCACGCTCCGGTCCCGAGTGCCGGCGGCAGTGCCGGGTATTGATGCGAGAGACTCATGTGAGTTTCTCACGTTGCACTCCCAAGCGTGACCCCGGCCTAAAACTATATTACTGTATGTGGTTGATCGTGGGTCAAAAAGGAAACACTTAAACAAAAACTGTAAAATATAATTATCACCATTAAAAAGAATAAAAAACATGCCAAAAATAAAAGATGATGATCAAAAAGTCATATAGAAAAATAATAGTATCACTGAAATCATCATCTTTTTCCGCAAACAATATGGCCCTTCATATTCAAATTTTTTCTATGTGCGACCCGGCTCAATTTGAGACCCTTGTCAGAGGATCAACCTTACCTGGTGAGCCTTAGAAAAGTGTAAGTAAAATGTTTGGTCCTGTAATACTGATGGAAATCATCTGATTTACTAATAATGTATATTGGGAAAGGTCCAATAATTTCGCAATTGGTTACTTTTTTCTGTTCTTCTCAGAAGTGATAGGTTCTCTTTTAATGTATTTTTGAGAAGTGAAGCTGTAAATGGCGCCCTCCCCCACAACCGGTCTGCATTAACTTTCCTTCCTCCTGGTGAGCAAACACCTCTCTATGTACTAACTTATTAAAGCCTATTAATGTCCACTTTAATAGATTATGTTCTCATCAGCTTCACAAATCCTTTATCTCTAAATTGAATTCCCGGCATTAATGGCCGGCATTACAGACATTAGATCAGATTATTGTACTGCAGCCTTCATTATACAGTTAGCACTCAGCACCATCGTACAAGGAAACCAAGCTGACATGGTTCTTTATAGCAATTGTACCCACATTGGGGCAGATTTGTGAAAGATATCTAAAAGAAGACAGTGTCTTAGTTGCCCTTAACAACCAATCACAGAACAGCTTTCATCTTTCAAGGAGAGAATAGAAAATGCACGCTGTGCTCTGATTGGTCAATATGGGCAACAGCACAATTTTTGTTTTAGACAATTACAAAAATATTAGCCTTTGAATATTTGGGTTACACAACAGATGTTAGCGGGGTATCTGATGCACAAATTTGGGCTGGTGAGGTTTGTGCTTTTGGTACCAGACAATTAATCATTGAACCGGGGTTCAAGACAAATATCTGATTAGTGGGATCCCAGTAATGTCATAAATAGGGATCTGATAGAGCGTTTCGAAGTTTTCAAACTTCTACCTCAGGATATAATGGTCACGATAGGACTGGCGAGTAAACTGGGACCAGGGGCACCTTTCCTGGCCGTAGCACTAGGGGGCGCCCTAGCTCGCCCTTTTCCCCCGGATACCTCAGATAGAGAGGATGCCCTTGCCCTGTCTCCTAACTGCAGCCCTGCATCTGTCCCCTTCCCCACCTGTGGAAGAGAGGCACTACCGTGTACCGCAGTACACCAACCCGACAGACAGGGGAACAAAGACAAGGGTAAAAGAAAATTCCACTCACACAAATAAACTCTCACAAATAACAGAGGTATTCACCAGGGTGTGAAGGATGGGGGAAGAAAATAAGGCAGGTGAGGGTAAGGAATTTCCAAGCGTACAAACCAAGCAACAGCTGCACAATAAACTCCTCCAGCTCTCCAGACACCAACTCCTAACTCTCCACTTCTATCTAGCAAGTGCGAACTCAGACAAGGACCTGGCCAGAAGGCCTAGCTTTTATAGGAGAGAGGAGTGGCTAATGGAGCACAGCAGAATGCAGGGATTTCCACATGGCCGATTAACCCCTGTCCTGCTGAAAGAAAACAAACACATTTAATACACAGGAGAAGTGCTTCCTCTCAGCGGCGAAGCATGAGCCATCAGACGCTGCGTTCTTCTGACATTGCTCTGTTGCGGTAACTCCGTGACAATAACCACATGTACGGGCAGAGCCATACAGATAAATTTATAAATGTATATGAATCTCATTTTTATAAATTTGTCTGTATCGTGCTACCTGTATATGTGGATATGTTCTGAGGAAGAAGTTTGAAAACTTTGAAATGCGTCAACTAATACAAAATCACTAAATTATCCTTATGTATCCTGCATCTACATTCTACCTACTAGCAGTGGGGAAGTCCATATTTATTCCCTGTGAGGGGGTTAACACACTCAGCTGCTTTCGCAGGTAGACATCAGAACCATTCTGGTAGAAGATCACCTTCTGGTTTATTGGTGATGACATAAACCTTGGCAGGGTTCAGCAAAATAAAGAGCCTTGTTGGCATAACGGTGAAACAAACAAAACACAGTCCTTATGCATACCTCCCAACCGTTCCGTATCTGGCGGGGCAGTCCCGATTTTGACAGTCTGCCCTGCGGTCTCAGGCGGGACAGCAGTTTTCCTGCACTGAATCTCAGCCTCAGTCTCATCGGCACAGTTTCGCTGGATCTGGGACGGTTGGGAGGTCTGTGGAGTCATCCCACCACCCGCTGAGCAGCACACCACATATAGTGGAGTCAGGGGTCACATGATCGGGGCCTCTGTGTATGTATTCAGGACTGCTGGTTGTCATGGTGCTGGAAGAGGATCATGAGCGTAGGTTTATGTGTGGGGTCAGGAGAGGTTTACAGTGTGGATATAGCAGTGCCGTGTGTGTGTACGAGGTGTGTACAAGGTGTGTGTGTGTGTACGGCACAGAGCTGTGTGTGTACGAGGTGTACAGAGCGGAGCCGTGTGTGTACGAGGTGTACTGCGCAGAGCTGTGTGTGTACGAGGTATACGGAGCGGAGCAGTGTGTGTACAAGGTGTACGGAGTGGAGCCACATGTGCAAGCTGTGCAGAGTGGAGCCCTGTGTGTACAAGGTGTACAGCGCGGAGCAGCGTGTGTACGAGGTGTACGGAGCAGAGCCACGTGTGTATGAGGTGTAGGGAGCGGATTCGCGTGTGTACGAGGTGTAGGGAGCGGAGCCACGTGGTGCATGGTGTACGGAGCAGAGTCGTGTGTGTAATGTGTACGGAGCGGAGTCATGTGTGTGTACGAGGTGTACGGAGCGGACGCTAGCTGTGTCGGATCGGAGCAGATATTGCTCCTTGCTCTGACACTGACTGGCACAGGAGACAAGGAGAGGTCTGTATCAGTGGCATACCAAAGCTGCAGCGATGTGAGCAGTCAGCGGCGTGGCACGGTTGGATGACATCATTCAGTGCAGCGGGAGTGGAAGCTGCCGGCTGCTGTGAGGGAGTGCAGTGAGAGGTGTGTGTGTGTGTGTAGGTGTGTGTAGTGATGGAGAAAGCAATGATGGGGGTGTGAGGGCAATGATGGGGTGGGGTAACCATGTGGGGCCATTATACTGTACGCAGCATCATGTGAGGCCATTATACTGTATGGAGCATCATGTGGGGCCATTATACTGTAGGCAGCATCATGTGGGGCCATTATACTGTACAAAGCATCATGTGAGGCCATTATACAGTATGCAGCATCATGTGAGGCCATTATACAGTATGGAGCATCACGTGGGGCCATTATACTGTATGCAGCATCATGTGGTGCCATTATACAGTACTCACCTAGAAATGTGATACACACCCAGTATTTATAAAGATATAGAATTTATTATTAACAAGATAATTACAACATTAACCCCTCTGTGACCTTAGACGTACTATCCCGTCGAGGTGACCTGGGCCTATCTGACCCTCGACGGGATAGTACGTCATAGCCGATCGGCCGCGCTCACGGGGGGAGCGCGGCCGATCGCGGCCGGGTGTCAGCTGCATATCGCAGCTGACATCCGGCACTATGTGCCAGGAGCAGTCACGGACCGCCCCCGGCACATTAACCCCCGGCACACCGCGATCAAACATGATCGCGGTGTACCGGCGGTATAGGGAAGCATCGCGCAGGGAGAGGGCTCCCTGCGTGCTTCCCTGAGACCCCCGGAGCAACGCGATGTGATCGCGTTGCTCTGAGGGTCTCCTACCTCCCTCCTCGCCGCAGGTCCCGGATCCAAGATGGCCGCGGCATCCGGGTCCTGCAGGGAGGGAGGTGGCTTACCGAGTGTCTGCTCAGAGCAGACACTTGGTAAGCCTGCAGCCCTGCACAGCAGATCGCAGATCTGGCAGAGTGCTGTGCACACTGCCAGATCAATGATCTGTGATGTCCCCCCCTGGGACAAAGTAAAAAAGTAAAAAAAAAATTCCCCACATGTGTGTAAAAAAAAAATAAAAAAAATATCCTAAATAAAGAAAAAAAAAAAAAATTATTCCCATAAATACATTTCTTTAGCTAAATAAAATAAAAAAAACAATAAAAGTACACATATTTAGTATCGCCGCGTCCGTAACGACCCAACCTATAAAACTGCCCCACTAGTTAACCCCTTCAGTAAACACCGTAAGAAAAAAAAAAAAAAAACGAGGCAAAAAACAACGCTTTATTATCATACCGCCGAACAAAAAGTGGAATAACACGCGATCAAAAAGACTGATATAAATAACCATGGCACCGCTGAAAACGTCATCTTGTCCCGCAAAAAACGAGCCGCCATACAGCATCATCAGCAAAAAAATAAAAAAGTTATAGTCCTGAGAATAAAGCGATACCAAAATAATTATTTTTTCTATAAAATAGTTTTTATCGTATAAAAGCGCCAAAACATAAAAAAATGATATAAATGAGATATCGCTGTAATCGTACTGACCCGACGAATAAAACTGCTTTATCAATTTTACCAAACGCGGAACGGTATAAACGCCTCCCCCAAAAGAAATTCATGAATAGCTGGTTTTTGATCACTCTGCCTCACAAAAATCGGAATAAAAAGCGATCAAAAAATGTCACGTGTCCGAAAATGTTACCAATAAAAACGTCAACGCGTCCCGCAAAAAACAAGATCTCACATAACTCTGTGGACTCAAATATGGAAAAATTACAGCTCTCAAAATGTGGTAACGCAAAAAATATTTTTTGCAATGAAAAGCGTCTTTCAGTGTGTGACAGCTGCCAATCATAAAAATCCGCTAAATAACCCGCTATAAAAGTAAATCAAACCCCCCTTCATCACCCCCTTAGTTAGGGAAAAATAAAAAAATTAAAAAATGTATTTATTTCCATTTTCCCATTAGGGTTAGGGTTAGGGCTAGAGTTAGGACTAGAGTTAGGGCTAGGGTTAGGGCAAGGGTTAGGGCTAGGGTTAGGGCTAGGGTTGGGGCTAGGGTTAGGGCTAGAGTTAGGACTAGAGTTAGGGCTAGGGTTAGGGTTAGGGCAAGGGTTAGGACTAGGGCTAGGGTTGGGGCTAGGGTTAGGGCTAGGGTTAGGGCTAGGGTTGGGGATAGGGTTAGGGCTAGGGTTAGGGCTAGGGTTAGGGCTAGTGTTACGGCTAGTGTTACGGCTAGTGTTAGGGCTAGTGATAGGGCTAGGGTTATTGCTAGGGTTAGGGCTAGGGTTAGGGTTAGGGTTGGGGCTAGGGTTGGAGCTACAGTTAGGGTTGGGGCTAAAGATAGGGTTAGGGTTTGGATTACATTTACGGTTGGGAATAGGGTTGTGTGTGTCTGCGTTAGAGGAGTGGTTAGGGTTACCGTTGGGATTAGGGTTAGGGATGTGTTTGGATTAGGGTTTCAGTTATAATTGGGGGGTTTCCACTGTTTAGGCACATCAGGGGCTCTCCAAATGGGACATGGCATCCGATCTGAATTCCAGCCAATTCTGCGTTGAAAAAGGAAAACAGTGCTCCTTCCCTTCAGAGCTCTCCCGTGTGCCCAAACAGGGGTTTACCCCAACATATGGGGTATCAGCGTACTCAGGACAAATTGGACATCATCTTTTGGGGTCCAATTTCTCCTGCTACCCTTGGGAAAATACAAAACTGGGGGCCAAAAAATAAGTTTTGTGGGAAAAAAAAGATTTTTTATTTTCACGGCTCTGCGTTGTAAACTGTAGTGAAACACTTGGGGGTTCAAAGTTCTCACAACACATCTAGATAAGTTCCTTGGGGGGTCTAGTTTCCAATATGGGGTCACTTGTGGGGGGTTTGTACTGTTTGGGTACATCAGGGGCTCTGCAAATGCAACGTGACGCCTGCAGACCAATCCATTTAAGTCTGCATTCCAAATGACGCTCCTTCCCTTCCGAGCTCTGTCATGCACCCAAACAGTGGTTCCCCCCACATATGGGGTATCATCGTACTCAGGACAAATTGGACAACAACTTTTGGAGCCCAATTTATCCTGATACCCTTGGGAAAATACAAAACTGGGGGCTAAAAAATCATTTTTGTGAAAAAAAAAGGAATTTTTATTTTCACGGCTCTGCGTTATAAACTGTAGTGAAACACTTGGGGGTTCAAAGTTCTCACAACACATCTAGATAAGTTCCTTGGGGGGTCTAGTTTCCAATATGGGGTCACTTGTGGGGGGTTTGTACTGTTTGGGTACATCAGGGGCTCTGCAAATGCAACGTGACGCCTGCAGACCAATCCATTTAAGTCTGCATTCCAAATGGCGCTCCTTCCCTTCCGAGCTCTGTCATGCGCCCAAACAGTGGTTCCCCCCCACATATGGGGTATCAGCGTACTCAGGACAAATTGGACAACAAAGTTTGGGGTCCAATTTATCCTGATACCCTTGTGAAAATACAAAACTGGGGGCTAAAAATCATTTTTGTGAAGAAAAAAAAAGGAATTTTTATTTTCACGGCTCTGCATTATAAACTGTAGTGAAACACTTGGGGGTTCAAAGCTATCAAAACACATCTAGATAAGTTCCTTAGGGGGTCTACTTTCCAAAATGGTGTCACTTGTGGGGGTTTTTAATGTTTAGGCACATCAGGGGCTCTCCAAACGCAACATGGCATCCCATCTTAATTCCAGTCAATTTTGCATTGAAAAGTAAAATAGCGCTCCTTCCCTTCCGAGCTCTGCTGTTGTGAATTTGGATTCTGGGCTCCCCCGGTGGCCGCTTGTGGAATTGGACTTGTCATCCTCTTTCCTGTTTCACCTGGTTCCATCAGTAGTGGGTGTCGCTATTTAAGCTCATTTCTCTGGTGGTTTCTTGCCGGTCAACAATGTTATCTGATGCCTCTCAGTGCTTGTTCCTGCTTCTAGACAACTACTAGATAAGTTGGACTTTTGTCCTTGTTTTGTTTTGCCTATTTGTTCCAGTTCACAGCTGAAGTTTTGTTACTGTGTCTGGAAAGCTCTCGTTGATCAGGGATTGCTACTCTGGCGTTATGAGTTAATGCCAGAGTTTAAGGTAATCTCTGGATGGTGTTTTGTTAGTGTTTTTCTGCTGACCATGAAAGTATACTATCTGTCTTCTGCTATCTAGTAAGCGGACCTCAAATTTGCTAAGACTATTTTCCTGCTGCGTTTGTAGTTTCATCTGAACTCACCGTCATTATATGTGGGGGGCTACTGTCTTCTTTGGAATATTTCTCTAGAGGTGAGCCAGGTCTTATATTTCCCTCTGCTAGCTATTTAGGTCTTAGGCCAGAGCTGGGCATCTAGCGATAAATAGGAAATGCTACCTGGCTATTTCTAGTTGCGCGGCAGGCTTAGTTCATGGTCAGTATAGTTCCATCTTCCGAGAGCTTGTCCCTCTATAGGCTTGCTATGATCTCTGCCTGCAGAGATCATGACAGTTTGACCGGACCATAAAGTGTTAAAGACCCAGGTTGAGAAAGGAGAGTTATAAGAAGTCTGCTGGAATTTTTTTTTTTTTTTTTTTTCCTCCAGTCTGCCTTGCTGCAGTCTTTTTTCTCTCTCTCCTCCTAATCTCTGTATGCTCTGTGTGCACCTGACAATAATGGATCTCCAGAGTGTAACTGCGGGTTTGAATAATCTCATCATGAAAGTACAAAATTTACAAGATTTTGTGGTACATGCTCCGGTATCTGAGCCGAGAATTCCTTTGCCGGAGTTCTTCACAGGGAATAGAGCTAGCTTCCAGAATTTCCGAAATAATTGTAAGCTTTATTTGTCCCTGAAGTCTCGTTCAGCTGGAGACCCTGCTCAGCAGGTTAGGATTGTGATTTCCTTGCTCAGGGGTGACCCTCAAGATTGGGCCTTCTCATTGCCAGCAGGGGATCCTGCGTTACGCGATGTGGATGCGTTTTTTCTGGCCTTGGGCTTGCTTTATGAGGAACCTCATTTGGAACTTCAGGCAGAAAAAACTTTGATGGCACTATCTCAGGGGCAAGACGAAGCTGAAGTTTTCTGCCAAAAATTCCGTAAATGGTCTGTGCTTACTCAGTGGAATGAGTGCGCTTTGGCGGCAACTTTCAGAGAAGGTCTCTCTGATGCCGTTAAGGATGTTATGGTGGGGTTCCCTTTGCCTGCAGGTCTGAATGAGTCCATGACAATGGCTATTCAGATTGATAGGCGTCTGCGGGAGCGCAAACCGGTGCACCATCTGGCGGTGTCTATGGAAAAGACGCCAGAGAGTATGCAGTGTGATAGAATTCTGTCCAGGAGCGAGCGACAGAATTTTAGACGGAAGAATGGATTGTGTTTCTATTGTGGGGATTCTACTCATGTTATATCAGCATGCTCTAGGCGTACAAAGAAGCTTGATAAGTCTGTTTCCATTGGCACCATTCAGTCTAAGTTTATTTTGTCTGTAACCCTGATTTGCTCTTTGTCATCCATTGCCACGGACGCCTATGTTGACTCTGGCGCCGCTCTGAGTCTTATGGATTGGTCCTTTGCCAATCGTTGTGGTTTTAATTTAGAGCCTTTGGAGACTCTTATTCCTCTGAAGGGGATTGACTCCACCCCATTGGCTAATAATAAACCACAATACTGGACACAAGTAACCATGCGTATCAATCCGGATCACCAGGAGATTATTCGTTTCCTGGTGCTGTATAATTTACATGACGATTTGGTACTGGGATTGCCATGGTTGCAGTCTCACAACCCAGTCTTGGACTGGAGAGCAATGTCTGTGTTGAGCTGGGGATGTAAGGGTATTCATGGGGACGTACCTTTGGTTTCTATTTCGTCGTCCATTCCCTCTGAAGTCCCTGAGTTCCTCTCTGATTATCAAGACGTCTTGGGTCGTTACCTCCGCACCGTGAGTGCGATTGTGCCATAGATTTGATACCGGGTTGTAAATATCCAAAGGGTCGTTTGTTTAATTTGTCTGTGCCGGAACATGCTGCTATGCGGGAATATATAAAGGAGTCTTTGGAAAAGGGACATATTCGTCCATCTTCTTCTCCCTTGGGAGCTGGGTTTTTCTTTGTCTCAAAAAAAGACGGCTCTTTGAGACCATGTATTGATTATCGGCTTCTGAATAAGATCACTGTTAAGTATCAATACCCATTGCCATTGCTTACTGATTTGTTTGCTCGTATAGAGGGTGCTAAGTGGTTCTCTAAAATTGATCTTCGTGGGGCGTATAATTTGGTGCGGATCAGGCAGGGGGATGAGTGGAAGACCGCATTTAATACGCCCGAGGGCCACTTTGAGTATTTGGTCATGCCTTTTGGTCTTTCTAATGCCCCTTCAGTTTTCCAGTCTTTTATGCATGATATTTTCCGCGATTTTCTGGATAAATTTATGATAATATATCTGGATGATATTCTGATTTTTTCTGATGACTGGGACTCTCATGTCCAGCAGGTCAGGAGAGTTTTTCAGGTTCTGCGGTCTAATTCTTTATGTGTGAAGGGGTCTAAGTGCGTTTTTGGGGTCCAGAAAATTTCCTTTTTGGGGTATATTTTTTCTCCCTCTTCCATTGAGATGGATCCCGTCAAGGTGCAAGCTATTTGTGACTGGACTCAGCCCTCCTCTCTTAAGGGTCTTCAGAGATTTTTGGGCTTTGCCAACTTTTACCGCCGATTTATTGCTGGTTTTTCGGATGTCGTTAAACCACTGACTGATTTGACCAGACAAGGCGCTGATGTTGCTAATTGGTCCCCTCATGCTGTAGAGGCCTTTCAGGAGCTTAAGCGCCGTTTTGCCTCTGCCCCTGTGTTGCGTCAGCCTGATGTGAATCTGCCTTTTCAGGTTGAGGTTGACGCTTCGGAGATCGGAGCTGGGGCAGTGTTGTCGCAGAAAGGTTCCGACTGCTCCGTCATTAGGCCTTGTGCCTTCTTTTCTCGCAAATTTTCGCCCGCAGAGCGGAATTATGATGTTGGGAATCGGGAGCTTTTGGCCATGAAGTGGGCGTTTGAGGAGTGGCGCCATTGGCTCGAGGGGGCTAGGCATCAGGTGGTGGTATTGACTGACCACAAAAATTTGATTTATCTTGAGACTGCCAGACGCCTGAATCCTAGACAGGCGCGCTGGTCTTTATTTTTTTCTCGCTTTAATTTTGTGGTGTCATACCTACCGGGTTCTAAGAATGTTAAGGCAGATGCCCTTTCTAGGAGTTTTGACCCGGACTCTCCTGGTAATTCTGAACCCACAGGTATCCTTAGGGAGGGAATAATTTTGTCGGCCGTTTCTCCTGATCTGCGGCGGTCCTTGCAAGAGTTTCAGGCGGATAGACCGGATCGTTGTCCGCCTGATAGACTGTTTGTTCCGGATGATTGGACCAGCAGAGTCATCTCTGAGGTACATTCTTCTGCATTGGCAGGTCATCCCGGAATTTTTGGTACCAGGGATTTGGTGGCAAGATCCTTCTGGTGGCCTTCCCTGTCACGAGATGTGCGAGTCTTTGTGCAGTCATGTGACGTTTGTGCTCGGGCCAAGTCTTGTAGTTCTCGGGCTAGCGGACTGCTGTTGCCCTTGCCTATTCCTAAGAGGCCTTGGACACACATCTCGATGGATTTTATTTCAGATCTGCCTGTTTCCCAGAAGATGTCTGTCATCTGGGTGGTCTGTGACCGTTTCTCTAAAATGGTCCATTTGGTTCCTCTGCCCAAGTTGCCTTCTTCTTCTGAGTTGGTTCCTCTGTTTTTTCAGAATGTTGTCCGATTGCACGGTATTCCTGAGAATATTGTTTCTGACAGAGGTACCCAATTTGTGTCTAGATTTTGGCGGGCATTCTGTGCTAGGATGGGCATAGATTTGTCTTTTTCATCTGCTTTTCACCCTCAGACTAATGGCCAGACCGAGCGGACTAATCAGACCCTTGAGACATATCTGAGGTGTTTTGTCTCTGCTGACCAGGATGATTGGGTTGCTTTTTTGCCATTGGCAGAGTTCGCCCTCAATAATCGGGCCAGTTCTTCCACCTTGGTGTCCCCGTTTTTCTGTAATTCGGGGTTTCACCCTCGATTTTCCTCCGGTCAGGTGGAATCCTCGGATTGTCCTGGAGTGGATGCGGTGGTGGAGAGATTGCATCACATCTGGGGGCAGGTTATGGACAATTTGAAGTTGTCCCAGGAGAAGACTCAGCGTTTTGCCAACCGTCATCGTCGTGTTGGTTCTCGGCTTTGTGTTGGAGATTTAGTGTGGTTGTCTTCTCGTTTTGTCCCTATGAGGGTCTCTTCTCCTAAGTTTAAACCTCGGTTCATCGGCCCTTATAGAATATTGGAGATTCTTAATCCTGTTTCTTTCCGTTTGGACCTCCCTGCGTCCTTTTCCATTCATAACGTTTTTCATCGGTCGTTATTGCGCAGGTATGAGGTACCTGTTGTACCTTCAGTTGAGCCTCCTGCTCCGGTGTTGGTTGAGGGTGAGTTGGAGTACGTTGTGGAGAAAATTTTGGACTCTCGTGTTTCCAGACGGAAACTCCAGTATCTGGTCAACTGGAAGGGTTACGGCCAGGAGGATAATTCTTGGGTCAATGCATCTGATGTTCATGCTTCTGATCTTGTTCGTGCCTTCCATAGGGCTCATCCTGGTCGCCCTGGTGGATCTGGTGAGGGTTCGGTGCCCCCTCCTTGAGGGGGGGGTACTGTTGTGAATTTGGATTCTGGGCTCCCCCGGTGGCCGCTTGTGGAATTGGACTTGTCATCCTCTTTCCTGTTTCACCTGGTTCCATCAGTAGTGGGTGTCGCTATTTAAGCTCATTTCTCTGGTGGTTTCTTGCCGGTCAACAATGTTATCTGATGCCTCTCAGTGCTTGTTCCTGCTTCTAGACAACTACTAGATAAGTTGGACTTTTGTCCTTGTTTTGTTTTGCCTATTTGTTCCAGTTCACAGCTGAAGTTTTGTTACTGTGTCTGGAAAGCTCTCGTTGATCAGGGATTGCTACTCTGGCGTTATGAGTTAATGCCAGAGTTTAAGGTAATCTCTGGATGGTGTTTTGTTAGTGTTTTTCTGCTGACCATGAAAGTATACTATCTGTCTTCTGCTATCTAGTAAGCGGACCTCAAATTTGCTAAGACTATTTTCCTGCTGCGTTTGTAGTTTCATCTGAACTCACCGTCATTATATGTGGGGGGCTACTGTCTTCTTTGGAATATTTCTCTAGAGGTGAGCCAGGTCTTATATTTCCCTCTGCTAGCTATTTAGGTCTTAGGCCAGAGCTGGGCATCTAGCGATAAATAGGAAATGCTACCTGGCTATTTCTAGTTGCGCGGCAGGCTTAGTTCATGGTCAGTATAGTTCCATCTTCCGAGAGCTTGTCCCTCTATAGGCTTGCTATGATCTCTGCCTGCAGAGATCATGACACTCTGCTATGCGCCCAAACAGTGGTTTACCCCCACATATGGGGTATCGTCGTACTCAGGACAAATTGCACAACAACTTTTGTGGTCTAATTTCTTCTCTTACCCTTGGGGAAATAAAAAAAAAATGGGGGCGAAAAGATCATTTTTGTGAAAAAATATGATTTTTATTTTTACGGCTCTGCATTATAAACTTCTGTGAAGCACTTGTTGGGTCAAAGTGCTCATCACACATCTAGATAAGTTCCTTAAGGGGTCTACTTTCCAAAATGGTTTCACTTGTGGGGGGTTTCAATGTTTAGGCACATCAGGGGCTCTCCAAATGCAACATGGCGTCCCATCTCAATTCCAGTCAATTTTGCATTGAAAAGTCAAATGGCGCTCCTTCCCTTCCGAGCTCTGCCCTGCACCCAAACAATGGTTTACACCCACATATGGGGTATCAGCGTACTCAGGACAAATTGCACAACAATTTTTGGGGTCCAATTTCTTCTCTTACCCTTGGGAAAATAAAAAATTGGGGGCGAAAAGATCATTTTTGTGAAAAAATATGATTTTTTATTTTTACGGCTCTGCATTATAAACTTCTGTGAAGCACTTGTTGGGTCAAAGTGCTCACCACACATCTAGATAAGTTCCTTAGGGGGTCTACTTTCCAAAATGGTGTCACTTGTGGGGGTTTTTAATGTTTAGACACATCAGGGGCTCTCCAAACGCAACATGGCATCCCATCTTAATTCCAGTCAATTTTGCATTGAAAAGTAAAATAGCGCTCCTTCCCTTCCGAGCTCTGCTATGCGCCCAAACAGTGGTTTATCCCCACATATGGGGTATCGTCGTACTCAGGACAAATTGCACAACAACTTTTGTGGTCTAATTTCTTCTCTTACCCTTGGGGAAATAAAAAAATGGGGGCGAAAAGATCATTTTTGTGAAAAAATATGATTTTTATTTTTACGGCTCTGCATTATAAACTTCTGTGAAGCACTTGTTGGGTCAAAGTGCTCACCACACATCTAGATAAGTTCCTTAGGGGGTCTACTTTCCAAAATGGTGTCACTTGTGGGGGGTTTCAATGTTTACGGACATCAGGGGCTCTCCAAATGCAACATGGCGTCCCATCTCAATTCCAGTCAATTTTGCATTGAAAAGTCAAATGGCGCTCCTTTCCTTCCGAGCTCTGCCCTGCGCCCAAACAATGGTTTACACCCACATATGGGGTATCAGCGTACTCAGGACGAATTGTACAACAAATTTTGGGGTCTATTTTCTCCTGTTACCCTTGGTAAAATAAAACAAATTGGAGCTGAAACAAATTTTGAGTGAAAAAAAGTTAAATGTTTACTTTTATTTAAACATTCCAAAAATTCCTGTGAAACACCTGAAGGGTTAATAAACTTATTGAAAGTGGTTTTGAGTACCTTGAGGGGTGCAGTTTTTAGAATGGTGTCACACTTGGGTATTTTCTATCATATAGACCCCTCAAAATGACTTCAAATGAGATGTGGTCCCTAAAAAAAAATGGTGTTGTAAAAATGAGAAATTGCTGGTCAACTTTTAACCCTTATAACTCCGTCACCAAAAAAAATTTT
The DNA here is from genome assembly GCF_051348905.1 of Ranitomeya variabilis. Classification (NCBI taxonomy): domain Eukaryota; kingdom Metazoa; phylum Chordata; class Amphibia; order Anura; family Dendrobatidae; genus Ranitomeya; species Ranitomeya variabilis. Next base: position 720,823,894 of record NC_135234.1, read on the forward strand.
GGTTCCAAAATTGTGCTGATGTAAAGTAGACATGTGGGAAATGTTACTTATTAAGTATTTTGCGTGACATATGTCTGTGATTTAAGGGCATAAAAATTCAAAGTTGGAAAATTGCGAAATTTTCAAAATTTTTGCCAAATATTCGTTTTTTTCACAAATAAACGCAAGTTATATCGAAGAAATTTTACCACTATCATGAAGTACAATATGTCACGAGAAAACAATGTCAGAATCGCCAAGATCCGTTGAAGCGTTCCAGAGTTATAACCTCATAAAGGGACAGTGGTCAGAATTGTAAAAATTGGCCCGGTCATTAACGTGCAAACCACCCTTGGGGGTGAAGGGGTTAATAAACATAAAGGGGAAAGCCACCAGGTGGCAAAAAAGGTGCCAAGTACCATACAGAGGCATACATTAAAGTACATACATTAAAAGACCAAATTGGATCAGATACAAATTAATAATATATTGTTAATAAATTAAATAAGTAAGATAAAAATATAGTTATGTATATATATATATATATATATATATATATATATATATATATATATATTTATCGTACCGTCCAATTATAGTAATTGGTTACTTCATATGTAAATTCAGCAAAGAACTATGAATAAAATGGCTTTGCATACAGTTATATATATACACTCACTGGCCACTTTATTAGGTACACCTGTCCAACTCTTGTTAACATTTAATTTCTAATCAGCCAATCACATGGCGGCAACTCAGTGCATTTAGGCATGTAGACATGGTCAAGACAATCTCCTGCAGTTCAAACCGAGCATCAGTATGGGGAAGAAAGGTGATTTGAGTGCCTTTGAACGTGGCATGGTTGTTGGTGCCAGAAGGGCTGGTCTGAGTATTTCAGAAACTGCTGATCTACTGGGATTTTCACGCACAACCATCTCTAGGGTTTACAGAGAATGGTCCGAAAAAGAAAAAAAATCCAGTGAGCGGCAGTTCTGTGGGCGGAAATGCCTTGTTGATGCCAGAGGTCAGAGGAGAATGGGCAGACTGGTTCGAGCTGATAGAAAGGCAACAGTGACTCAAATCGCCACCCGTTACAACCAAGGTAGGCCTAAGAGCATCTCTGAACGCACAGTGCGTCGAACTTTGAGGCAGATGGGCTACAGCAGCAGAAGACCACACCGGGTACCACTCCTTTCAGCTAAGAACAGGAAACTGAGGCTACAATTTGTACAAGCTCATCGAAATTGGACAGTAGAAGATTGGAAAAACGTTGCTTGGTCTGATGAGTCTCGATTTCTGCTGCGACATTCGGATGGTAGGGTCAGAATTTGGCGTAAACAACATGAAAGCATGGATCCATCCTGCCTTGTATGGAGCATCTTTGGGATGTGCAGCCGACAAATCTGCGGCAACTGTGTGATGCCATCATGTCAATATGGACCAAAATCTCTGAGGAATGCTTCCAGCACCTTGTTGAATCTATGCCACGAAGAATTGAGGCAGTTCTGAAGGCAAAAGGGGTCCAACCCGTTACTAGCATGGTGTACCTAATAAAGTGGCCGGTGAGTGTATATTTTGCTGCGCAAAAATATAAGTTGATAAATAAATATTTATTTTATAAATAGATAAAGATAGAGAACTGTGCACTATAGATAAAGTGTAATAAATAAGAAAAAGTGAATCAATAATGCTGATAGATTCAGAAAAGTGACAGTATTAAATAGCCCAGCTATTAAGACAGCTATTAATACATAGATATGCCAGTGCATACAAAAACATCATTGCCCAAGCAAATAAATGCTAAAGTAGTATGATGCCGAAGGTTTACATACCCCAGTAAAGGACCCGCACAGCCCGACGCACGTAATTTTATTCATAGTTCTTTGGTGAATTTACATATGAAGTAACCAATTACTATAATTGGACGGTATGTTAAATATATATACATAACTATATTTTTATCATACTTATTTAATTTATTAACAATATATAATTAGTTTGTATCTGATCCAATTTGGTCTTTTAATGTATGTTCTTTAAAGTATGCCCCTGTATGGTATTTGGCACCTTTTTGTTGCCACTTGGTGGCTTTCCCCTTTGTGTTTATTAATGTTGCAATTATCTTGTTAATAATAAATTCTATATCTTTATAAATATTGGGTGTGTCTCACATTTGTAGGTGAAGAGTGCTAGGTGGATACGCGTCACTGCAACTATTTGTATGTTCTGTAGACTAGAAATTATACAGTATGCAGCATCACGTGGGGCCATTATACTGTACAAAGCATCATGTGAGCCCATTATACTGTATGGAGCATCATGTGGAGCCATTATACTGTATGGAGCATCACGTGGGGCCAGTATGCTGTATGCACCATCATGTGGGGCCATTATACAGTATGAAGCACTGTGTGGCCATTATACAGTATGGAGCATCATGTGTGGCCATTATACAGTATTGAGCATCATGTGGGGCCGTTATGCAGTATGGAGCACTGTGTGGACATTATACAGTATGGAGCATCATGTGTGGCCATTATACAGTATAGAGCATCATGTGTGGCCATTATACAGTATGGAGCACTGTGTGGCCATAATTTTTTGTTTATAATTATTGTTTATGAAACAGTGTGATCAGCAGTGCTAAATGGGTGTGATTGGGATGTGGATATGGGTGTGACTAGTTGTGAAATGGGTGTGGTCAGAGGTGTGGCTTAAAATTTGGCGCTGCATGCGCCGCAACCTTTGTCCCTCTTTCCCTTCTTCAAAAGTTGGGAGGTATGCTTATGAGTCCTTTCTCTACAGGGTTTACATGCAGTTAACTCGTACAGTCCTGAGCTCCTCTTGGAGCTATGTAGGAGTTCCTGCTCTCCCAAGAGACAACCCCACCTGACTCTCATGTCCAGGTATTTAACATCACATGTGATGGTCACATGACCTTGACCTCACACAGGCAGGGCTGGCCCGAGAGATTACGGCGCCCTAGGCGAAACTATTTTGTTGCGCCCCTACTATTCTTAGCAGTAGATGAAAACTTGGGATATAAATTTAGGAGCAAAATAAACCACAACAACAATTATTAATTAACTCTCTCCTAACTCTTTAATCTTCTGAGAAGTTTTATAGGACACATATAAATAAACTTAGGAGCAAATAAACGCGCGGGATCAAACACCTGTCAGCAGACGATGCAAACGACTCACGTCCGTAGTTTAGCGCTTCCTTTCCGTGCGTAAATTGAAGCTCAACGGTTTTTCTTTTAAATTTATGGTAAAAAAATTTATGTACACTTTTCTTTCCATCCCTAAAACTTTTTGCCTTTTGAAAAGATTTTTTATAATTTTTTCTATTTTTTCTCTAGCGCCCCCTTAGGGTCGGCGCTCTAGGCGGCCGCCTAGTTCGCTTATACGTTCGGGCCGGCCCTGCACACAGGTCTTGTCAGGACTCTGTGGAGATACAGTGGACCTCTTCCCACACGCTCTGTGAAGGTCCACTAAAACCAACCCAAAACATAGGTTCCTATTAACCCTCTCAGAACTTAGCGTGCTGGAGGCAAAACACTCTGGTTTTACATCACTGACCTTAGTATGTGCAGTGACACATATCTCCTTTCATAAACTATGCCAGCAACTCTAGTGACTCTAGTTACAAACTCTATGTATATACTGTATATAAGATCATTCAACAGCTGAGATGTGTATTATAATGTTCTGCAACAGCTGGGGTGTGTATTATGGGGTTCTGCAGCAGCTGAGGTATGTATTATGAGGTTCTCCAGCAGCTGAGGTGTGCATTATAATGTTCTGCGGTAGCTGAGGTGTGTATTATAATGTTCTGCGGTAGCTGAGGTGTATATTATGAGGTTCTGTAGCAGCTGATGTGTATATTATAATGTTCTGCAGAAGCTCATTTGTGTATTATAATGTTCTGCAGCAGCTGAGGTATGTATTATGAGGTTCTCCAGCAGCTGAGGTGTGTATTATAATGTTCTGCTTAGCTGAGGTGTGTATTATAATGTTCTGCGGTAGCTGAGGTGTATTTTATGAGGTTTTGCAGCAGCTGGGGTGTATATTATGAGGTTCTGTAGCAGCTGATGTGTGTATTATAATGTTCTGCAGAAGCTCATTTGTGTATTATGATGTTCTGCAGCAGCTGAGATGTGTACTATGTTCTGCAGCAGCTGAATATATTGTTCAGATAATTATTAAAATGATTTGTTCTAGCCTTTTTATTGCAGATTAGCAGCATCGGTGCAGCACCGCCAGTCTCTTTACCATCACGTGCAGTCATATGAATGTGGTATACACAGTATATCCATACATGTATCATTTACAGACCTGTCAATGGAAATGGAATTGAATATTTTGGTGATTATCAGTTTCTGCAGAAAAAAATCACAGGTGAAATACATGTTTAGATGCCGGTTAGTCTATTAGCTCCCATCGGGGCCTCGCCACCGGCTGTGGTTCCCTCCATCCTCTATAATCACATTTTACGGTGCTGTCTGCCTCATCACACAGCGACCTATGGCTCATCCATTGCTGTGTCACGCAGAATGAGAATACAGGTTGTTTCATGGCCAATTGTATGGACTGACATGATTTAAGGAAGTTGTGTGTAAATCTGGCAGATTCCTTCAGTTGTCAGATGTGAAAATGATGTGGCTTCTTACAGGAACCTCTCTTCCCTGAGAGTGTGATGATTTTCTAGGAATAGATGGTGCATTAGGGGAGTCCATTTGTGTCCTGATATATGAACATATAAGACCTGACCTTGAAACTTCCCATTAATCAGATATGCCCATGTTATATTCTCATGTGGGCTTATTTCTTTTTAGCAAATACATTTGTAATCAAAGTTATTCAACAAGTTGTTGACAACAACTAATGCAATTTATTTTTTCTTTAGAAAAATTTGCTAAATTTCTGCTGTTTGCAATAAACCAAACAAGAACAATATAAATAGCTCAAAAGAACTAATATAAAACAAGTGTTTTTCCAAATTCAACACATGATACCACCTTTGCTTCAGGTGCAATAGTCCTGGCAAGGCTCGGCTCACACATTTTTGTTTCCCCCTCCTCTCCAAAACATGAGGGGGTCCCGACCCTCCCAGTACCTTCCTATCTTTAGGTCCTGCTAGAAACCTCCCCACTTAGTGTTGCCGAAGTCCTTGCGGAGAGCAGGTGTGACCTCCATGGCCTCTCATTGCGCCTGAAGGTTCTCACTTTTGAGGTTCATACTTTCAGGGGTTTTTTGCAGATTTTATGAAAGAATCAAGCAAAGTTTATGGATATTTTGTAGAAACAAGTAGGGTTTCTTACAAATAAGAACATTTTCTAAGAAAAGGCCTCTCATGATACTTTTTATTTTATTACATTTATGGTTATTAGGCTTCTTTCACACTTGCGTCGTTTGGCCTCCGTCGCAATGCGTCGTTTTGGGAAAAAAAACGCATCCTGCAAATGTGCCCGCAGGATGCGTTTTTTTCCCATAGACTTGTATTGCCGACGGATTGTGACGTATGGCCATACGTCGCGTCCGTCGTGCACTGGATGCGTCGTGTTTTGGCGGACCGTCGTCACGAAACAACGTTCAAGGGAACGTTTTTTCGTACGTCGGGTCCATCATTTCCTACCGCACATGCACGGCCCGAACTCCTCCCCCTCCTCCCCGGGACTTTAGAATGGGCAGCGGATGTGTTGAACAACTGCATCCGCTGCCCACGTTGTGCTGAATTTTCACAACGTCCATCGGTACGTCGCGCCGACACATTGTGACAGCCGCCAGACAACGCAAGTGTGAAAGAAGCCTAAAATGTTTTTTTTTGCATCTTATTTTGTGTACTCTCTTTTAATAAATCCCTATGAAGGTCGCAATCCTTTTACCCAGAAATTGAGATAATTAGATATTACAAGTGGTTTCCTAACCTGTGCCTGCACCATTCGCCCAATGTTATGAGAATCCCCTTTAGTACTTAGGAGAACCCCATTGGCTGTTATAACCAGCTGCAAACATAATGCATAGCCAGACACAAACTTTTGGTGGCATTCCTTTGGAAGTTCAGCCCATTCCTTATGGACAAAAACGTCAAGTTTACTAGTATTCTTGGGGTGTCAAGAGAGTTGTCAGACAATCAAGAGGAGAGCTCATTGCCTTGTAGAGACAAGGAAAATGATACAAGATAGCAAAGGTTGACATACAAAGGCATCGAATGTTCCTAGAAATACAGATTGAAACAGAGTTCTTAAGCTCAACGTGAAAGGAACACTGGCTACACTACCTTCACGTGGCAGAAAGAGGAACATATCACTAGCTTCATAAAGAGGCAGGTGGTCAGAAATCCTGAAATTACTGCAAAAGACCTGCAGCAAGATTTTGAGACTGCAGGCACTGAAGTTTCTGTTTGAGGTGTAAGACGCATACTAAACTCTGCCTCGATTCTCTTCTACTGATCCAAAGCACAAGAGAAGTCAACATCAATGTGCTCAAAACCATATTAACCCGTTCACAACATGCGCCGTATATATACGGCACATGTCTGAAGTGGGTGTATGGAGCAGGCTCACACAGCAAGCCTGCCCCATACCAGAGAGGCGATGGCTGAGAGACAGGACTTGCAGCTAACAATCTCTGTTAAATGGTAAATGCCGCTGCCAATCTCTGACACCCAAACATCCAGGTGTGTGCCCATCTCTACTTACGAGCCCTGACGTGCGCCCAAACAGTGGTTTTCTTTCACACATGGGATATTGCCTTACTCAGGAGAAATTGTACAACAATTTTTGGGGTCCATTTTCTCCTGTTACCCCTTTGTGAAAATAAAAAAAATGGGTATAAAAGATAACTTTTGTGGAAGAAATTAGATTTTTTTTTTTATTTTCGCTCGGGGGTTCATGGTGCTCACCACACACCTAGATAAGTTTCTTGAGGGATTTAGTTTCCGAAATGGGGTCACTTGTGGGTCGTTTCCACTGTTTAGGCACATCAGGGGCTCTCCAAATGCGATATTTTGCATTAAAAAAGTCAAATGGTGTTCCTTTCCTTCCAAACCGTGCCGGGCGCCCATTGGCATGTTCAGGAAAATTTGAACTACAATTTTTGGATCCATTTTTTCCTGTTACCCTTGTGAAAATGCAAAACATTTTGTCTAAAGTAAAATTTTAGTGAAAAACAGTTAAATGTTCATTTTGTCCTTTCACATTGCTTCAGTTCTTGTGAAGCACATGAAGAGTTAATAAACTTCTTGAATGTGGTTTTGAGCATCTTGAGGGGTGCAGTTTTTAGAATAGTGTAACTTTTGTGTATTTTCTGTCATATAGACCTCATAAAGTCACTTGAAATGTGATGTGGTCCCTAATAAATGGCTTTGTAAATTTTGTTGGAAAAATTAGAATTTGATGGTCAACTTTTAACCCTTATAACTTCCTAGCAAAAAAAAATTGGTTCAAACGTGTTGCTTTTGTAAAGTAGACATGTGGCAAATGTTAATTATTAACTATTTTGTGTGACATATCTCTCCGATTTAAGGGCATAAAAATTCAAAGTTTGCAAATTGCAAAGGTTCTAAATTTTTAGCAAATTTCCATTTTTTTCACAAATAAATTCAAGTTATATAGAAGAAATTTTACCACAGTCATGAAGTATAAAATGTCACAAAAAAACTTAGAATTAATGGGATCTTTTGAAGCGTTCCAGAGTCATTACTTCATAAAGTGATAGTGGTCAGAATTGTAAAAATTGGCCTGCTCATGAAGGTGAAAACAGCATTGGGGTGTTAAGGGGTTAAACATGGCGGTGGTTCAGTGATGCCTACAGTGAAGCATTACAGTAGCTCAGTGATGCCAACAGTGATGCATAGTGGTGTCTTGGTGATGCCTATAGTGAAACATGGCAGTAGCTCAGTGATACCTACAGTGAAGCATGGTAAAGGCTTGTTGATGTCTACAGTAAAGTATGATGATGGCTTGGTAACTCCTACAGTAAAGTATGGTGGTGACCTAGTGATGTCTACAGTGAAGCATGGTAATGGGTCAGTGATGCTTATAAATGAAGCATGGTAGTGGCCGGGTGATGCCTAAAGTGAAGAATGCTCATGTTTCAATAATGATGGATTCAGTTAATCATCAGAAAATCTAAGAAGAAAACATTATGATTTCTATGAGCAAGCTGAAGCTTGGGTATAATCAGACATTGCAACAAGGCTATGATCCTGAACATACTGTACCTCAGTTTCCACCAAAGCCGTTGTAGTCGCCTGAACCCTATAGAACATCTTTGCTAGACCTTGAAGAAAGAAGTTACAGCATACAAATCCAAGAATATTAGTCAATTGTAGGCCATTGCCTATAAGGAATGGGCTAATTATCTCAGGAAAGCTGCCAGAAGCTGGTGTCTGACCTTGCATTACATTTGCATCACATTTACAGCAGATGATAACAGCCAGAGGTGCTATACTAAAGATATCACAAAAGTGGTAGCTAATAGTGATGAGTGAGCGTGCTTGTCACTGTTCGTTACTCGCTCGAGCATCAGTGTACTCGGGATGCTCGTTACTCGACAAGTATTTTTTTAATGTAAGAGAGTGAGCTCGAGTCCCCACCCCGCAAGTTTGGTGCTTTTTAGACAGCCAATCAACATGAGAGGATTGACTGCCAGTCACTGTAATGCTGTAGCCATCATGGTTGTGGTATTACTGTGATTGGCTGGCCGCATAGCATCATCAGGTCTATATAAGACCAGTGACGCTATTTTCGTTACACTGTACCCCAGAAAAAGGCAGAGAAAGGAGAGGTGCTGGTGAGAGAGGGACAGAATTGTAACCACATATTAGGAGGGGATTCAACCACAATTATATTTATTTAAAGGGAACCTGTCACCCCCAAAATCGAAGATGAGCTAAGCCCACCTGCATCAGGGGCTTATCTACAGCATGCTGTAGTGCTGTAGATTAGCCCACGATGTATCCTGAAAGATGAGAAAAAGAGGTTATATTATACTCACCCAGGGGTGTTCCCCACTGCGGTCCGGTCCAATGGGTGTCGCGGTCCGGGGCCTCCCATCTTCTTATGATGACGTCCTCTTCTTGTCTTCACGCTGCGGCTCCGGCGCAGGCGTACTTTGTCTGCCCTGTTGAGGGCAGAGCGAAATACTGCAGTGCGCAGGCGCCGGGAAAGGTCAGAGAGGCCCAGCACCTGTGCACTGCAGTACTTTGCTCTGCCCTCAACAGGGCAGACAAAGTACGCCTGCGCCAGAGCCGCAGCATGAAGACAAGAAGAGGACATCATCCTATGAAGATAGGAGGCCCCGAACCGGACCGCAGCAGGACCGCCCCTGGGTGAGTATAATATAACCTCTTTTTCTCATCTTTCAGGATACATTGGGGGCTTATCTACAGCATTCCAGAATGCTGTAGATAAGCCCCTGATACAAGTGGGCTTAGCTCATCTTCGATTTTGGAGGTGCCAGGTTCCCTTTAAAGTACAACAACAGTCCTTCTTAGGGATAATTAGAAGAAATAGTAATACTGCTGTTAGCAGCACTTAGGGAGAGATTGTGCTGTAGGTATTGTGTAGGACAGGATATGGTGAATTTTATGTTCTTTATGCTGCAGCCTGCAGCTCATACCAGAACCCCTTCTCAGGGATAATAATATTATTTTTGCTTTTAATTCTGCAAAATTTTCAGAACAGGGAAATATTATACATCATTTTTACTGCAGCAGTTGTGCATCAAAAGCATAGTCAGACTTGGTTGGATCTCAATAGCATTGCTATATTGATACTGCAGTCTGTGTCCATCTGAGGTGTGCATGTTTGCCTGGCATTTATCCTGCTACAGTTGGGCTTCAAAAGCCCCATCCCCCCAAAAAATAGTTTGTTAAAAAATTGCATCGCTATATTTATACTGCAGTCTTAGATGTCCACCTGAAGTGGGCACATTTTGCTAGCATTGTAATACTGCAATATTTTTGAACAGTGAAATTTTGGATGGTATTTATTGTGCTACAGTTGTGCCTCAAATCCCCCAACCCCCCAAAAAATTGTTAGTTAAAAAATCGCATTGCTATACTGATACTGCAGTCTTTATAACACTTGTTTTTTGTTATTTGCATATAAGCTCTCTGACTGAGCACTTTGCCCTCCAACCTGTGGCAGTTTTAATTGCAACAAGATCCTACCTACCCATAAATTCAGGCTTTAGCCTAAGAGAGGTATTCACACAAGATATGTAGGTTCCCAGCAAACCAGAGATCACCTTGTCGGTGGCAGCTGGGCTTACATAAATTGGCCAAATTATGTGCTAAGTATCTCCATGTCTTCTTATTATCGAGAGCAGCAATGTTATTCATATTTTGTATATTTCATATTTACATGCTTTAACAGTACAGAGTGCAACTTTGTTTGTGATACTGCAGTCCATCTGAACTTGGCTAATTTTCCTGCCATTGTAATACTGCAATTTTTTGAGCAGTGAAAATTTTAGACGGCATTTACCATGATACAGTTGAGTCTCAAAACCACAAAAAAATTAAAAACCCTTGTTAAATAAATTGCATAGCTATATTCACACTGCAGTTTTTTTTGTCCATCTCTGGTGGGCAAATTTTTCTGACATTGTAATACTGTCTGCAATGTTTTCTCAACAGAGATGTATCATACGTAATTTAAAATGAGCAAAGCGTGTGGTAAGGGATGGTTAAGTGGACGTGATGGTGAATGCAGGGTCCATGGGCAAGGTAAAACTGTGCCTGTAGAGGGAGCACAGCAAGCACACACGTCATGTCGATCTAGCTTCCTGTCACATTTCAGGGGGTGCGGAGCACCACTCTTGAAGCCAGACCAGTGTGAAAAGTTTGTTGGATGGATAGCAGATAATACTTCCAGTCACTTTGCCAGCACCACCCTGTCTTCCACACGGTCCAGACTCCATAGCCATGATTCTGGACTATATAATCCTCACCCTGATACTCCATCCTCCCACCATGCTGAGTGGTTGGAGACAAGTGATCCCACACTTAGACACTCTGAAGTTTTGTTCACATTTCCATTCATAGACGTTTCAAGTGGGGCATGAGTAGATCGCAAATAGCGATGCCCAAATATTTGAGCAGCCATGATCAGAAAAAGGTGACAGTGGGAAAATGCAATTACTGTTGCAAGAGGTGGATGATGATGAGACACAATTGTCAACAAGTGATGTTGTTAAGTCAGCAAGTCAGGGGGAGGACCAGGGTGCGGATGTGGAAGACGAAGTGGTGGACGATAAAGTCGCTGACGCAACCTGGAAGGGTGACATGCAGAGCTAGGACAGCAGCGCACAGGGGGAGGGATCCGCAGCACCAAAACAGGCAGAAAGAGACAGTGGGGTGGCCAGAGACACATGGTAGGCAACTATTTCCCAGAGCACCAATGCAGGTGAAGCTGCCAGGTCAAGGGTAGATGTTCCGAAGTCTGGTGATTTTTTAAAGACAGGCCTGTTAACTCAAAAAAGCCCATTTGCAATATCTGCCATGCCAGCATCAGCAGGGGCAGCACAGCTACCAGCCTGCCAACCACCAGCATGCTCAGGCACATGCAAGCATGCCACCCGACTACTTGGGTCGAACAACGGGGCCCAGAAACAGTGTCTGCAGGTGACAACACTGGCTCTTCCCCTATTCTATGTGCACGCCTATCCCCTGTCCACGACGTAGGCGAAGAAGCCTCCCACCCTGCACCTGTCGTTGCACACTTGCAGCCACCATCAACAACCACATCCTTGGACGTGGCTGCAATACTAAACAGCCACATTTCCAGACTGTTTGCCCTGGAAATTTTTCCATCTAGGCTTGTAGAGATGGAACCTTTCCGCAACCTCATGGCGATGACCATCCCTCGGTACTCGGTCCTCAGCTGCCACTATTTCGCCCTTTGTGCCGTCTCCGTCTTACACAAGCATGTGTCCCATAACATCAGCTGTGCCCTGACCAATGCTGTGACTGGGTAGGTCCACTTAATCATAGATACATGGACAAGTGCTTGTGGCCAGGGATGCTGCATTTCCCTGACGGCACACTGGGTGAACATTGTGGAAGCTGGGACTCAGTCAGAGCCTGGGACAGAACACGTGCGTTTGACACTGAGGATTGCGGGTCCTGGTTGCCCCACCTTCTACAGCTGGAAGCACTGGACCCCTTGAGACTCTGCACAGGCTCCACCCCAGCTCCGCCTCCACCCTACCACCACCGCCCACTCTTGAAAATGCTCAACTTTTCAGTCACGACCTTGCCAATCAGATATTAACAGTTCCCATCAAACACTAGATCACATTCATAACCAGCAGCTTTTGTTCTGGCCAAAATAATTTTTAAGCTGCCACCATGACATGGTAGACTCTTTTGGCCAGGCCCTACTCTACTCTAAACTATTAAAAATAAATATATTTTTATGTATTTTTCTTTAAGCGAATAAGTCACATACATTTTTTTTTAAATGACCATTAATATCACATACAAGGGACAAATATCGTCACACCATGACCAGACCACATATTACCACTACATAGTGCATAGTGACTGAATAATACCACATACAAAGAACAAATACCGCCACATCATGGCCAGACCACATATTACCACCACATATTGACCGAATAATGCCACATACAAGGAACACATACCACCACACACCATGACCATATCACATATTACCACCACATAGTGGCTGAATACTACAATACTGATGATCATTAATAAAAAAAAAAACAATACTAAGTGCCATTGCACACAGGAACTCTGTATTTACTGTCAGTGTACAGGTAATACAGTGATCACTGGTGACATTATACACAGGAGCTCTGTATATAGTGTCAGTGTACAGGTAATACACTGATCACTGGTGATATTGTACACAGGAGCTATGTATATAGTTTACAGTGTATAGTGTCAGTGTACAGGTAATACAGTTATCACCGGTGATAATGTACACAGGAGCTCTGTGTATAGTGTCAGTGTACAGATAATACAGTGATCACCAGTGACATTATAGACAGGAGCTCTGCATCTTTGCTTTTCTTTTTCATCCAGCACAGACCACCATCACTTCTTCCAGCCAGGACTCGTCTCTGCATAAAATAACACAGTTACCTAGAGCATCGCTTCCAGAGCACATTCCTCACTTTTTCCCTTTCTTCTACACTACACATCAGAATACAGAGGTGCACCCACAATCAATATATAATTGGTTATTATGCAACCCACCATTCCAAATATAAACTATAATCTGCCGCTGTGCACCCACTAACTATAGTCACTTTCCCCATTTAATATATAAATTAATTAGCACCTGTACTCTTTCCCCCAATTCATTGAAAGTCATTTCATCCTCAACGCCCCCCACTATGTACCTTCCGCTCTAACCCTAACCCCGATTCATTATATTTACATGCCCCTCCAGCCCCAATTAATTGTCATGTCTTTCTCTCCCACCCTCTATTCATTACCAACTGCTCTACCCCACATTCAATACATCATTTACTCCCCCACTCTCAAAATTCATTATTTGTTCTCCCCACGCCTACCTTCAATTAAATTGCTGTCCCCGTCCCTCACACTGAATTCATCATTTGCAGTCCCCCATCCCCTCCCCCAATTCATAATTTGCACTCCCCCCAATTTAATTTGAAGTCCCCTTACTTCATCCATTGGAGTCCCCTATCAACCCCTCACTTCATCTGCAGTGCCTCTTCATCATTTGAAGCCCCTATCCCCCTTTCATTTCATCATGTGCAGTCTCCCCTCAGACAGACTTCATCATGTGCAGTCCCCTTTCCCCCACTTCATCATGTGCAGTCCCCTTCCCCCAGCTTCATCATGTGCAGCCCCCCTTACCCCCACTTTATTATGTGCAGTCCCCCTCACCCCATTTCATCATGTGCAGCCCCCTATCCCCCACTTCATCATGTGCAGTCCCCCTTACCCCCCATTTCGTCATGTGCAGCCCCACTCCACGCACTTCATCATGTGCAGTTCCCCTTACCCCCCACTTCATCATGTGCAGTCCCCTTCCTCCAACTTCATGTGCAGTCCCCTTCCCCCAACTTCATCATCTGAAGTCCCTCTTACCTACCTACTTCATCATGTGCAGTCATCATTACCCTCCACTTCATCGTGTGCAGTCCCCATACCCCATTTCATCATGTGCAGTCCCCTTTACCCCCACTTCATGTGCAGCCCCACTCCCCCACTTCATCATGTGCAGTCTCCTTTCACCTCCAAACTCCATCATGTGAAGTCCCCCTTACACTCCCCACTTCATCACTTGCAGTTACCCTCACCCCCCTCACCCATTGAATTCATTTTTTAAAGAAAACAAAAAAGTTTTTAATACTTACCTCACAGTTGCTCCACAGCAACGCAGCTCTGCTTCCAGCATCTGGTACATGTCGGCGCGTGCGCGATGACGTCATCATGCACGTGCCGACACCTGACCAGGAAGTACAGAGAACACGAAGGGAGCTGGAGCTGTGCAGCCATCGAGGTTAGATGGCCGTTCACAGCTCCCGACCCTGGTGCAGACGTGTGCACCGCAAGCCCACAGCGCACAGCACTTGGGGCCTGATGACACAGCTCTTGAGGCCCGATGAGTAGAAGCACAGGAGCTGGCCCCCTTCTGTACTGCTGCTCACTGGGCCCCATACAGCAGTAAGGGCAGTAATGCCCTGATGGCAGCCCTGCTCAAGACAGTCACCATCCTGCTTCTCTGCTTACTGAAATGCTTGCTACTTACAATTAAACATGAAACTTTGCAGGTGGAGCAAGTTGAGATGGTGCAAGAAACTATACTGAGTGATGCTACACAGCCCAGCCTCATCTCATCTTCTCAACTCGGATTGTCAAGGACTGGCTGCGTTTCACATCACAGCCACTGGTTGCACATTATGGCATGAAAATTGCACCTTTGTTTACACCTTATGGCATGAAAGTCTCCAGAAAGGACGGTACTTTCATTTCAAAGCTGTACATCTTGTTTTTCTCTTCTTAGGATATGTTGGCGGCAAGAGGAATTATAAGGATGGCAGTTCTGCATACACCATAAGTCCGTGATAATGTTGTTGTAACTGTACCTTGAAGCTTTCAGGGCCCAATGCAAAACCTGTTACAGGGTCCCTTTCTGCCACATTGGCATATTCCTCTTGGACTCTATGTCCCGGCTGCTACCTCTGCACCCCCTTTATCTATTTAGATTACCAGTTATCACTCCCTTATGTTTTCCGATAAGTGTACGATGGATGGATACCATATTGCCGGTAATATGAAGTTCAGTCATTTCCTAGGTCTTGTTACAGTATTCAGTTGTAGATTGAAGCCCATCACACGACATAGATCCCCCAGGTGATATTTGTGCCTGTGCATGCATACAGCTGCACACTGGGGGGACCCAAAGGTCACTCATACAGTAGGACGACTGCCTGCTAGTTCTCACAAAAGGCCATAGCTGTAAGCGAAAAGTCAGAGCTCGTCTTCTCCTATTCACCAGAGTAACTATGCTGAAGAAGGAGTGAGATGGGAACGAAAAATGTAGCGTCAGCTGTTTTAGATATCTGTTAAAACAGGCTTAAAATACCCAAGCGCATTTCATCATTTAAGATAGCAGGGGTGAGAGTTAATGGTGAGTTTATGATAATAAATCTACTCATCTTTAGAAGACATATTAAAGCTCCCAGACAGTAAAAAAAAAGAAAACTATGCCAGACCCTAAATTATTAATCCGAGATGATGGTTATAACTAAACTCTGATTGAAACTACATTTTTAATTTTAAAAGTGGCCCTAAGGCGATAGGTCTCCAGGCTGTCAGGGTCTGCTGGGAGTTGTGGTTTTGCAGCAGCTGGAGGACTATAGTTTCAGGATCAAAAAAACTAGCATTAGGTTTACAATTGAAATGAGAACTTTCCAATATTAACCCTGCTGGGCTGAGGGAATTTCAGATTTCCCCATTGTTATGTAGGTACCCTTTGCAAAGATTTAGCTTCCATTAAAGGGTCATTTCCATAAAATCAATCAAAGCTCAGAGGGTTAAAGGGAATCTTTGTACCCCATTTGAAAGCAGCATGATGTAGGGGGAGAGGCCATGATTCCAGCAATGTATCACTTACATTTTTTTCTGCTGCAGATCTAGCAGTTCTCTGAATGCAGAGCCCTGTATAACCCTGCCCACACCACTGATTGGCCGCTTTATGTGTACACTGTGCATAGGCAGAAAGCTGCGAACATTGGTGGGGGCGGAGTTATACACAGCTCATGAATATGAATACTCTGCGTTATACCTTTGTTCTGTCAGGTTGGTTTCACACAAGTATAACATGGACTTTGGTCTCTTGTATAAACTCTAGCTGTATTAATTTTCCATGGAGTTAGTTATGTGCACCCTGTGCAGGGGTTTCCTCCCACATTCTACAGACATAGGCTGCCGTCACACTAGCAGTATTTGGTCAGTATTTTACATCAGTATTTGTAAGCCAAAACCAGGAGTGAAACAATTAGAGGAAAAGTATAATAGAAACACATCACCACTTCTGCATTTATCACCCACTCCTGGTTTTGGCTTACAAATACTGATGTAAAATACTGACCAAATACTGCTAGTGTGACGGCAGCCTTACTGACAGGACATTGAGATCCACTTGGAAAAGTTAAAGGGGTTGTATGGTCTTCAGCTACAAGTCTGCAGTCACACTATGTAAATTATCTTGTGAATCCTCACATTGCACACACTGCACACTGTGAGGATTCTCTGATGCCAGAAACAGCGGCCATGTGACCCCAGGTATGCGATTTGCCCACTTCCGGCCACATTCCGAATAGATAGACGTGTCCGGCCTTGGTTAATACACTTGCATTGAATGAGACCACGCACATCGAGTTGGCATGTGACTGCATGTATACAATACTTGTGGTCACTCTCCTGCCACTCCCAGCACCGACACTGAAGAATCCTCTCAGTATGCAGTGTCTGCAGACTTGTAGCTTAAGACCAGACAACTCCTTCAATGATTTCTGTCTGTAATGTGCTGTGGGCATTGTTGGCACTATATAAGCAATTTAAAATAATATTGTGTCCTGCAGTGTCATCAACACAATGTCTCCTTGGCCACGTCCACACGTTCAGTATTTGGTCAGTATTTTACCTCAGTATTTGTAGGCCCAAACGAGGAGTGGAACAACCAGAGGAAAAGTATAATAGAAACACATCACCACTTCTGTGTTTATCACCCAATCCTGGTTTTGGCTTACAAATACTGAGGTAAAATACTGTCCAAATACTGATAGTGGGAACGTGGCCTTCAATGCTTTTTTGGTGAGTTTTTGACACTGCATATTTTTGCTGTGTCCAAAATGCAGTGCCTTATAGTTTTGGCAAAGTACACACTGTGCTTCTTTTTTTGCACAGTGTAAACTGACTTCATTGCACTTCCAGACTAATTTGCGTGTGGCTTCAAAGCTTGATTGCTCAGTGCGGGTACACCGGAAAACTACAAAATAGGTATCATTTTTATTAGAAAGCCTGATTTCTGCCAGCTGGTTACCTATAGAAGTCATCATCGAGATGCCCTGGCATCACACCTGTTTGACGTTTATGGGCGATCCAAGTTCTTAGATGGGACTGGAGAGAGAGTATTCTTCCTTCTGGAGGAGAGCCATTTTTCATACTGTGTAAAATGCTTTTACCAGGGGGGGTTACCATTAGTAATGCATTTTTTTTTACTGCACCACTACTATCATTGCTCTAAGGCCAAGTTCACACATTCACCATTTGGTCAGTATTTGTAAGCCAAAATCAGGAGTGGAACATTCAGAGGAAAGGTATAACAGAAACATATGCACCACTTCTGTATTTATCACCAACTCCTTGTTTTGGCTTACAAATACTGAGGTAAAAATCTCACCAAATACTGAATGTGTGAACATGACCTTACGCTAAAGATGCCAAATATTTCCAATACCTGTGGTGACCTGATGAGCCAAAAATGGGAAAAAAAACTAAAATCTTCTTTTTAAATTGCAGCCTCAAAAGAGCTTTTTCATGAGTATTCATGTCCCGCAGGCATAGATTCGTGGAAAGTAAAGCTACTAGCAGCTTGTAACAGCTGGAAGAGAGCCAACTTCAGCTAGTGGCTCAGAAAATGGTGGGAATCAGAGGTATCTGGCATGATGGTGCACTGCATTGGTTTATAATGGATGAATCTGCACTTTCCAATGTGTAAGAGTGATGTAGCATGTGAAAATCTGCAGTAAATTTGATAACTTTTTAGTTTTATAGCTGATCGATGATGCAAGTCAGCGGAATATTCTTAGAGCCAAGGATTCCAATAATGTAACAGGTTATGAAATATTGATTGAATTACAGTTAACTTGTAATAACTTGTAAAATGACTGAAGAACCACAGCTTAGATACCGCTGGTTAAAGAAAAGCTGTCACTTGCCATAAATATGTTTTGGTTTTTTACCTGGTGTAAATACTGCTGTTCTCCTAAAGTTTTTTTTTTGCTCTAGCTCCTCTCTGTCCTGATATATGCATAGGAGGATCATATATAAGCTTACTACATCTGTACATCTGTATTGTTGCACGTGTCTTTTCCATAGCTATAGAAAGGACAGGGCAATTGCCCCGTGGTACAGCCAGCAAGGGGGGCTGGCTACCTGATGCCTCGGTCTGACGTGTCTCCCCGGTGATTGCATTTGCCCCCTTGGAGTGGTAGTCAGCTGCTCTCTATTCCTCTGTGGTTCAGAGAAGCAATCAATTTTATTCATGTCATCTGATCACACTGCTGAAGATACTTTCCAGCTTTGCCAAGGCGTGGTGAACGCTGGACTGGTAAGCGCAGATTGGTGCGGCACAGAATGAGGAGAGGGGGTTTGTGTTGGCGCAGTATGAGGAGTGTGCGGGATTGGTGCAGACTCACTAAAAGGAATGGGGGATTAGTGCAGACACAGTATGAGGAGTAGGGGAATAGTACGAACACAATATAAGGAGTAGAGATGAGAGAACCTTTTAGGCTAAGTGCACACGTTGCAGAATTGCCACGGAAATTTCCGTGGCAATTCCGCAACTCCTGCCGCGGGTATATCGCATGCGGAATTGGCATGCGCATTCCCGCGAAACATTAGCGTTTTGCAAGCGTAATTAGCTTGCAGAATGCTAGCGTTTTCCAAGCGATCTGTAGCATTGCTTGGAAAACTGATTGACAGTTTGGTCACACTTGTCAAACATAGTGTTTGACAAGCATGACCAACTTTTTACTATTGATGCTGCCTATGCAGCATCAATAGTAAAAAGATCTAATGTTAAAAATAATTAAAAAAATTAAAAAAATGGTTATTCTCACCTTCCGACGGCCCCCGATCCGCTAAGCTGTGCACGCGGCGGCTTCCGTTCCCAGGGATGCTGTGTGTGAAGGACCTGGGATGACGTCATGGTCACGTGACCGCGACGTCATCCCAGGTCCTTCGTACAAAGCATCTCTGGGAACGGAAGCTGCCGCCTGCACTGCTGAGAGGCGGGAGGACTCCGGGGGCCATTAGAAGGTGAGTATATCACTATTTTTTATTTTAATTATTTTTTTAACAATTATATCGTTCCCAGAGCCTGGAGGAGAGTCTCCTCTCCTCCACCCTGGGTACCATCCACACATGATCCGCTTACTTCCCGCATGGTGGGCATAGCCCCATGCAGGAAGTAAGTGGATCAATGCATTCCTATGTGTGCAGAATCCCCGCGATTCCGCAAATTAATGAACATGCTGCGTTTTTTTCTGGAATGCGTTTCCGCTCAGGAAAAAAAAGCAGCATGTGCATACAAAATGCGGATTTCATTCTTTTAATAGGATGCTTATTGTGAGCTTTTTTCTCGGTTTTATCACGTTTTTATAGCGAAAAAACGCGAAAAAAACGCAAAAAATCTGGAATGTGTGCACACAGCCTTAAGGTTCAGTTCGGTTAGATTAGCCAAATGTTTAGACGTTCGCTGAACAGTTTAATGAACATACCCGAAACCCCATTAAATTCAGTGGGAGGCCAAACCAAACATATACACAACACCTTAAGGGGTAACAAAAAGCTTCCCAAACAGCTAAAATTAGGGGCAGACATCGTGAAAAGTGGCATCAATTGACCCACAGTAGAAATTTACAAATGTCACAGCAGCAGTCAGCAATGGGACATGCATGAGGTATCAGGGTCTGGGCCAGCATTTACAGCTTTGAATTGAAGTTTCAATGAGGACCTTGCGGTTAAGGGAACGGTTCTTTGCTGAGAGCCCTGATACCTCATGCAACACCTCCAATTTTTTAAATTTTTTTGCAGTGACACTCACTCAGATGGCACAAACATCAGTTTCATACACTACTATTGGTAGAAAAATGTAATGAAAGTAACACAGGTAGTTGAGAGGAAATAACTGCAGGCATGCCTGTCTGGGACCCTACCTCTACAGGAAACATATATGAAGGAGCTCCAACTTGAATTCTCCACTTTTCCAAAAATTATTGTCACACACCACAAAAGTGGCATAAATTTACACAGTGTAGAAATAGTATAATAGGCCTCTCACAATCCTTCTACAGGCAACCCACCAGATGGAGAGCCAACTATGGGTCTCCACAATATAAAAAAAGTTTGTAACATTAGCAGCAGTAGCAACAGCAGACACAGAAGCCACAACAAAGGAGTCACAGACTGCAATAACACAAGATCAATGCATGACACTAAAAACAACACCATTGCCTAGTCTGCCCAGTCTGCGACTGGGGTGCAAAAGTCATTGGAGATCTGTAGCGCCCCCACTGTCGCAGGGCCGAGGGGTACCCGGTACCGGGCCTCTGAGTCTCTGTTCTGGGGTTGTCACGGTGGCTAGGCCCGGTCCGTGACCCTGCTGAGGGGCGTACAATAAAGGTGGAGGGAATGGTGATGATGTTGTGGTGGTGCGGTGCAGGTCAGTCGCAGTAAATAACGAGGACACCAGGTTGCAGTCTCTTTACCTCTTTACTGAAGGCCTCTGGATCCTCAATCCGGAATACGGTTAACCGGGCTGCGCAAGTCCGGCCGGTCCGATGGCACCTCCAGAGTTCCCTTTGCAGGAGGAAATCTATGCCTACCTTCTAGCGCTTGTGTGTGTTGTGGTCCTCCCCTGCTGTGCTTACGGGATAGTCCCCACAACTGTTGTGTCTGTTTCTGAAGTTCCCTCACAACTCGATTATGATGTTCCTCTTCGTCCCCCAGATGATATGGCTAGGACGCACCCGTATGATGGGTAGGCTTGGAGTTCTTCCGGGACCCTAGCGTCGACCCTCTCCTATTGTTGCCCCCTGTGTCTTCGTAGGTGATTTGTGTGAGACAGCCCGCCTATAGCTGACTGTCCTGCCGTAGGTTTGAAGTATTGCTTGGAGCCTAGTACTTCCTCGGCGTTCCGGCCACCGGCTACGCGCCTCAGTATTATGTTGCCTCGTCTTACAGCACGACTCCTACTGGTATTTCTCCTTGTTGCGTTGATCTCGTTTCTCACTCAGCACAATGAACCTCGCTTCTTGTCCTTTCTTAGGGTACCGCCGCGATCAGGTGCAGGCGCGGTCCCGTAACGTTCTCTCTGTTCGCTAGGCCTCTGTCAGGATACCACCCCTGACAGGGACCCCCCTGAGTCTCTCCCCGAATCCACTAAAGACCTTCTTATAAAACGCTATAAGGCTAATCAACTTTTCTTCATTTTCCATCTTTACATCTGCAGGACCGCCTGTCTACTTGCCCAGGCCTACCGCCTCTCGTTCTATTACAGGACCGCCCCTTTCAGCCCGGGACTACTGCCTTTCTGCCACTATACACAGTATAGAACATATCATCCATCTCTCAGTTCAAGATCACCGAGCCAACTCTGTATGGCTCCTAGGAGGACTCACCGACTAACCCCGTATGGGTTCACTTCCTGTCCTCATTCTCTGACACATCATTAGACATTTCTCACAATTAACTAGCTCACTACATATAACTTCTTTATACGTAAACATTATCAATACTTTCCTTTAAAGTATCATCATTCTTTAAGTACTATCGATGAACGTTCCCTTTAAGAAGGAACCAAGTCTCTATGAGGTGGTGTAACTTCTCAAGCTGCAAGTCCGTATGCAGCAAGGACTCCGGTACTGCTTCCAGGAACAGTTTCTTCGCAAAGAGTCCTTTTGTTTATAAAACCAGTAGGGGGCACCTTTAAGAAGGTGCAAACTATTTACGAGAAGTTTGTAATCATGCAGTGTTCATGATCCAGCAGTTCTTTCAACAATGATAAAACAGGAAACAAAAACAAAAAGCAGAAGAAGGGATCCCGGGTAAACAAAGGGATCCCTTTAAGAGTTACCCTGATAAGGTTGTAGCAGCAAGCAGACAAACAGTTAACTATTTACAAGTTTGGAAGATTAGAACATTTACTTGAACCACTCAGGAGGCAGCACCGGCGGAGGCAACCCCACTGGATATTGCCCGCCGTCTGGTACTGCGTAAGGGGGAGTGTTATCCCATCTGGGTGTCTGCGTACCCACTGTCTTCAGTCCTGGGGCAGCAGAGGCACCGACTACCTGAGGAGGCGCCTCCTTGGCCACAACGGTAGGGTTGAGCGAAACGGGTCGATCATTTTCAAAAGTCGCCGACTTTTGGCTAAGTCGGCGTCTCATGAAACCCGATCCGACCCCTGTGCTTGTCGGCCATGCGGTACGCGACTTTCGCGCCAAAGTCGCGTTTCAATGACGCGAAAAGCGCCATTTCTCAGCCAATGAAGGTGAACGCAGAGTGTGGGCAGCGTGATGACATAGATCCTGGTCCCCACCATCTTAGAGAAGGGCACTGCAGTGATTGGCTTGCTGTCTGCGGCGTCACAGGGGCTATAAAGGGGCGTTCCCGCCGACCGCCATCTTACTGCTGCTGATCTGAGCTTAGGGAGAGGTTGCTGCCGCTTCGTCAGAAGCAGGGAGAGCGTTAGGCAGGGTCCACTAACCACCAAACCGCTTGTGCTGTAGCGATTCCCACTGTCCAACACCACCTTCGGTGTGCAGGGACTGTGGAAGCTATTTTTTTTTTTTTCCTCAGCGCTGTAGCTCATTGGGCTGCCCTAGAAGGCTCCGTGATAGCTGTATTGCTGTGTGTACGCCACTGTGGAAACCAACTGCTTTTTTCAAAGCACATATCCTCTTGTTCCTTTCTGCACAGCTATCTTTTTTGTTTGTCCACACTTTTTATTTAATTTGTGCATCAGTCCACTCCTATTGCTGCCTGCCATACCTGGCTTAGATTACTGCAGGGAGATAGTAATTGTAGGACAGTCCCTGTTTTTTTTTTTTTTTTTTTGTGGGAGATTAAGATTGGCATTTCTGCTACAGTGCCATCCCTGTGTGTGCCATCTCTCACTGAGTGGGCCATAGAAAGCCTATTTATTTTTTCCGTGATTTGTGTTCTAAATTCTACCTCAATACAAAAACACTACATCAATCAGTGGTAGAAAAATATTGGCCTCAGTCAGGGCTTGTGTGCCACTGCTGTGTGTGCTATCTCTTATTCAGTGGGCTATAGAAAGCCTATTTATTTATTTATTTTTTTTCTTATTATTTGGTTTCTAAAGTCTCCCTGAAAAAAAAAAATACCTAAAAAAACAGTGGGAGAGTAATATTGCCCTTTCAGCTTGTGCGCCAGTCTTGACTCCTGTGTGTGCCACCTCTCTCTCTCATTCAGTGGGCCATAGAAAGGCTATTTATTTTTTTGGTTTTTTTAATATTATTTGGTTTCTAAAGTCTCCCTGAAAATAAAATAAAAAAAACTTAAAAAAACAGTGGGAGAGTAATATTGCCCTTTCAGCTTGTGCGCCAGTCTTGACTCCTGGGTGTGCCACCTCTCTCTCTCTAATTGTGGGCCATAGAAAGCCTTTTTTTTTTTTTTTTTTTTTTAATATTATTTGGTTTCTAAAGTCTCCCTTAAAAAACAAAAAATACCTAAAAAAACAGTGGGAGAGTAATATTGCCCTTTCAGCTTGTGTGCCAGTCTTGACTCCTGGGTGTGCCACCTCTCTCTCTCATTCAGTGGGCCATAGAAAGGCTATTTATTTTTTTGTTTTTTTTAATATTATTTGGTTTCTAAAGTCTCCCTGAAAATAAAAAAAAAAAACTTAAAAAAACAGTGGGAGAGTAATATTGCCCTTTCAGCTTGTGCGCCAGTCTTGACTCCTGGGTGTGCCACCTCTCTCTCTCTAATTGTGGGCCATAGAAAGCCTTTTTTTTTTTGTTTTTTTTTTTAATATTATTTGGTTTCTAAAGTCTCCCTTAAAAAACAAAAAATACCTAAAAAAACAGTGGGAGAGTAATATTGCCCTTTCAGCTTGTGTGCCAGTCTTGACTCCTGGGTGTGCCACCTCTCTCTCTCA
Organism: Ranitomeya variabilis; assembly: GCF_051348905.1. Classification (NCBI taxonomy): domain Eukaryota; kingdom Metazoa; phylum Chordata; class Amphibia; order Anura; family Dendrobatidae; genus Ranitomeya; species Ranitomeya variabilis. Next base: position 720,848,306 of record NC_135234.1, read on the forward strand.
TTCAGTGGGCCATAGAAAGGCTATTTATTTTTTAGTTTTTTTTAATATTATTTGGTTTCTAAAGTCTCCCTGAAAAAAAAAAAAAACATAAAAAAACAGTGGGAGAGTAATATTGCCCTTTCAGCTTGTGTGCCAGTCTTGACTCCTGGGTGTGCCACCTCTCTCTCTCATTCAGTGGGCCATAGAAAGGCTATTTATTTTTTTGGTTTTTTTAATATTATTTGGTTTCTAAAGTCTCCCTGAAAAAAAAAAAAAACATAAAAAAACAGTGGGAGAGTAATATTGCCCTTTCAGCTTGTGTGCCAGTCTTGACTCCTGGGTGTGCCACCTCTCTCTCTCATTCAGTGGGCCATAGAAAGGCTATTTATTTTTTTGTTTTTTTTAATATTATTTGGTTTCTAAAGTCTCCCTGAAAATAAAAAAAAAAAAACTTAAAAAAACAGTGGGAGAGTAATATTGCCCTTTCAGCTTGTGCACCAGTCTTGACTCCTGGGTGTGCCACCTCTCTCTCTCTAATTGTGGGCCATAGAAAGCTTTTTTTTTTTTTTTTTTTTTTTAATATTATTTGGTTTCTAAAGTCTCCCTTAAAAAACAAAAAATACCTAAAAAAACAGTGGGAGAGTAATATTGCCCTTTCAGCTTGTGTGCCAGTCTTGACTCCTGGGTGTGCCACCTCTCTCTCTCATTCAGTGGGCCATAGAAAGGCTATTTATTTTTTTGTTTTTTTTAATATTATTTGGTTTCTAAAGTCTCCCTGAAAAAAAAAAAAAACATAAAAAAACAGTGGGAGAGTAATATTGCCCTTTCAGCTTGTGTGCCAGTCTTGACTCCTGGGTGTGCCACCTCTCTCTCTCATTCAGTGGGCCATAGAAAGGCTATTTATTTTTTTGGTTTTTTTAATATTATTTGGTTTCTAAAGTCTCCCTGAAAAAAAAAACACATAAAAAAACAGTGGGAGAGTAATATTGCCCTTTCAGCTTGTGTGCCAGTCTTGACTCCTGGGTGTGCCACCTCTCTCTCTCATTCAGTGGGCCATAGAAAGGCTATTTATTTTTTTGGTTTTTTTAATATTATTTGGTTTCTAAAGTCTCCCTTAAAAAACAAAAAATACATAAAAAAACAGTGGGAGAGTAATATTGCCCTTTCAGCTTGTGTGCCAGTCTTGACTCCTGGGTGTGCCACCTCTCTCTCTCATTCAGTGGGCCATAGAAAGGCTATTTATTTTTTTGGTTTTTTTAATATTATTTGGTTTCTAAAGTCTCCCTGAAAAAAAAAAAAACATAAAAAAACAGTGGGAGAGTAATATTGCCCTTTCAGCTTGTGTGCCAGTCTTGACTCCTGGGTGTGCCACCTCTCTCTCTCATTCAGTGGGCCATAGAAAGGCTATTTATTTTTTTGGTTTTTTTAATATTATTTGGTTTCTAAAGTCTCCCTGAAAAAAAAAAAAACATAAAAAAACAGTGGGAGAGTAATATTGCCCTTTCAGCTTGTGTGCCAGTCTTGACTCCTGGGTGTGCCACCTCTCTCTCTCATTCAGTGGGCCATAGAAAGGCTATTTATTTTTTTGGTTTTTTTAATATTATTTGGTTTCTAAAGTCTCCCTTAAAAAACAAAAAATACCTAAAAAAACAGTGGGAGAGTAATATTGCCCTTTCAGCTTGTGTGCCAGTCTTGACTCCTGGGTGTGCCACCTCTCTCTCTCATTCAGTGGGCCATAGAAAGGCTATTTATTTTTTTGTTTTTTTTAATATTATTTGGTTTCTAAAGTCTCCCTGAAAAAAAAAAAAAACATAAAAAAACAGTGGGAGAGTAATATTGCCCTTTCAGCTTGTGTGCCAGTCTTGACTCCTGGGTGTGCCACCTCTCTCTCTCATTCAGTGGGCCATAGAAAGGCTATTTATTTTTTTGGTTTTTTTAATATTATTTGGTTTCTAAAGTCTCCCTGAAAAAAAAAAAAAACATAAAAAAACAGTGGGAGAGTAATATTGCCCTTTCAGCTTGTGTGCCAGTCTTGACTCCTGGGTGTGCCACCTCTCTCTCTCATTCAGTGGGCCATAGAAAGGCTATTTATTTTTTTGTTTTTTTTAATATTATTTGGTTTCTAAAGTCTCCCTGAAAATAAAAAAAAAAAAACTTAAAAAAACAGTGGGAGAGTAATATTGCCCTTTCAGCTTGTGCGCCAGTCTTGACTCCTGGGTGTGCCACCTCTCTCTCTCTAATTGTGGGCCATAGAAAGCCTTTTTTTTTTTTTTTTTTTTTTTAATATTATTTGGTTTCTAAAGTCTCCCTTAAAAAACAAAAAATACCTAAAAAAACAGTGGGAGAGTAATATTGCCCTTTCAGCTTGTGTGCCAGTCTTGACTCCTGGGTGTGCCACCTCTCTCTCTCATTCAGTGGGCCATAGAAAGGCTATTTATTTTTTTGTTTTTTTTAATATTATTTGGTTTCTAAAGTCTCCCTGAAAAAAAAAAAAAACATAAAAAAACAGTGGGAGAGTAATATTGCCCTTTCAGCTTGTGTGCCAGTCTTGACTCCTGGGTGTGCCACCTCTCTCTCTCATTCAGTGGGCCATAGAAAGGCTATTTATTTTTTTGGTTTTTTTAATATTATTTGGTTTCTAAAGTCTCCCTGAAAAAAAAAACACATAAAAAAACAGTGGGAGAGTAATATTGCCCTTTCAGCTTGTGTGCCAGTCTTGACTCCTGGGTGTGCCACCTCTCTCTCTCATTCAGTGGGCCATAGAAAGGCTATTTATTTTTTTGGTTTTTTTAATATTATTTGGTTTCTAAAGTCTCCCTTAAAAAACAAAAAATACATTAAAAAACAGTGGGAGAGTAATATTGCCCTTTCAGCTTGTGTGCCAGTCTTGACTCCTGGGTGTGCCACCTCTCTCTCTCATTCAGTGGGCCATAGAAAGGCTATTTATTTTTTTGGTTTTTTTAATATTATTTGGTTTCTAAAGTCTCCCTGAAAAAAAAAAAAACATAAAAAAACAGTGGGAGAGTAATATTGCCCTTTCAGCTTGTGTGCCAGTCTTGACTCCTGGGTGTGCCACCTCTCTCTCTCATTCAGTGGGCCATAGAAAGGCTATTTATTTTTTTGGTTTTTTTAATATTATTTGGTTTCTAAAGTCTCCCTGAAAAAAAAAAAAACATAAAAAAACAGTGGGAGAGTAATATTGCCCTTTCAGCTTGTGTGCCAGTCTTGACTCCTGGGTGTGCCACCTCTCTCTCTCATTCAGTGGGCCATAGAAAGGCTATTTATTTTTTTGGTTTTTTTAATATTATTTGGTTTCTAAAGTCTCCCTTAAAAAACAAAAAATACCTAAAAAAACAGTGGGAGAGTAATATTGCCCTTTCAGCTTGTGCGCCAGTCTTGACTCCTGGGTGTGCCACCTCTCTCTCTCATTCAGTGGGCCATAGAAAGGCTATTTATTTTTTTGTTTTTTTTAATATTATTTGGTTTCTAAAGTCTCCCTGAAAATAAAAAAAAAAAAACTTAAAAAAACAGTGGGAGAGTAATATTGCCCTTTCAGCTTGTGCGCCAGTCTTGACTCCTGGGTGTGCCACCTCTCTCTCTCTAATTGTGGGCCATAGAAAGCCTTTTTTTTTTTTGTTTTTTTTTTAATATTATTTGGTTTCTAAAGTCTCCCTTAAAAAACAAAAAATACCTAAAAAAACAGTGGGAGAGTAATATTGCCCTTTCAGCTTGTGTGCCAGTCTTGACTCCTGGGTGTGCCACCTCTCTCTCTCATTCAGTGGGCCATAGAAAGGCTATTTATTTTTTTGGTTTTTTTAATATTATTTGGTTTCTAAAGTCTCCCTGAAAAAAAAAAAAACATAAAAAAACAGTGGGAGAGTAATATTGCCCTTTCAGCTTGTGTGCCAGTCTTGACTCCTGGGTGTGCCACCTCTCTCTCTCATTCAGTGGGCCATAGAAAGGCTATTTATTTTTTTGGTTTTTTTAATATTATTTGGTTTCTAAAGTCTCCCTTAAAAAACAAAAAATACCTAAAAAAACAGTGGGAGAGTAATATTGCCCTTTCAGCTTGTGTGCCAGTCTTGACTCCTGGGTGTGCCACCTCTCTCTCTCATTCAGTGGGCCATAGAAAGGCTATTTATTTTTTTGTTTTTTTTAATATTATTTGGTTTCTAAAGTCTCCCTGAAAATAAAAAAAAAAAAACTTAAAAAAACAGTGGGAGAGTAATATTGCCCTTTCAGCTTGTGCGCCAGTCTTGACTCCTGGGTGTGCCACCTCTCTCTCTCTAATTGTGGGCCATAGAAAGCCTTTTTTTTTTTTGTTTTTTTTTTAATATTATTTGGTTTCTAAAGTCTCCCTTAAAAAACAAAAAATACCTAAAAAAACAGTGGGAGAGTAATATTGCCCTTTCAGCTTGTGTGCCAGTCTTGACTCCTGGGTGTGCCACCTCTCTCTCTCATTCAGTGGGCCATAGAAAGGCTATTTATTTTTTTGGTTTTTTTAATATTATTTGGTTTCTAAAGTCTCCCTGAAAAAAAAAAAAACATAAAAAAACAGTGGGAGAGTAATATTGCCCTTTCAGCTTGTGTGCCAGTCTTGACTCCTGGGTGTGCCACCTCTCTCTCACATTCAGTGGGCCATAGAAAGGCTATTTATTTTTTTGGTTTTTTTAATATTATTTGGTTTCTAAAGTCTCCCTGAAAAATAAAAAAACATAAAAAAACAGTGGGAGAGTAATATTGCCCTTTCAGCTTGTGCGCCAGTCTTGACTCCTGGGTGTGCCACCTCTCTCTCTCTAATTGTGGGCCATAGAAAGCCTTTTTTTTTTTTTTTTTTTTTTAATATTATTTGGTTTCTAAAGTCTCCCTGAGAAAAAAAAAAAATAAATTAGGTGGGAGATTAATATTGACATTAGTGCTTGAGTGACAGTCCTGCGTGTGTGTCATCTCTGTGATTTTGTGCCACAGAAAACAGAGTGTGTAACATTGTGCCTGATTTTCCTTGTGGTCTCACCAACCTGTTAAGGGATATTGAAATCATACTGAAGTTATAGCTCACCGTGTAAGTTGTTTGACAGCAACAAATAAAGTTACTTTGGTTAAGATTTTAAAACAATGAGGAAGTCTGGTGCAAGAGGTCGTCGTGGGCGTTCATTGTCAGCTGGTAATGATGGTAGTGGTAGTGGAGCATCAGGTGGTCGTGGGGATAAAAATATTCCACCTAAGTCTGGAGCTGTGGAGCCAGTTTCGTCGTCAGGCTACACAAGGCCTCGAACGCTCTCTTTTCTGGGAGTAGGAAAACCGCTTTTAAAGGCGGAGCAGCAACAGCAAGTTTTGGCTTACATTGCAGACTCAGCCTCTAGCTCTTTTGCCTCCTCTTCCGAAACTGGTAAATGTAAAAGCAGCGCGTCGCTTGTGGATGTTCACGGTCAGGGACAAGTCGCTTCCTTGTCCTCCTCAGCAAAAACTACAACAAGAGAGAAGGATGCAGCAGGCGACACAACGGGTCACTCCATGGAGCTCTTTACACATACCGTCCCTGGCTTAGAAAGTGAAACATTTAACAGGCCATGCCCATTACAAGTAGATTCTGACATGGAGTGCACTGATGCACAGCCACAGCCAGAGTACTATGCTGCTCCTTTGACTCAGACCACCACATTGCCCTCTCAGGGTACAGATCCACAATCAGACCCTGATGAGACTATGTTGCCCCGCCACGAACGCTATACCACCGACCGACACAGTGACACAGACGAAGTTGCACACGAGCTCGAAGAGGAGGTAATAGATGACCCAGTTATTGACCCCGATTGGCAGCCATTGGGGGAACAGGGTGCAGGCGGCAGTAGTTCAGAAGCGGAGGTGGAGGAGGGGCCGCAGCAGGCATCAACATCGCAACAGGTTCCATCTGCCGGGCCCGTATCTGGCCCAAAACGCGTGTCAAAGCCAAAACCTGTTGGAGGACAGCGTGGCCATCCGGTTAAAGCTCAGTCTGCAATCCCTGAAAAGGGATCCGAGTCTAGGAAGAGTGCAGTCTGGCATTTTTTTAAACAACATCCAACTGATCAGCGCAAAGTCATCTGTCAAAAATGTTCAACTAGCTTAAGCAGAGGTCAGAATCTGAAAAGTCTAAATACTAGTTGCATGCATAGACACTTAACCACCATGCATTTGCAAGCCTGGACTAACTACCAAACGTCCCTTAAGGTTGTAGCACCCTCGGCCAATGAAGCTAGTCAGCAACGCAACATCCCTTCCGTCACTGTAAGGCCACCATTTTCCGCACCACCGGCAGTATCTGTGCAGGTTTCTTTGCCAGCCAAAAGCAGTCAGGGTCAGGGAACCACCAGTTTTGTAGGAGGAAATATTGCATCTAGGGCACCGGCGGAAACAATACCGTCTCCAACCGTCTCTCAGTCTGCCATGTACACCGGCACACCCGAAAGTTCCACGATCTCCAGCTCTCCAGTCCAGCTCACCCTACATGAGACTCTGGTTAGAAAAAGGAAGTACTTATCCTCGCATCCGCGTACACAGGGTTTTAACGCCCACATAGCTAGACTAATCTCGTTAGAGATGATGCCCTACCGGTTAGTTGAAAGCGAAGCTTTCAAAGCCCTGATGGAGTACGCTGAACCACGATACGAGCTACCCAGTCGACACTTTTTTTCCAGAAAAGCCATCCCAGCCCTGCACCAGCATGTTAAACAGCGCATCGTCCATGCACTCAGGCAATCTGTGAGTACAAAGGTGCACCTGACTACAGATGCATGGACCAGTAGGCATGGCCAGGGACGTTATGTGTCCATCACGGCACACTGGGTGAATGTGGTGGATGCAGGGTCCACAGGCGACATCAATTTAGGGACAGTTGTGCCTAGCCCACGGTCTAGGAAACAGTTGGCTGTAGGCGTTCGCACCCCCTCCTCCTCCTCCTCCTCGTCCTCCTGCAGAAGCTACAGCTCTTCCACAGAACGCAGTCTGCCATCGGCAGATGACACTGTTGCACACCAGTTGTCCCATTATGGGCCAGCTACTGCCAAGCGTCAGCAGGCTGTATTGGCTATGAAGTGTTTGGGCGACAACAGACACACCGCGGAAGTTCTGTCCGAGTTCTTGCAACAAGAAACGCAGTCGTGGCTGGGCACAGTAGATCTTGAGGCAGGCAAGGTAGTGAGTGATAACGGAAGGAATTTCATGGCTGCCATCTCCCTTTCCCAACTGAAACACATTCCTTGCCTGGCTCACACCTTAAACCTGGTGGTGCAGTGCTTATTGAAAACTTATCCTGGGTTCTCCGACCTGCTCCTCAAAGTGCGTGCACTTTGCTCACATATCCGACGTTCGCCTGTACACGCCAGCCGTATGCAGACCTATCAGCGGTCTTTGAACCTTCCCCAGCATCGCCTAATCATAGACGTTGCAACAAGGTGGAACTCAACACTGCACATGCTTCAGAGACTGTGCGAACAGAGGCGTGCTGTTATTTATTTGTGGGAGGATACACGGGCAGGCAGTAGGATGGCAGACATGGAGTTGTCAGGTGTGCAGTGGTCTAAGATACAAGACATGTGTCAAGTCCTTCAGTGTTTTGAGGAATGCACACGGCTGGTTAGTGCAGACAACGCCGTAATAAGCATGAGCATCCCCCTAATGCGTCTGCTGATGCAAAGTTTGACGCACATAAAGGAGCAGGCGTCTGCACCAGAGGAAGAGGAAAGCCTTGATGACAGTCAGCCATTGTCTGGTCAGGGCAGTGTACAGGACGAGGTAGCGGGCGAAGAGGAGGTGGAGGACGAGGAGGATGATGGGGATGAGTATATTTTTAATGCCGAACCTTTCCCGGGGGCACAGGAAATTGGTTGCGTGTCACGGCCGGGTTCTGGTTTTTTGAGGGACACAAGTGACGTAGATTTGCCTGCAACTGCCCCTCAACCAATCACAACCGGAGATTTGACAACTGGAACTTTGGCCCACATGGCGGATTATGCCTTACGTATCCTAAAAAGGGACACACGCATTACGAAAATGATGAACGATGACGATTACTGGTTGGCCTGCCTCCTTGATCCATGCTATAAAGGCAAATTGCAAAATATTATGCCACATGAGAACTTGGAACTAATATTAGCAACCAAACAATCAACTCTTGTTGACCGTTTGCTTCAGGCATTCCCAGCACACAGCGCACGTGATCGTTCTCACACGAGCTCCAGGGGGCAGCAGACTAGGAGTGTTAGGGGTGCACACATCAGAAGTGGCGTTGGACAGAGGGGTTTTCTGACCAGGTTGTGGAGTGATTTTGCTATGACCGCAGACAGGACAGGTACTGCTGCATCAATTGAAAGTGACAGGAGACAACATTTGTCCAGTATGGTTACTAACTATTTTTCATCCCTTATCGATGTTCTCCCTCAACCGTCATTCCCATTTGATTACTGGGCCTCCAAATTAGACACCTGGCCAGAATTGGCAGAATATGCATTGCAGGAGCTTGCTTGCCCGGCAGCAAGTGTCCTATCAGAAAGAGTATTCAGTGCTGCAGGTTCAATATTAACCGAAAAAAGGACTCGTCTGGCTACCCAAAATGTTGACGATCTAACATTCATTAAAATGAACCACAACTGGATTTCGAAATCTTTTGCCCCACCTTGCCCGGCCGACACCTAGCTTTCCTATGAAAAGCTCTTGCCTGTGAATTACTTTTCTAATGTCTAATTTGCTGCAGCTGATTGTACAGCATACGACATGTTTACACCTCCCTAAATGGCCAAACTCCCCACACGGGGCCGTGGTATCGCGACTTGGCGCAAGCACCCGTGAGACTGCTGTTTGTCTGAAGAGGTGGGTGTGCTCGCTTTTGGTTGACGGCATTGCTACTGGGTCCCTCATAGTACAATGTAGTGTCTCTGGCGGTGGTGGTGCGCACCCAACGTCAGACACACCGTTGTAACATGAGGGGCCCTGGGGCGGTCCCGCCGGCCTCAAGAGAGTTCCCCCCTACCCCAGCTCAAAATGTGCTCTACCACATGCAAAATTATGTCGCACAGCTCCACCAATCTTTAGTCTATTCGCTGACATCATTCAATGTCTGGCACTGACAATACAAATTTGTAGACATCTATGATGCAACTTAAAGTAGTCTGTGTCTGTGTCCTATATTGGCACCATTAAATAGTTACTGCCAAATTACTATGTCAGAAACTCAGTAGATGAGCCCACCCCTGTACCTAAGTATGCCACCTTTTTTTTTGTTTTGGTTGTTTTGCGAGACATTAACATCTATTTATATTTTGGGAGTACTGGGACAGACACTCCTTGCACTACTCCTCCACTCACCACCAAGCTGCCTGTGTATCCATGTAACCGCTGTAAAGCTGCCATGAGCCTATTGTTTGTTATTTTAGGCCTTTGATAGCCTGTCTGCGGTCCCTACTTTAAATACTCCTCCACTCATCACCAGCTGCCTGCCCGTGTATCCATGTAACCGCTGTAAAACTGCCATGAGCCTATTGTTTGTTATTTTAGGCCTTTGATAGCCTGTCTGCGGTCCCTACTTTAAATACTCCTCCACTCACCACCAAGCTGCCTGCCCGTGTATCCATGTAACCGCTGTAAAACTGCCATGAGCCTATTGTTTGTTATTTTAGGCCTTTGATAGCCTGTCTGCGGTCCCTACTTTAAATACTCCTCCACTCACCACCAAGCTGCCTGTGTATCCATGTAACCGCTGTAAAACTGCCATGAGCCTATTGTTTGTTATTTTAGGCCTTTGATAGCCTGTCTGCGGTCCCTACTTTAAATACTCCTCCACTCATCACCAGCTGCCTGCCCGTGTATCCATGTAACCGCTGTAAAACTGCCATGAGCCTATTGTTTGTTATTTTAGGCCTTTGATAGCCTGTCTGCGGTCCCTACTTTAAATACTCCTCCACTCATCACCAGCTGCCTGCCCGTGTATCCATGTAACCGCTGTAAAACTGCCATGAGCCTATTGTTTGTTATTTTAGGCCTTTGATAGCCTGTCTGCGGTCCCTACTTTAAATACTCCTCCACTCACCACCAAGCTGCCTGCCCGTGTATCCATGTCCCCGCTGTAAAACTGCCATGAGCCTATTGTTTGTTATTTTAGGCCTTGCCTGTCTGCGGTCCCTACTTTAAATACTCCTCCACTCACCACCAAGCTGCCTGCCCGTGTATCCATGTAACCGCTGTAAAACTGCCATGAGCCTATTGTTTGTTATTTTAGGCCTTTGATAGCCTGTCTGCGGTCCCTACTTTAAATACTCCTCCACTCACCACCAAGCTGCCTGTGTATCCATGTAACCGCTGTAAAACTGCCATGAGCCTATTGTTTGTTATTTTAGGCCTTTGATAGCCTGTCTGCGGTCCCTACTTTAAATACTCCTCCACTCACCACCAAGCTGCCTGCCCGTGTATCCATGTAACCGCTGTAAAACTGCCATGAGCCTATTGTTTGTTATTTTAGGCCTTTGATAGCCTGTCTGCGGTCCCTACTTTAAATACTCCTCCACTCACCACCAAGCTGCCTGCCCGTGTATCCATGTCCCCGCTGTAAAACTGCCATGAGCCTATTGTTTGTTATTTTAGGCCTTTGATAGCCTGTCTGCGGTCCCTACTTTAAATACTCCTCCACTCACCACCAAGCTGCCTGCCCGTGTATCCATGTAACCGCTGTAAAACTGCCATGAGCCTATTGTTTGTTATTTTAGGCCTTTGATAGCCTGTCTGCGGTCCCTACTTTAAATACTCCTCCACTCATCACCAGCTGCCTGCCCGTGTATCCATGAAACCGCTGTAAAACTGCCATGAGCCTATTGTTTGTTATTTTAGGCCTTTGATAGCCTGTCTGCGGTCCCTACTTTAAATACTCCTCCACTCACCACCAAGCTGCCTGTGTATCCATGTAACCGCTGTAAAACTGCCATGAGCCTATTGTTTGTTATTTTAGGCCTTTGATAGCCTGTCTGCGGTCCCTACTTTAAATACTCCTCCACTCATCACCAGCTGCCTGCCCGTGTATCCATGTAACCGCTGTAAAACTGCCATGAGCCTATTGTTTGTTATTTTAGGCCTTTGATAGCCTGTCTGCGGTCCCTACTTTAAATACTCCTCCACTCATCACCAGCTGCCTGCCTGTGTATCCATGTAACCGCTGTAAAACTGCCATGAGCCTATTGTTTGTTATTTTAGGCCTTTGATAGCCTGTCTGCGGTCCCTACTTTAAATACTCCTCCACTCACCACCAAGCTGCCTGCCCGTGTATCCATGTAACCGCTGTAAAACTGCCATGAGCCTATTGTTTGTTAATTTAGGCCTTTGATAGCCTGTCTGCGGTCCCTACTTTAAATACTCCTCCACTCATCACCAGCTGCCTGCCCGTGTATCCATGTAACCGCTGTAAAACTGCCATGAGCCTATTGTTTGTTATTTTAGGCCTTTGATAGCCTGTCTGCGGTCCCTACTTTAAATACTCCTCCACTCATCACCAGCTGCCTGCCCGTGTATCCATGTAACCGCTGTAAAACTGCCATGAGCCTATTGTTTGTTATTTTAGGCCTTTGATAGCCTGTCTGCGGTCCCTACTTTAAATACTCCTCCACTCACCACCAAGCTGCCTGTGTATCCATGTAACCGCTGTAAAACTGCCATGAGCCTATTGTTTGTTATTTTAGGCCTTTGATAGCCTGTCTGCGGTCCCTACTTTAAATACTCCTCCACTCATCACCAGCTGCCTGCCCGTGTATCCATGTAACCGCTGTAAAACTGCCATGAGCCTATTGTTTGTTATTTTAGGCCTTTGATAGCCTGTCTGCGGTCCCTACTTTAAATACTCCTCCACTCACCACCAAGCTGCCTGCCCGTGTATCCATGTCTCCGCTGTAAAACTGCCATGAGCCTATTGTTTGTTATTTTAGGCCTTTGATAGCCTGTCTGCGGTCCCTACTTTAAATACTCCTCCACTCACCACCAAGCTGCCTGCCCGTGTATCCATGTAACCGCTGTAAAACTGCCATGAGCCTATTGTTTGTTATTTTAGGCCTTTGATAGCCTGTCTGCGGTCCCTACTTTAAATACTCCTCCACTCACCACCAAGCTGCCTGTGTATCCATGTAACCGCTGTAAAACTGCCATGAGCCTATTGTTTGTTATTTTAGGCCTTTGATAGCCTGTCTGCGGTCCCTACTTTAAATACTCCTCCACTCACCACCAAGCTGCCTGTGTATCCATGTAACCGCTGTAAAACTGCCATGAGCCTATTGTTTGTTATTTTAGGCCTTTGATAGCCTGTCTGCGGTCCCTACTTTAAATACTCCTCCACTCACCACCAAGCTGCCTGCCCGTGTATCCATGTAACCGCTGTAAAACTGCCATGAGCCTATTGTTTGTTATTTTAGGCCTTCGAAGCCTGTCTGCAGTCCCTCCTTACACTAGGCCTCCACTGACCAGACCACTGCTGCCCGTGTACCCCTGGAACCAATTTTAAAGTGCCTACAGCCAGCCCATTTTATTGTGTTAGGCCTTCGAAGCCTGTCTGCGGTCCCTCCTTCCACTAGGCCTCCACTGACCAGACCACTGCTGCCCGTGTACCCCTGGAACCAATTTTAAAGTGCCTACAGCCAGCCCATTTTATTGTGTTAGGCCTTCGAAGCCTGTCTGCGGTCCCTCCTTCCACTAGGCCTCCACTGACCAGACCACTGCTGCCCGTGTACCCCTGGAACCAATTTTAAAGTGCCTACAGCCAGCCCATTTTATTGTGTTAGGCCTTCGAAGCCTGTCTGCGGTCCCTCCTTCCACTAGGCCTCCACTGACCAGACCACTGCTGCCCGTGTACCCCTGGAACCAATTTTAAAGTGCCTACAGCCAGCCCATTTTATTGTGTTAGGCCTTCGAAGCCTGTCTGCGGTCCCTCCTTCCAATAGGCCTACACTGACAAAGGTACACCTGACAACAGACACATGGACCTGTAGGCATGGCCACGGAAGGTTACGTGTCCTTTGTGGCTCAATGGGTTAATGTATTGGATGCATGGTCCACACAGGGGACAGCCTGCTAAGTCTGTATGCAGTCCCTAATTCAAGTTGTCCTCAACTGAATAAAGCTGAGCTTCTACCTTCTGGCTCTCATTAAGTGTTTTTTAAAAAACAAAATGGTGGTTAGGGCCTACTAACGGCTTCTGCCCCTCCCTGGTGTTGCCCTCAACTGAATAAAGCTGAGCTTCTACCTTCCGGCTCTGATTAACTGCTGTTTTTAAACACATTGCTGGTTCCGGCCTATTAACGGTGTCTGCCCCTGCCTGGTGTTGCCCTCAACTGAATAAAGCTGAGCTTCAACCTTCTGGCTCTCATTAAGTGTTTTTTAAAAAACAAAATGGTGGTTCCGGCCTACTAACGGTGTCTGCCCCTGCCTGGTGTTGCCCTCAACTGAATAAAGCTGAGCTTCAACCTTCTGGCTCTCATTAAGTGTTTTTTAAAAAACAAAATGGTGGTTAGGGCCTACTAACGGCTTCTTCCCCTCCCTGGTGTTGCCCTCAACTGAATAAAGCTGAGCTTCTACCTTCCGGCTCTGATTAACTGCTGTTTTTAAACACATTGCTGGTTCCGGCCTACTAACGGTGTCTGCCCCTGCCTGGTGTTGCCCTCAACTGAATAAAGCTGAGCTTCAACCTTCTGGCTCTCATTAAGTGTTTTTTAAAAAACAAAATGGTGGTTAGGGCCTACTAACGGCTTCTGCCCCTCCCTGGTGTTGCCCTCAACTGAATAAAGCTGAGCTTCTACCTTCCGGCTCTGATTAACTGCTGTTTTTAAACACATTGCTGGTTCCGGCCTACTAACGGTGTCTGCCCCTGCCTGGTGTTGCCCTCAACTGAATAAAGCTGAGCTTCAACCTTCTGGCTCTCATTAAGTGTTTTTTAAAACACAAAATGGTGGTTAGGGTCTACTAACGGCTTCTGCCCCTCCCTGGTGTTGCCCTCAACTGAATAAAGCTGAGCTTCTACCTTCCGGCTCTGATTAACTGCTGTTTTTAAACACATTGCTGGTTCCGGCCTACTAACGGTGTCTGCCCCTGCCTGGTGTTGCCCTCAACTGAATAAAGCTGAGCTTCAACCTTCTGGCTCTCATTAAGTGTTTTTTAAAAAACAAAATGGTGGTTCCGGCCTACTAACGGTGTCTGCCCCTGCCTGGTGTTGCCCTCAACTGAATAAAGCTGAGCTTCAACCTTCTGGCTCTCATTAAGTGTTTTTTAAAAAACAAAATGGTGGTTAGGGCCTACTAACGGCTTCTGCCCCTCCCTGGTGTTGCCCTCAACTGAATAAAGCTGAGCTTCTACCTTCCGGCTCTGATTAACTGCTGTTTTTAAACACATTGCTGGTTCCGGCCTACTAACGGTGTCTGCCCCTGCCTGGTGTTGCCCTCAACTGAATAAAGCTGAGCTTCAACCTTCTGGCTCTCATTAAGTGTTTTTTAAAAAACAAAATGGTGGTTCCGGCCTACTAACGGTGTCTGCCCCTGCCTGGTGTTGCCCTCAACTGAATAAAGCTGAGCTTCAACCTTCTGGCTCTCATTAAGTGTTTTTTAAAAAACAAAATGGTGGTTAGGGCCTACTAACGGTGTCTGCCCCTCCCTGGTGTTGCCCTCAACTGAATAAAGCTGAGCTTCAACCTTCTGGCTCTCATTAAGTGTTTTTTAAAAAACAAAATGGTGGTTAGGGCCTACTAACGGTGTCTGCCCCTCCCTGGTGTTGTCCTCAACTGAACAAAGCTGAGCTTCCACATTCTGGCTTTCGGCCTATACTATCAGATATTAAACTGCATTTGGCCTACTAGTGTGGTTAGGCCCTTGAAACAGTGTCTGCTGCTCTTGGGTTTGCTACTCCACTGAACAAAGCAATGCCGCCTGTTTAGTCCTGTTACCAATTTTGATCTGCATTTAGCCTACTTTATTCTTTGGCCCTATATCTGTTTCCTCATCATCCTGCCCATTGCCCAGCCACTGCTAGATGAGTCTGCTGGTACATTGACCTAGACCACTACATTCCCCTTGTACTCTACACAGCCAGAATCTGACCCTGCTGAAAGTAAGGTTCCCCTTCCCGCATATTATACCACCTTACACAGGGACAAAGAGGAAGGTGCAGATGAAAGTGCAGGTTCCTTCATCAGGTGGGGGGGCATACTCGTTGGCGACGTCACTGGCACAGGGCCACTCAGAGTACGCAAAAGTGTCGCTGCTGGTGGGAGGCGCCCCCGCCATGCAAACACACCGCCGTACTTTGAGGGGCCCTGTGCCAGTGCCAATGCGAACGAGTGGGCCCCCCCTGCTTGCTCAGGATCACAGCACTTGCAACGTTGAAATACTTACCTCTCCCTGCTCCACCGCCATGACGTAGTCCATGTTTCCTGGGCCCACTAAAACCTTGAACCAGCCCTACCCCCACAACTTTTGCCAAATGACCACCAATTTCCAGTGCCCAACTATTATTATAAAGTTAATTAAGATTGACAAGCTTCAGAAAACAAGAATGGATGTTTTTGGCAGTAAAATGTGCACTGTAGGTGTTTTCCTGGCCTCCACTCACTGCCGGCTATGCTTCCCCATTGACTTGCATTGGGTTTCGTGTTTCGGTCGATCCCCGACTTTTAGCGATAATCGTCCGACTTCACTCGACTCGACTCTGGACTAAATCGGGTTTCACAAAACCAGACTCGATCTTAAAAAAATGAAAGTCGCTCAACCCTACACAACGGTGGTTGAGGTGACGATGCTGCAGGTCGTGGTTTTGATAATGGTGCACGTTGGAGTGGCCACGGTGGTCTTGGTGATGATTGCGGGTTGACCACAAGGGGGCACCTTCGCTACGGGAAACAGCTTCACCGGCACCTTAGTCGGGGGTGTCACTGGGTTTCGCTACTTATGAACATTCAGGGCGAACTACCCCTTCTCCCCAAAGTGCCGGGTGTAAGTGACGTCGTCCCCCGGGTAGAGATCCCGGTTTGGGTGGCCTTCCCTGAGATGAGACTCCACATCCCGCCGGTTGACAAAAACTTCGGCGTACAGGCCCGGCTCTTTTATAAAGCCCCAGCCTCCGCAGAGCTTGAAGGCGACGACGGTGCCCTGCCTGCGCGGGGCCTGGTGAGCGGTGGGGTCCTTGCGGGCCCGGTCCTTGACCGCCAAGTCCCTTTGGTGGTAGGCCTCTAGCCCGGCCTGGTACGCCTTTTCCTTCTCCTCCCACTGCTGTTCCAGCTGGGCCTGGTATTCCTCCCAGCTCAGGGACTGCACCATCTCCCCTTCCTGTGTCTTCACCCCGGGGAATCCCATAAGGTCGGGCCCTGGGTTCACCCAGCGGCACACTGTACGCTCCGCATGGACCTCACTCAGCGGGATAGTTGGTGGAATCGGTGCTTTCAAAACGTGTTCCATACCCGTTGTCTCCTCCCACGGTAACAAGCGCTGGAGTCTATGGGTCCCAGGGAGAGGGGGTGCCGCGACGGGGCCTATCAACAGACCCTCAGCCAGCGGGACAGGGTCGGCAGACTCACCAGTCGGTGCGTGCCCCTCCTCCTCGGTCGGCTCCGCTGGCGCCTCCGTCCGCAGCTGGAGGAGTTGTTCGATCAGGCCCTCCATCTCCATTTGCAGGAGGCCGGCCCCAATCGCGGGGAGCTGGCCGCTGGGCTCATCCGGGTGGCTGGGGGAGCCTTCGGCTTCAACCCCGCATTCCTGGTCTGAGCGACTCATCATGGCGTCCTCCGCATGGGTCGCTTCCTGGTCCTTTTCCCGCTCTCTCCTTCGTGGGCGGTTTCGTTTTCTCTGTCTCCGCCCACCACTTAGAATCAGGAGGCGGATCTCGGCTGCTGACGGACACGTCCTCACAGTGCAGAAATATTTAGACTGGGCGGCCATTGTCTTTCGCGCTCTTCAGCTGGTCCACGCCTACTCCACGCCCCTCTTCTTCTCCTGCGCTCTCCTCAGCGCTGTAATGGCGGCGGTTTTTGGCGGCAAGTGGCACTGCACAGTCTCTGCACCAAATCACAGTCCAAGTACAATAAAGCACAGTTCCAAGGCACACATGACCTGATTCTTCAGGCTTAAGTAGATCCTGTTCGTGACGCCAAGTTGTAGCGCCCCCACTGTCGCAGGGCCGAGGGGTACCCGGTACCGGGCCTCTGAGTCTCTGTTCTGGGGTTGTCACGGTGGCTAGGCCCGGTCCGTGACCCTGCTGAGGGGCGTACAATAAAGGTGGAGGGAATGGTGATGATGTTGTGGTGGTGCGGTGCAGGTCAGTCGCAGTAAATAACGAGGACACCAGGTTGCAGTCTCTTTACCTCTTTACTGAAGGCCTCTGGATCCTCAATCCGGAATACGGTTAACCGGGCTGCGTAAGTCCTGCCGGTCCGATGGCACCTCCAGAGTTCCCTTTGCAGGTGGAAATCTGTGCCTACCTTCTAGCGCTTGTGTGTTGTGGTCCTCCCCTGCTGTGCTTACGGGATAGTCCCCACAACTGTTGTGTCTGTTTCTGAAGTTCCCTCACAACTCGATTATGATGTTCCTCTTCGTTCCCCAGATGATATGGCTAGGACGCACCCATATGACGGGTAGGCTCAGAGTTCTTCTGGGACCCTAGCGTTGCCCCTCTCTTATTGTTGCCCCCTGTGTCTTCGTAGGTGATTTGTGTGAGACAGCCCGCCTATAGCTGACTGTCCTGCCGTAGGTTTGAAGTATTGCTTGGAGCCTAGTACTTCCTCGGCGTTCCGGCCACCGGCTACGCGCCTCAGTAGGATGTTGCCTCGTCTTACAGCACGACTCCTACTGGTATTTCTCCTTGTTGCGTTGATCTCGTTTCTCACTCAGCACAATGAACCTCGCTTCTTGTCCTTTCTTAGGGTACCGCCGCGATCAGGTGCAGGCGTGGTCCCGTAACGTTCTCTCTGTTCGCTAGGCCTCTGTCAGGATCCCACCCCTGACAGGGACCCCCCTGAGTCTCTCCCCGCAACACCCTCTGCCACAGGATGTTGCCTGTTCGATTCCCAGTCAGCTTCTGTCTAACTTTCTGCCTAACCCCCTGTTTTACCAGATTGTGAGGAGTGGCCTAATAAATAGAACCCTTAGCTCCCCCTGGAGGCCAGACTGTGAAGTGTATTGGTGACTGTGATACCTGGTCAGAAGAACTCCTTCAGTGCCATCAGACGTACCATAGCCCCCCTTAGCGGCGGAGCATCAGTACTGCAACGACCAGGACTCTGGGGCACTGCAGATCCATGACTTGTTCATTTTGATGAAAGTTAGGAGGTCTACACTTTCGGGGGACAGCAAGATGTGCTTATCCATCAGGACAGGTTCGGAGAGAACGCTGGTTGCCAGGCATGACAAAACCTCAAAGGCATGACAGGCGAGTTCAGGCCACTCTTCAATTATTGAAGACCAAAATGCAAAAGGGTCCAAACCTCCCCTGATGGCATTGATACTGAGCTCCAGATACTCCTGTACCATCCTCTCCAGTCATTCATAACGTGTTAGACTTGTATTCTGTTCTGCTGGTGCTCGGGCTGGTCTAAAAAATGTGTGAAACAACTCACAGAAATTGCTTATGCCACTTACACAGCTGCTAATGGTTTTGCCATTACTCCTTGACATTCCACTCTTCCACCCTTAAGATTGTCTACAAGCATGTTTCTATGCAGCGCCCCAGAGTCCTGGTCGTTGCAGTACTGACGCTCCGCCATTAAGGGGACTGATGGTACGTCTGATGGCACTTAAGGAGTTCACCTGACCAGGTATCACAGTCACACATTACACGTCACACTCTGGCCACCAGGGGGAGCAAAGGGTTCTATCTATTAGGCCACTCCTCACAATCTGGTAAAACTGGGGGCCGGATAGGAAGTTAGTCAGAAGCTGACTGGGTTGGATCCAGGCAACATCCTGTGGCAGAGGGTGTTGCAGGGGAAGATTCAGGGGGGTCTCTGTCAGGGGTGAGATCCTGACAGTGGCCTAGCGAATAGAACAGAATGTTACGGAGCCGGGCCTGCACCCGTTGCGGGGTTGGGGCTCTATACACGAAACGGGACTGCCGACTGAAATCTTCTTTACCAGCTACAATGTGTCCCGCCATAGATGTGACAATCAGCTACCATGTAAAGGGGACCAGGTGACTTACACTCGCCACCGGAGTGCGCAGGGGTGGTGCGCTTGAGACGTCCAACGATGCGAGCTGGCAGTAGCACCACCTGCTGTCCTGACTACGACTAACCATGATTTGACAAACGCTACTACTGTCGCCACGGTGTGTATTATCGCCGCTACTGAACTTGCAACCACAGCTGACATTTGAATCCAGACACCGGGTGATCTGACCGTGCCTGGGAGACCAGCCAATGACATCGATCCTGCATCCGCCGTGGACAGAGGACCGCAGCCTTATCGGCCGGAGCGTGTCCGCCACCAGCTGATGCAGTGTAACCTCCTGTAAGGATAAACCTCGGAACCACGAGTATGTAAATAGTTAACTGTTTGTTTCCCTGCTTTTTGCTGCTAATACCCGACATGGGTTATTCTTAAAGGGATCCCTTTGTTTACCCGGGATCCCTATTGCTTTTTATTTTTGCTCTTGTTTTATTTTATTTTTGTTTTTTTTTTGTTCATCATTGGTTACAAAGACTGCCGAATCATGGACGGTGAATGGTTCACAAACTGTATTGTAAATAGTTTGCACCTTCTTAAAAGTGCCCTTTACTGGTTTTACAAAAGAGAGAGCTTTTTGAAGAGACTGTTCCTGAGTAAAGCATGGAAGCTCTTGCCTTATCCAGACTTGCAGATAGAGAGAGTCTGCATTACCTCAAAGAGACTTGGTTCCCCCTTAAAGGGAACGTTCACCAGTTGCACTTAAAGTATAATGTTGCCTTAAAGAAAGTAGATGGTAATAATGTTTTACATAGAAGTAATATGTAGTTAGCTAGACAGTTAGAGAATGTTTAATAATGTTGCTAGAGAATGAGGACAGGAAAGAGTTGAAAGCCGAATGTCAATAAAGTAAACCCGTAGGGGTTAGTTAGTGAGTCCTCCTGGGAGCCATGCAGATATGGCTCATTGATCCTGTACTAAGAAAAAAGGCAGTGGGCCTGGGCAGATAGACAGGCGGTTCTGCATATGAAAAATCAGAGAGTGAAAAGAAGAGTGTTGCACTTAGAAGAGAGAAATAGAGAAAAAGTTAATTTATATTTTAGAGTTTTATAGTAAGCCTTTAGTGGGTTCAGCTTATAGGCCCTTAAAGGAAAAGTTAAATTATTGTTCAGAATTAGCACCTAGTAGAATACCCGGCTGGGTAATAGAAGTTATTTATAGTATGTTATTTAAAATATTTAACCATGTTTTGTTTGTAACGTTCAAGAGTCCTCACCTCCCATAAAGGGAAGCACTGTTATATTTACTTGTTCATTGCATTTCAAAATTTTGTATGTCTTTTGCTGACATGTATTGTTGTTTTCTTCCCAGTCCGGGAGTACTGGATTTAACCGGGGGGGGAGTGCAGCACCCCAGAGTCCTGGTCATTGCAGTACTGATGCTCCGCCACTAAGGGGAGTGATGGTACGTCTGATGGCACTTAAGGCGTTCACCTGACCAGGTATCACAGTCACACATTACACGTCACACTCTGGCCACCAGGGGGAGCAAAGGGTTCTATGTATTAGGCCACTCCTCACAATCTGGTAAAACTGGGGGCCAGATAGGAAGTTAGTCAGAAGCTGACTGGGTTGGATCCAGGCAACATCCTGTGGCAGAGGGTGTTGCAGGGGAAGATTCAGGGGGGTCTCTGTCAGGGGTGGGATCCTGACAGTGGCCTAGCGAACAGAACGTTACGGAGCCGAGCCTGCACCCGTTGCGGTGGCATCCTAAGAAAGGACACGAAGCGAGGTTTACTGTGGAGAAGTGAGAAACGAGATCACAGCAAAAAGGAGATAAAGCCAGTAGGAGTTGTGCCTTAAGATCCAGGCAACATCCTACTGAGGCGCGTAGCCGGTGGCCGGAACGCCGAGGAAGTATTAGGCTCCAAGCAATACTTCAAACAGTGGCAGGACAGTTAATTATAGGTTGGTTGTCTCACCTAAATCACCTAAGCAGACATAGGGGGCAATTGTGGGAGAGGGGCGACGCTAGGGTCCCGGAAGAACTCCAGGCCTACCCATCATACGGGTGCATCCTATCCATATCATCTGGGGGACGGAGAAGAACATCAGAAGAGATACGAGTTGTGAGAAAGAACATCAGAAACAGACACAACAGTTGTGAGGACTATCCCGTGGTGCTAAGCAGGGAGGTACTACAACACACAGGCGCTGGAAGGTAGGCACTGATTTCCACCTGCAAAGGGAACTCTGGATGTGCCTTCGGACCGGCCGGTCTCAGTGCAGCGCCCCAGAGTCCTGGTCGTTGCAGTACTGTGGCTCCTCCGCTAAGGGGGGCTATGGTACGTCTGATGGCACTGAAGGAGTTCATCTGACCAGGTATCACATACACCAATACATTTCACAGCCGGGCCTCCAGGGGGAGCTAAGGGTGCTATTTATTAGGCCACTCCTCACCGTGTGGGTAAACTGGGGGTCAGGCAGGAAGTTAGACAGAAAGCTGACTGGGTTGGAACCAGGCAACACCTTGTGGCAGAGGGTGTTTTGGGGGAAGATTCGGTAGGGTCCCTGTCAGGTTTGGGACCCTGACAGAGGCCTGGCAACGGGAAAGAACGCCACGGGACCGTGCCTGCTCAGCATAGCGGCGGTGCCCTAAGAAAGGACAAGAAGCGAGATATAGTGTGCTGAGTGAGAAACGGGATCAAAGCAAGAAGGAGAATACCAGTAGGAGTCGTGCTGTAAGACCGAGGCAACATCCTACTGAGGCGCACAGCCGGCGGCCGGAACGCCGAGGAAGTATTTATATATCTAGCTCCAAGCAATACTTTAAACCAACGGCAGGACAGTCAGTCACAGGCGGGCTGTCTCACCTAAATCACCTACGCAGACATAGGGGGCAATCTGTGGAGAGGGGCGACTCTAGGGTCCCGGAAGAGCTCCGAGCCTACCCGTCATACGGGTGCGTCCCAACCGTAACATCAGGGAGGGATGGAGGATTAGCAGAACATCATCTAATCGAGTTGTTGTGAGGGAACACGAGAAACAGACACAACAGTTGTGGGGACTATCCCGTAAGCACAGCAGGGGAGGACCACAACACATAGCGCTAGCAGGAAGGCACAGATTTCCACCTGCAAAGAGAACTCTGGAGGTGCCATTGGACCGGCCGGATTTGTGCAGCCTGGTGAACCGTATTCCGGACTGAGGACCCAGAGACCTTCAGTAAAGAGGTAAAGAGACTGTAACCTGGTGTCCTCGTTATTTACTGCACCGCACCACCACCACTATCCACATCTACTACTGTACGCCCCTCAGCAGGGTCACGGGCCGGGTCTAGCCACCGTGACAAACCCAGAGCAGAGACTTGGAGGCCCAGTACCGGGTACCCCTCGGCCCTGCGGCAGTGGGGGCGCTACAACTTGGCGTCACAAACAGGATCTATTTAAGCCTGAAGAATCGGGTCATGTGTGCCTTGGAACTGTGATTTACTGTGCTTGGACTGTACTTTATTGCAAAGACTGTGTGTTGCCATTTACCGCCAAAAGTTCCCGCCAAAAGTCGCCGCCATTGCAGCGTCACAGGGAGCGCAGAGGAAGAAGAAGGGCGTGCCATGGGAGGAGACTACCAAAGCGGTGCCAGAAGTAGCGACCGCCCCCTCCGACTCCTGCTGCGAGAGGACGACCTACCCAGCAGCAGAGGAGAACCGCCCCCTGATTTGCAACGGCGGGAACGAGGTGAAGAAGGAGCCCGACCTCGGAGAAATGGCGGAGCCAGGTGCATGCGTTGCCGCCGAATGCCAGACAGCGACGATGAGCAGCAAGTGCCCGAGCAACGGCGAGGTGATCCTGGCTTGCCCTCACCCATCAGAGGCGGACTCGCGTCCACCGCCGGTGAAGGACCTGAACTCCTTGGAGCCGCCAGTGGAGGAGCCGAGCCTACCTATCCCAGCCACGGAGCCATGGAGGGCGGAGCCACATCAAGAGGCGACTCCGGAAGAGCCGCGGTCCGGGCTGCAGCCGATTCCAGTGTCCTCGTCAATGGAACAGATCGACATCGGTGGAATCACATCAGGCGCAGGTATGGACGCCACCCCTACTCCCCCAGCCGATTCTGCTCTCCCGACCGATCCGGCTCCCCTGACCGATCCCGCTCCTGTGACCGCTCCTCACCCCAGCAACAATAACCGTTTCCTCTCAGTGGAGCGGGTAGTCCTCACCCCCGACACGATGGGGAAGCTGGTACCTCCACTACCGACCAAGATGGGGGAACCCATAGATGTAGGCCCGGACGGGGTGATCCTCCGGTGGGACACCCCCTGGAACGAGCCGTATGGAGCTCCGGAGGAGAGCCTCACCCTTGCGGTACTTACCTGGGAACAGTATAAGCAATGTCTAATCCAACACTGGAAAGATCGAGACGAGACCGAACAACATGATACACAACGTAGAAAGTCTGCGCACGGCAGGAAAGACGTGGTAAAGCGGGGAACTGTGCTGGCCTACCACCCGAAGAGGGGATGGGGCTCCATACAGGAACCGGGGCTACCAACTGATGTCTTTGTTACTAGTTACAACGTGAAAACTCCCTGCTGCAGCCGAGATGGGGATCCATTGCAAAAAGGGGATCAGGTGACTTACACCCGTCATCGGAATGCACAAGGATGGTGCGCCCGGAATGTTCGACGGTGTGAGCCTGAGAGAGCGCCACCTGTTGCCCCGATCATGACTGATCCAGATTTGCCAGATCTTGTTACTATCACCACCGTACGCCTTGTAGCGGCTACTGAACTTGCAAGTAGGGTTAGCCTTCAAATCCAGACACCGGGTGATCTGACAGCACCTGAGGGACCAACCACCGCTGCTGACATTGCATCGGCCAGGGACCGGAGGCCATCCCCTGCACCGCCAGCACAAGAGTAAGATCTTAAAACTCTGCATAACAT
The DNA here is from genome assembly GCF_051348905.1 of Ranitomeya variabilis. Classification (NCBI taxonomy): domain Eukaryota; kingdom Metazoa; phylum Chordata; class Amphibia; order Anura; family Dendrobatidae; genus Ranitomeya; species Ranitomeya variabilis. Next base: position 720,872,371 of record NC_135234.1, read on the forward strand.
GTAAATAGTTCTTCAAACTGTTTGTTTCCTGCTATGTTGCTGCTAAAACCCGTCCAGGGTTAACTCTTAAAGGGATCCCTTTGTTGACCCGGGATCCCTATTGCTTTTTGGTTTGTTTTCTAATTTTTGCACAACTTCCCAAAAACTGCTGGAATCATGAACAGTGCATGATACAAACTCCTTGTATATAGTTTGCACCTTCTTAAAGGTGCTCTCTACTGGTTTTATATAAAAGACGGACTCTTTGCGAACATACGGTTCTTGGAACTTGTACTGGAGTCCTTGCTGCATATGGATTTGCAGCTTGAAAAGTTGCACTACCTCATAGAGACTTGGTCCCCTCTTAAAAGGGATGTTCGCATGCTGCACTTATGAACAGTGTTGCCTTAAGATGGTTGAATGGCAATAATGTCCTGAAAAGAAAGTATTGATGATGTTGATATGTGAAAGTTAAATGTAACCAATTAGTTGATTGTAAGAAATGTTCAATAATGTTGATAGAAGAATGAGGACAGAGAAGTGAACCCGTACGGGGTTAGTTAGTGAGTCCTCCCAGGAGCCATATAGAGATGGCTCAGTGATCTCAAACTGAAAGAAAAACATGTTCTATACTGTGTATAGTAGTGGAAGGACAGTAGGCTCGGGCGGAAAGGAGCGGTCCTGTAATAGAAAGGAGAGGCAGTAGGTCTGGAGCGTTTAGGACAGGCGGTCCTGCAGACGTAAAGTAGGAGAATGTAGCACAGTTGCTTAAGCCTTATAATGTGTTATAAGAAGGTCTTTAGTGGATTCAGAGTGTACATCCTTAAAGGCAATGTTGAATTAATGTTTAAAAATTTTGCACTTAGTAGAATACCCGGTTGGGTAAGAAAAGTTATTTAAAAGTATTTAACCATGTTTGTAACGTTTAAGTGTGCTCACCTCCCATAAAGGGAAGCTCTGTTCAATCATGCTTATTGTTATTGCACTCACAAAAATTGTATGTCTTTTTGCTGACATGTATTGTTGTTTTCTTCCCAGTCCAGGAGTACTGGATTTAACCGGGGGGGAGTGCAGCGCCCCAGAGTCCTGGTCGTTGCAGTACTGTGGCTCCGCCGCTAAGGGGGGCTATGGTACGTCTGATGGCACTGAAGGAGTTCATCTGACCAGGTATCACATACACCAATACATTTCACAGCCGGGCCTCCAGGGGGAGCTAAGGGTGCTATTTATTAGGCCACTCCTCACCGTGTGGGTAAACTGGGGGTCAGGCAGGAAGTTAGACAGAAAGCTGACTGGGTTGGAACCAGGCAACACCTTGTGGCAGAGGGTGTTGTGGGGGAAGATTCGGTAGGGTCCCTGTCAGGTTTGGGACCCTGACAGAGGCCTGGCAACGGGAAAGAATGCCACGGGACCGTGCCTGCTCAGCATAGCGGCGGTGCCCTAAGAAAGGACAAGAAGCGAGATATATTGTGCTGAGTGAGAAACGGGATCAAAGCAAGAAGGAGAATACCAGTAGGAGTCGTGCTGTAAGACCGAGGCAACATCCTACTGAGGCGCACAGCCGGCGGCCGGAACGCCGAGGAAGTATTTATGTATCTAGCTCCAAGCAATACTTTAAACCAACGACAGGACAGTCAGTCACAGGTGGGCTGTCTCACCTAAATCACCTACGCAGACATAGGGGGCAACCTGTGGAGAGGGGCGACTCTAGGGTCCCGGAAGAGCTCCGAGCCTACCCGTCATACGGGTGCGTCCCAACCGTAACATCAGGGAGGGACGGAGGATTAGCAGAACATCATCTAATCGAGTTGTTGTGAGGGAACACGAGAAACAGACACAACAGTTGTGGGGACTATCCCGTAAGCACAGCAGGGGAGGACCACAACACATAGCGCTAGCAGGAAGGCACAGATTTCCACCTGCAAAGAGAACTCTGGAGGTGCCATTGGACCGGCCGGATTTGCGCAGCCTGGTGAACCGTATTCCGGACTGAGGACCCAGAGACCTTCAGTAAAGAGGTAAAGAGACTGCAACCTGGTGTCCTCGTTATTTACTGCACCGCACCACCACCACTATCCACATCTACTACTGTACGCCCCTCAGCAGGGTCACGGGCTGGATCTAGCCACCGTGACAAACCCAGAGCAGAGACTTGGAGGCCCGGTACCGGGTACCCCTCGGCCCTGCGGCAGTGGGGGCCCTACTTCAGCCAGCCCTGTTAGCAGTGCTCTGGATTGCGAATCCTGAAGCCTTCAGTAAAGAGGTAAAGAGACTGCAACCCTGTGTCCTCGTTATTCATCGCGCCTCGCACCACGTACCACCATCACACCTTTCATTGGACGCCCCTTAGCAGGGTCACGGACCGAGCCTAGCCACCGTGACAACCCCAGGACCGAGACAGAGAGGCCCGGTACCGAGTACCCCGCGGCCCTGCGTCTGGGGGCGCTTCATCTATACTCCAGCATGCGTACGTCCCTTTCCATGGGCAAGCATCTGGCAAAATTTACTCTTGTACCATGGATATAACAGAGTGGCAACCCAGTAGTCAGTACTATTTCTAACCCTAAGAATTCGGGCATCATGTTGAAGTGCAGCAAGAAGGCGCTCATGTTTCAGACGCTTCCATGAGGTCCAAGTCCATGGTGTGTTGGTGGCGAGGTAACACTCAAGTTGCTTCCTCCGTCCCCTCCCGCCAACCACAGACAACAGAGAGGGAATCATTATCCTCTTCATCTCCTGTTTGTTGTCGTGACGACAGTCCGTAACTTTGAGATATTGTTATCCCTTCCGCATCCTCCTCTGCTTCTATCTCTTCCTCTGGGACCACCTCCTCACCCAGACTATTCAAAGTGTGCTCCATCATGTAGATGACCAGAATAGTGATGTTGATGATGGCATTGTCAGTGCTAAATATCTTAGGCCGGTTTCACATTAGCGTTTGCAGGAGCTGCAGAGTGCTGCGGACTTCCTCCGTGAAGCCCAGCCCTCGGCCGCACCTCCACCGCTAGCTCTGCCTACTTCGGCATGCGGCTGGCATGCGGCCTGCATACCTATCTTTAACATTAGGTACGCAGGTCATGCCGCTGTATGCGGATGCTTCCGCATGCGTCGTTTTGACGATGCGGCGGCCAGCGTAGGACGCAGCTTGTAGCAATTTTTTTTTCCGCATCATCAAAACGACGCATGCGGAAGCATCCGCATACAGCAGCATGACCTGCGTACCTAATGTTAAAGATACGTACACAGGCCGCATGCCGGCCGCATGCAGAAGTAGGCGGAGCTTGCGGCAGGGGTGCGGCCGAGGGCAGGGCTTCACGGAGGAAGTCCGCAGCCCTCCACAGCTCCTCCAAACGCTAGTGTGAAACTAGCTTTAGTAGCTGTTTCCAAACTGTGCAGAAGCGTGCAGAGGTCCTTCATCTATGCGTGATTTGCATCAAAAGAACATACTGCGCCTGTATTCGTCACTGTTACCACAGTTGCTGCAACATGTGCAGAGTGGAATTCCACAGTGTCGGAACATCACAAATCAAATGGTTAACCAATAGGATGAAATACCTCTGTAGGGATGCAATTCAATGACCTGCGGGGTGCAATCATCAGAAGTGACCACACAGCGACCATGCTTTCTTCAGCAGCGCATCCAGGCCGGGATAGTGGTGGAGAAATTGCTGTACCACCAGGTTGAGAATGTGAGCCATGCAAGACACATGTGTGAGGTTGATATGGTGTAGGGCCGCCACCAGGTTGGCACCATTATTGCACACGGCCCTCCCTGGCTCCAGGTTCAGTGGAGACAGCCATTGCTCTAACTCGGCCTGCATAGCTGTGCACAACTCTTAAGCGGTGTGACTGCGATCTCCAAAGCATATCAATTTTAACACTGCCTGATTGCGGTGAGCCATGGCTGTGCAGTACGGAGGTGTTGGGGATTATATCTGTTGTATCTGTTATATACTGTTAGAATGTGCATCTGATTAAGTGAGAGGTTTAGGGCTCAGGTGGAGGCCCTAAAGGAGGTGTAGAAGCTAGAAGTAGTGGAGGAAGTGATAGATACAGAGGTTTGTCCTGCAAGCTTTGGGAATTCAAAGACTTGAGGAGCAGCCCCATAACTGCCTGTCCCCACAGCCACCAGTCACCCAGTGCCCAGTCAGCATGATGTAACCTTCCCTTCCCATGTTTGCTTCTACAGTTGTCAGTGGTAAAGTGCATCCTAGCAGACATAGATTTTTTCAGGGAATGGGTGATGTTGTCTGCGACTTGCTGGTGTAGAGTAGGCAAAGCTTTCTTAGAGAAGTAAAGGGCAACTGATACTGGGGGACTGCGACAGCCATCAACTTTTGGAAACCATCTGTATCCACCAAGCGGACAGGCAGTGTTTCCATGGCTAACAACTTGGAGATGTGGAGTCCAAGCTCTTAGCTTTGTCATGTGTAGGAGGAAACATTCTTTCAAATGACCACTAATGAGGGAGTGATGGCAGGCTGCTCTACTGAGAGACGGTGGAGCAGGGTGAACAAGACAAACTGCTGGACTGTCATTGAGGTGCAGGCAGAGATGTTATGGTGGATTGAAAAAGATTTGTTCTGCTAGGCGACACAAAAACAGCAGTCATGTCCACTTCTGTAACAGCTGACGAGCTCTCACCCAGACTGTAGGGGGTAAACAAGTGAATTTTCTACGGCCGGAGACATGTGTGGGAACACTTGGCATGGTGACGGAGGAAAAAACAGCAGATATGGTTGATGGGATGGCCAGTGGTTTGCAAGGCCCCCTAGTCAGCATTATAGCTAAGTCAGATTTCCAGACTAAGGCATGTTGATCATGCATATAGTTGTCAAATTATAGCAATTTTTGCCTCTACTGAGTTTTTTTGGTAAATTTGTCAGATAATGGGAGTTGGGTCATCCTTTGCGGTATCAAAAAAGGCCCAGGCTATTCAACCCTTGCCATCCCTGTGAACTGTACACTCACAACTGCAGCTGGCCATGGCTAGTGTTGTGGCTGACGATGCAGTGTTTGTCGTGGTTGCATTACTTTGTGTCTTTGCGGGAAGCAGCAATATTACCTACTCATCTTCTTCCTCCTCTATCTCCTCTGCTGAGCTATTCAGCTGCATACCTCTGGGTTCACACCAAGTGGGATCTACAACCTCATTGTCATCCACTCTATTCTCACACACCTCACCCTGAGAGTCACCCTCCTCCTCTTCCTGCCCTACTTCGTCCAGCCCCGAATCCAACATGAAAAGATTTTGGACATCGATGCAGATGCTTTCCTCCTCTGGATTCTGTGAATCTTTGGAGCAGACTTCTGATGCCCATGGAATAGAATATGTGAATATCTCTGCGGAATGGCACAGTCAGTTGGGCGTTTGGAAATTTGTGACGTGGGGGAAACAAGGGTGATTGGGGTGCCACCTTTGAGGATTGTATTCTGTGTGATGTTAAGATGGAGGAAGAGGAGGAGAGGCCACTTGATGCAGCTCTTGCTATCCACTGAAGCACATACACTTTCTGGCCCTCATCTTCAAGGCATACTGCTGTGCGGCTAGCAAAGAAATGGAGTGGAGTAGCTCGTCCAGTGACAGGTGTTGTTAGAGGTCTTTGGATAGGAGGAGACAATGTTTGTTCAGTTGAGCTTTCATTAACATTAACACCTAACCCGCATAGATGTCGAACGCCAAGCCTATTCCCCATTCTACCATGACCTCACTTTTTCCCACTATTGTTGTATTTACCCTTCCCATCTTGTAACCTGCTGTTTCACAGCCTAAGGGTACTGTCACACAGTACCATTTTGATCGCTACGACGGTACGATTCGTGACGTTCTAGCGATATCGTTACGATATCGCCGTGTCTGACACGCAGCAGCGATCAGGGATCCTGCTGAGAATCGTACGTCGTAGCAGATCGTATGGAACTTTCTTTCGTCGCTTGATCACCCGCTGACATCGCTGGATCGTTGTGTGTGACAGCGATCCAGCGATGTGTTCGCTTGTAACCAGGGTAAACATCGGGTAACTAAGCGCAGGGCCGCGCTTAGTAACCCGATGTTTACCCTGGTTACCAGCGTAAACGTAAAAAAAATAAACAGTACATACTTACATTCCGGTGTCTGTCCCCGGCGTCTCAGCTTCTCTCCACTGTGTGAGCGTCTGCCAGCCGGAAAGCGAGCACAGCGGTGACGTCTGACGTCACCGCTCTGCTTTCCGGCTATGGCGCTTACACAGTGGAGAGAAGCAGAACGCCGGGGACAGACACCAGAATGTAAGTATGTACTGTTTGTTTTTTTTACGTTTACGCTGGTAACCAGAGTAAACATCGGGTTACTAAGCGCGGCCCTGCGCTTAGTTACCCGATGTTTACCCTGGTTACCGGGGACTTCGGCATCGCTCCAGCGCCGTGATTGCAACGTGTGACCGCAGTCTACGACGCTGGAGCGATAATCATACGATCGCTGCGACGTCACGGATCGTGCCGTCGTAGCGATTAAAATGGTACTGTGTGACAGTACCCTTAGGCCCACACCTGGCAGTCACCTGTGACTAAATGAACAATCACAATTTATTTTCTTTGATAGTGTGCCTGAACAACACCCTTATACCTAATGATTTTTAAGAGGAAATGTGGCCTTCTGATTTCTCACTGCAACACAGTTTTTGTCACAAACTATTTGGATTAGCAACGCTAAAAAAATAGCATGGACTGCACCTCCAAAAAATCAAACGTTGATCTAATGCCACTAGGCAAAAATATATTACTGAATATGAGGTTCTTAGTTTAACATTCTGATTAGACTGTATGAAGCCCACTGCCACGTCATGGCAAACCTCTAAGTGGGTCCTGATTTCTATCGCCTTAAAGGAGCGGCATCGTGCGCCAACCACTGCCGGAGTGAAAATGCACCGGGAGGGTGGGCGGCTTGGTGCCTCACAGCACCCTTGCTGCAAGACTGAGACCCCATGACTCCAGATCACACTGCCCCATAAGCTCAAAACCACAGCAACAATGGCTGCCACACAGCACCAACACTAAATGAAAGGGGAATTGACTTTCACCTTCCTCAAGCTCTCAAGTGACAGCAAAAATAAACTGGACCCTTTTGCAGCCTCCTGCTAATTTAAAATCACCTGTGCCAAATGGGAGGAGTGAACATGCAGTACACAAAAAAAAGAGCATGGACCGCACCTCCAAAAAATCATACGTTGATCTAATGCCGCCAGGCAAAAATATATATTACTGAACATGAGAGTCTTAGTTTAACATTCTGATCAGTCTGTATGAAGCCCACTGCCATGTCATGGCGAACCTCTCAGTGGGTCCATATCGTTTTAAAGGAGCAGCGTTGTACGCAAACCACTGCCGCAGTATTAGTGCACCAACAGAGAGGGTGGCCTAGTGCTTGACAGTGCCCATGCTGCAAGATTCCACATGACTCCACCGCCCCACAAGCACAAAACCACAGCAATAATGGCCGCCACACAGCTCCAACACCAAATGAAAGGAGCATTGAAACTCACCTTCCTCAAGCTCCCAAGTGAGAACTAAAATAGGCTGGACCCCTTTTGCAGTCTTCTGGGGGTATTGGTGTGCAGGCACAGTATGAGGAGGAGGTGGTGGGGTTGGTGTGGACACAGTATGAGGAGCAAGGAGGATCTGTGAGGATACAGTATGGAGAGTGTGGAATATGTGATGAAACAGTATGAAAAGAACTGGGAGCAGAAACAGTATGGGGAGTGGAGATGTATAAGGAGACAGTTTGGAGTGTGAGGGGGGAATGCATGAAGAGACTATTGAGGGGAATAGTGTGATGTGACAATATGGCGGGATAGAAGTGTGAGGGGTCCCAGAATTGAGACTGTGTAGTGTGGGGTACAGTATAGAGATGGGACAGAATGGTTGGGCAGCGTAAGGGCACAGCAAGGAGGTGACAGTATGCCGGGGAGGGGGAGTGTGATTCAGGGGGTACAGTACAGTGATTGGGCACTTTTGGGGTGAAGAGGGAACTCAGTATGGAAAGGAGGGGGAAATGTGGATGGCATGAACCATAAAATTGACAGTATGGTGTTATATTTTGCGCTGGAAGCATGGTGAGGGGCAATTATTTGTTCAGGGACATAGTGTAGGGCATATACTTATATTCTCGAGCATTATAATCACGCTGCTATTTTTAAGGGCATTGGGTCAGTGCTGCCACAGAACAGAGAAGATACAAGTATGCAGAGATTAACTGTAGATGCTAAAAGTCATCATAGTATCTGGACAAGATGAAGAAGAAAAGAAAGACAATGACTACAATCAGAGACAACCTCATCTATAAGGTACCTGGATGTAAATGTTTATTTGTATGGTCCGCAGTCTGTTAACAACAACTCCCTGTACCACCTTACTATTATTAAGGACATTCTGGGAGCTGTAGGTTCATGTGGTACAATTGTATATGGGGCTGACATGACATTACAGTTGATTGCTGTACTGAGCTTGGTTATGTATTCATGTACAGATGGTGGTTCTGTTGATAAATTCATGTACTGATGGTGGTTCTGGTAATGTATTTCTCTACAGATGGTGGGCCAGTGACATATTTCTGTACTGATGGTGCTTTTGGCTATGTGTTTCTGTACTGAGGGGGTTATACAGATGTATTTCTGCACTGCTGGTAGTTCTGATTATGAATTTCTGGAGGACTGAAGGAAAACAGCACATGCAGAAATCGCATTAAAAAAACATATCGTTTATCCATAATAAACAGAAAAAATATTATAATCCACATAGCATGGTACGTAATTTCACTGATGCGTTTCTTGCATCTCAGCGCCCTTATTAAATTTTTTTTTTAATGAGATTTGTGGATGTTTCGTTTTCTTTAAATCCTAAAAAATGCTCCTAAGATATGGCCCTCTCACAGGACATGTCATCAAAAAGATCTATTAAGTTATTTGCGTATCAATTCATGGTGGTGTTTTCTGCCTGACCTATTATGTCTATTGTAGTGGCAGGAGCACCGAGACACCGGACGATTCTCTGGTGGCCCTGGGTCCTCGGCGGGCCCCTGAGAGGGACCCACTGGTTTGAACTGACTGTGCGTCCGAGGACACACATTCAGTTGAAATGTATTGCGGTGCTGAAAGTCTGCACCACAATAGTTAACATGGCAGCCAACCTATTAGAGTCCGGCGGCTGACGTCAGTGTGCCCGTTGCTGGCGAAACATAAAAGTGTCCTCGACGGGCGCACTGACGCCACCCACCGGCCTGTGATAGATCGGTGGCAATTTTAACAAGACTACGCCAGGTCTGAAGGGAGAGGACGCCGCAGGTAAGAAGAATCTTTTTTTTTCTTCTTCTTCTGTGCATGCAGCATGATGTGGGGCCAGGACCAGGGGCATGTAGCCATCACAAGGAACATGGGGCCAACCAGGGACATGGGGTCAGCACCAGGGACATTGGACCAGGAACAGGGACATTGGGCCAGCACAAGGGACATAGGGACCAGCATGAGAGACATAGTGGCCAGGACAAGGGACCAGCACAAGGGACAAAGTGGCTAGGACTAGGGCCAGCACAAAGTGACATAGGGGTCAGCACAAGGGACAGGAGGTCAGCACTAAGGACATAGGGTCTAGGACCAACAACATAGGGGTCATCATCACCAGAGACAGAGGGGCCCAAGATGGGGGACATTAATTAAAAAGGCCAGGTTGAGGGACTTAATTACTGTATGGAGGCCAAAATGAGGAACCTACATTATTATTTTATGGTGGCAAGTCACACATAATTACTGTAGGGGCCAATTAGGAAACACTATTGCTGTAATATAATGTACTTTTTAGAATACTTTTCTCATGGGGGAACAAAAGAACGGTCCTGTTACTGTGCAGGGAGCCACTGTGCTGCCTTTTTAATTAATTAATTAATTGTTTTTATATTTTGATAGATCAGACATTTATGAACACAGCGATACTAAATGTTTAATTTAAAAAAAAAAATTTATTGTTTTATTTTCAATGTGGCAAAAGGTGGGTGATTTCAACATTTGTGTTTCTTTTTTTTCTTTTTTCACTGTCTTCAAAAGTTCCCATAAGAGACGTGAAGCTGCAGTCATCCGGTTGCCTGAACTATTCATAGCAGGGCTGCAGCACAGTACGTATAGCAGAAATCATGATCTCCTATGAACGCCGACCACGAGCCTGCATTCACAGGGCTATCATAATGACAGGCACAGGGTCTTCTGCAGACCCCCAGCTGTCATGACAACCCATCGGAACCCCGCGATCATGTGAAAGGGGCACCGATGGGTGGGATTTGTCATGCGCTTATGGCCGGCTTGTGTTAAATCCCGCAGTCAGTGATTAACAGTGGGATTTAACTGGTTATCAGCCACGACATGCAAGCTAACATCAAAGGCAGGGACACTACCTTTGATGTACATGTATGTCAAAGATAATGAAAGAGTTAAAGACCATTTAAGAAAGGTAAAAATGTAACGTTTGGGTTCAATGGTCCTCAAAGAGAATCTGTCACCAGGTTTTTGCTATGTAATGTGACAGTAACATGGTGTAGGGGCCAAGATCCTGTTTCCAGTGATGTGTCACTTACTGGGCTTCTTGCTGTCATTTTGATAAAATCACAGTTTTATCTGCTGCAGATCCAACAGTGCTCAAAACCCTGCCCACATAACTGATTGGCTGCTTTCTGTGTTCTGTAGTGAAAACCTGCTGATAAAACACTGATGTTATTCAACAAGCCCACACAGCCCTGTAAGTGACACATCAATGGAATCAAGATCTCTGTCCCCTATATCATGGTGTTCTTAGATCACACAGCAAAAACCTGCTGACAGATTCCTTTTAACAAGTGTGTTACTTAAGCCCAGTTTATTATTACCTTTCTACAGTATAGATAATAAGTATATTGTTAGGTGTTCTGGCTGGTAAAACTCCCACCAATCTCAGGAACACAGTGTCCAAATTCCCCTGTGTGGCAAACATATTCGTTAGACCATAAATAGAGAAGTGGTCGCACATGGTCAGTGTCGCTCCATTCACATAGCAATTGGCATTCTCGTGATCGTCGGGAGTCCCAGTAGTCAGATCCCCAGTGGTCATACATTTATGAACACATTGCATAATACAATAGATGCATTGATTGTAAGTGTCCCTTGTCTCTGTGCTCCATTTCTTGAATGCATCTCGTAATGATCTCTTTTTCATCCAGGTACAGCTTGTGTCTATCACATTACTAAAATATTAATCTTCCTTTTTAAATAGATATGTCGTTATTTTATGTGTTGATCTTTGGCAGATACTTAACTTCACTAAGTGCCCAGTGAATTGTGACCTGCGTGACAAACATTTTTGATGTCACTAATGTTTCTAAATGGTTAGCTGCATGATAAAGCTGAACTGCCAAAAACTGCTGAAGGGGCTTTACTTTCAAATTCACACGTACAGTAAAAATCAATATCTACTGGGAAAGCAATCAAAATGTCCAGACTACTGGTAAGTATCCTGACACATGGCCAACGACTCACTTACTCATCGTACACAAGGTTACAAAGAAAGAGCAGCATGCAGGACCAAAGACGAATTTCAATATTTCAAGAAGAGTTAGAAGAGTTATAGGTGGTGCAATAGTTGTAACTGGACCATGGAGCTTGAGAGGACCAAAGACCCTTCCAAGAAGAAGGAATGGATTCCAGCATCAAGATCATCAGTTAAAAACACTATTTATTAGGTAAATATAAGTCACGACCCCTATATAGGGATATCTAGCAAATGCATTTCAGACTGGCGTCTTTAATCATTGAAGTCCACTTGATGCACGAGACCCTTCTACCGTCTACCTGTCCGTTGACGGTTGGAACGGGCCGGTCTTGAAAATTAGAAATATGATCCTAGAGTGCAGCATAAAATCATGTGTATTTTCCGTGTATCTGTTTCAGTATATGGAGAATGGTGCCATGAAGGAAAAACATCCAACAGAAGGGGATTCTGTGGACGCTTACAAATAGGTAGGAGGAGAACCTGAAGACTTATTCTGATGTCCTGCAAAGTCAAGCAAATTGCCCAATATATGGTGCTCCAACTAAGGGTTCGGAAAGCACGACTGGTTAGTTAGCAAGATTAAGCTTTTACAGTAGACAATGAGTTCAAACACCATTACTGTCTAAGGAAAAAAGAAAGGCAACGTTCCAGAGGACAAAAGAGCACAAAAACGGGATCATTGACCAATAGAAAAACATAAACTGGTAAGAGGTATCCACATTTCTGTGGCACCGGTCAGTATTTCGTACAGGCAGCATGAATCTATCAACCCTTTCTGTGAGGTATCAGTAGTTCAGGCTGGTTGTGTGGTTAATGCCTTATTAGCATATCCTGGATGCACAAATTACCTTTGAATTGACATATGCTCTGTTGTGAACTCTATTTTTGGGCTCCCTCTAGTGGTCACAAGCGGTACTGTGTAGTGTTGTCTTTCTGCAGGTTGGCTTCATCACCTGGTTCGTTATCCTTGGTTGGTTTCCTATTTAGCTCACCTGGATACTCAGTTCCTTGCCTGCTATCAATGTATTCAGTGCTCTTCAGATTCCTGGTGACTACCTTGCTCCCAGTCTCTCCAAGACAAGCTAAGTTTTTGTTTGTTCAGTTTCTGATTATCAGCGTTCATCATGTTTTTTGTCCAGCTTGTTAAAATGTGATTTCTTACTTGCTGGTTGCTCTAGGGGACTGAGTTTCTCCCCTCACACCGTTAGTTGGTGTGGGGGTTCTTGAAATCTCAGTGTGGATATTTTGTAAGGGTTTTTTACTGACCGCATAGACCCCTTTTCTATTTTCTGCTATCTAGAATTAGTGGGCCTCTTTTGCTGAATCTGCTTTCACCCCTGTGTATGTGCCTTCCTCTTACCTCACCGTTATTATCTGTTGGGGGCTTCTATATCTTTTGGGGATTATTTCTCTGGAGGCAAGAGAGGTCTTTCTTTCTCTCTAGGGGTAGTTAGTTCCTCATGCTGGCTCGAGATGTCTAGGATTTTAGACACGTTCACCGGCTGCCTCTAGTGTGGTTGGATAGGTTCAGTTTTGTGGTCAGTCCAGTTTTCCACCTCCCTAGAGCTTGTCCTATGTTTAGTCACCTTGCTGGAGTAATTTGTGATTCTCAACCACTAAGGATCATAACAGTATAGCAGGCCAAAAAGTGTTTTTTGCATCGCAGAAGTGGGATTAAAAGAAGACCTGAGTACATTTTTTTTTTTTTTGTGCTGCAGTCTGTCTAGCTTCTTTCATCCCCTTGAACTCTGAGTGGTTTTGAGCTCAGCTGCAGACATGGATGTTCAGACTCTGACTTCTAGTGTGGATCATCTTGCTGCACGGGTGCAAAGTATTCAGGATTTTGTTATTCATAGCCCTATGTCAGAACCAAAGATACCCATTCCTGAGTTGTTTTCTGGAGATAGATCTAGGTTTCAGAATTTTAAGAATAATTGTAAGTTATTTCTATCTCTGAGACCTCGTTCCTCTGGTGATTCCGCTCAGCAAGTAAAAATTGTTATCTCCTTGTTGCGTGGTGACCCGCAGGATTGGGCTTTCTCTCTGGCGCCAGGAGATCCTGCATTGCTTAATGTGGATGCATTTTTTCTGGCTCTTGGATTGCTTTATGAGGAGCCTAATCTTGAGAATCAGGCAGAAAAAGCGTTGCTGGCCCTCTCTCAAGGGCAGGATGAAGCAGAGGTGTATTGTCAGAAATTTCGGAAATGGTCAGTGCTTACTCAATGGAATGAGTGTGCCCTGGCTGCAAATTTCAGAGAAGGTCTTTCTGAAGCCATTAAGGATGTTATGGTGGGGTTCCCCACCCCTACAAGTCTGAGTGATTCTATGGCTTTAGCCATTCAGGTTGATCGGCGTTTGCGGGAGTGTAGCGCCCCCACTGCCGCAGGGCCGAGGGGTACCCGGTACCGGGCCTCTGAGCCTCTGCTCTGGGGTTGTCACGGTGGCTAGGCCCCGGTCCGTGACCCTGCCGTGGGGCGCACAGTGAATAGGTAGGTAGATGTAGATGGTGGTGACGGTAACGGTGCAGTTGTGGGGTGCAGGTCGTGGTAAATAACGAGGACACCAGGTTGCAGTCTCTTTACCTCTTTACTGAAGATCTCTGGGTCCTCAGTCCGGAATACGGTTCACCAGGCTGCGCAAGTCCGGCCGGTCCAATGGCACCTCCAGAGTTCTCTTCACAGGTGGAAATCTGCGCCTTCCCCCTAGCGCTAGGTGTTGTGGTCCTTCCCTGCTGTGCTTACGGAAAGTACCCCACAACTGTTGTGACTGTTTCTTAAGTTCCCTCACAACTCGATTAGATGATGTTCTGCTAATCCTCCGTCCCTCCCTTATGTTCTGGTTGGGATGGCACCCGTTTGACGGGTAGGCTCGGAGCTCTTCCGGGACCCTAGAGTCGCCCCTCTCCACAAGTTGCCCCCCAAGACTGCATAGGTGATTTGAGTTAGACAGCCCGCCTTAGACTGACTGTCCTGCCACTGTTTAGAGTATTGCGTGAAGCTGGATATTATAATACTCCCTCGGCATTCCGGCCACCGGTTATGCGCCTCAGTAGGATGTTGCTTTGGTCTTACAGCACGACTCCTACTGGTATTCTCCTATTGCTATGATCTCGTTTCTCACTCAGCACAATCTATCTCGCTTCTGATCCTTTCTTGGGCACCGCCGCTATCCTGAGCAGGCACGGTCCCGTTACGTTCGTTCAAGTTGCCAAGCCTCTGTCAGGATCCCACCCCTGACAGAGACCCTACTGTATCTTCCCCCACAACACCCTCTGCCACAAGGTGTTGCCTGGTTCCAACCCAGCCAGCTTCTCATCTAACTTCCTGCCTGACCCCCAGTTTACCCACTATGGTGGGGAGTGGCCTAGTGAATAGAACCCTTAGCTCCCCCCGGAGGCCCAGCTGTGAAATGTATTGGTGTCTGTGATACCTGGTCAGATGAACTCCTTCAGTGCCATCAGACGTGCCATAGCTCCCCTTAGCGGCGGAGCCACAGTACTGCAACGACCAGGACTCTGGGGCGCTGCAGGAGCGCAAATCTGCTCATCCTTTGGCGGTATTTTCTGAACAGGGACCTGAGTCTATGCAATGTGATCGAACCCTGACCAGAATTGAGCGACAAAGTCATAGACGTCAAAATGGGTTGTGCTTTTACTGTGGTGATTCTGCTCATGTTATCTCAGCATGCTCTAAACGCTTAAAAAAGGTTGCTAAACCTGTCACCATTGGTACTATACCGCCTAAATTTATTTTGTCTGTTACTTTGATTTGTTCTTTGTCGTCCTACTCGGTTATGGCCTTTGTGGATTCGGGTGCTGCCCTGAATCTGATGGATTTGTCATTTGCCAGGCGCTGTGGTTTTGTCCTGGAGCCTTTGGAATTTCCTATTCCTCTGAGGGGAATTGATGCTACGCCATTGGCTGAGAATAAACCTCAGTATTGGACGCAAATGACCATGTGCATGACTACCGTTCATCAGGAGGTGATTCGCTTTCTTGTTCTGCATAATTTACATGATGTTGTCGTTTTGGGTCTGCCATGGCTGCAGGCTCATAATCCAGTTTTAGATTGGAAAGCTATGTCTGTGTCTAGTTGGGCTTGTCAGGGAATTCATGGCGATACTCCATTGGTGTCTATTGCGTCTTCCACTCCTTCTGTGGTCCCTGAGTTTTTGTCTGACTACCAGGATGTATTTGATGAGCCCAGGTCCAGTGTCCTGCCCCCTCATAGGGATTGTGACTGTGCTATAAATTTAATTCCTGGTAGTAAATTCCCTAAGGGACGACTTTTTAATTTGTCTATACCGGAGCATGCCGCGATGCGGAGTTATATAAAGGAGTCTTTGGAGAAGGGACATATTCGCCCATCCTCTTCCCCTCTTGGTGCAGGATTCTTTTTTGTGGCCAAGAAGGACGGTTCTTTGAGACCGTGTATAGATTATCGCCTTCTGAATAAAATCACAGTCAAATTTCAGTATCCTTTGCCACTATTGTCTGATTTGTTTGCTCGGATTAAGGGATCCAGTTGGTTCACCAAGATAGATCTCCGTGGTGCGTATAATCTTGTGCGCATTAAGCAGGGAGATGAATGGAAAACAGCATTTAATACGCCCGAAGGCCATTTTGAGTACTTGGTGATGCCTTTTGGACTCTCTAATGCTCCTTCTGTGTTTCAGTCCTTCATGCATGACATTTTCCGAGAATATCTGGATAAATTTATGATTGTTTATCTGGATGACATTTTGGTTTTTTCTGATGATTGGGAGTCCCATGTGAAGCAGGTCAGGATGGTGTTTCAGGTCCTGCGTGCTAATGCTTTATTTGTGAAGGGCTCAAAATGCCTCTTCGGAGTACAGAAGGTCTCCTTTTTGGGTTTTATTTTTTCTCCTTCTACTGTGGAGATGGACCCAGTCAAGGTCCAGGCTATTCATGACTGGACTCAGCCCACGTCTGTTAAGAGTCTTCAGAAGTTCTTGGGTTTTGCTAATTTTTACCGTCATTTCATCGCTAATTTTTCTGGTGTGGTTAAACCTTTGACGGATTTGACCAAGAAGGGCTCTGATGTGACTAATTGGTCTCCTGCGGCCGTGGAGGCCTTTCGGGAGCTTAAGCACCGGTTTTCTTCAGCTCCAGTCTTATGTCAGCCAGATGTCTCTCTCCCCTTCCAGGTCGAGGTTGATGCTTCCGAGATTGGAGCAGGGGCTGTTTTGTCGCAGAGAAGCTCTGAGGGCTCTGTGATGAAGCCGTGTGCTTTCTTTTCAAGAAAGTTTTCGCCTGCCGAGCGAAATTATGATGTTGGTAATCGGGAGTTGTTGGCTATGAAGTGGGCATTTGAGGAGTGGCGACATTGGCTCGAAGGAGCTAAACATCGTGTGGTGGTCCTGACTGATCACAAAAATCTGATTTACCTCGAGTCTGCCAAGCGCATGAATCCTAGACAGGCTCGTTGGTCGTTGTTTTTCTCCCGTTTCAACTTCGTGGTCTCATACCTGCCTGGTTCGAAGAACGTGAAAGCTGATGCACTTTCTAGGAGTTTTGTGCCTGACTCTCCGGGAGTTTCTGAGCCGGCTGGTATTCTCAGAGAGGGAGTGATTTTGTCTGCCATTTCTCCAGATTTGCGACGAGTGCTGCAGAAATTTCAGGCGGATAGACCTGACCGTTGTCCACCAGAGAGACTGTTTGTCCCGGATAGATGGACCAGCAGAGTTATTTCCGAGGTTCATTCTTCGGTGTTGGCGGGTCATCCTCGGATTTTTGGTACCAGAGATTTGGTGGCTAGGTCCTTCTGGTGGCCTTCCTTGTCGCGGGATGTGCGTTCCTTTGTGCAGTCTTGAGGGATTTGTGCTCGGGCTAAGCCTTGCTGTTCTCGTGCCAGCGGTTTGCTTTTGCCTTTGCCTGTCCCGAAAAGGCCTTGGACGCACATTTCCATGGATTTTATTTCGGATCTGCCAGTATCTCAGAAAATGTCTGTCATCTGGGTGGTGTGTGATCGTTTTTCCAAGATGGTCCATTTGGTGCCCTTGCCTAAGCTGCCTTCCTCCTCCGATTTGGTTCCTCTATTTTTTCAGAATGTGGTTCGCTTGCACGGCATTCCTGAAAATATTGTGTCTGATAGAGGATCCCAGTTTGTGTCCAGGTTTTGGCGAACTTTTTGTGCTAAGATGGGCATTGATTTGTCTTTTTCGTCGGCCTTCCATCCTCAGACTAATGGCCAAACCGAGCGAACTAATCAGACGTTGGAGACTTATTTGAGATGTTTTGTTTCTGCTGATCAGGATGATTGGGTGACTTTTTTGCCATTGGCCGAGTTTGCCCTTAATAATCGGGCTAGTTCTGCTACCTTGGTTTCGCCTTTTTTCTGCAATTCTGGTTTCCATCCTCGTTTTTCCTCGGGTCAGGTTGAGTCTTCTGACTGTCCTGGGGTGGATTCTGTGGTGGATAGGTTGCAGCAGATTTGGAGCCATGTGGTGGACAATCTGAAATTGTCACAGGAGAGGGCTCAGCGCTTTGCCAACCGCCGCCGCGGTGTGGGTCCCCGACTTCGTGTTGGGGATTTGGTGTGGCTGTCTTCTCGGTATGTTCCTATGAAGGTTTCATCTCCTAAGTTTAAGCCTCGCTTCATCGGTCCTTATAAGATCTTGGAAATCCTTAACCCGGTGTCTTTTCGTTTGGATCTCCCGGCATCGTTTGCCATCCATAATGTGTTCCATAGGTCTTTGTTGCGGAGGTATGTGGTACCTGTGGTTCCTTCTGTTGAGCCTCCTGCTCCGGTGCTGGTCGAGGGCGAATTGGAGTACGTGGTGGAGAAGATTTTGGATTCTCGTATCTCTAGACGGAGACTTCAGTATCTGGTTAAGTGGAAGGGCTATGGTCAGGAGGATAATTCCTGGGTTGTCGCCTCTGATGTTCATGCGGCCGATTTGGTTCGTGCCTTCCACGCAGCTCGTCCTGATCGTCCTGGGGGTCTTGATGAAGGTTCGGTGACCCCTCCTCAAGGGGGGGGGTACTGTTGTGAACTCTATTTTTGGGCTCCCTCTAGTGGTCACAAGCGGTACTGTGTAGTGTTGTCTTTCTGCAGGTTGGCTTCATCACCTGGTTCGTTATCCTTGGTTGGTTTCCTATTTAGCTCACCTGGATACTCAGTTCCTTGCCTGCTATCAATGTATTCAGTGCTCTTCAGATTCCTGGTGACTACCTTGCTCCCAGTCTCTCCAAGACAAGCTAAGTTTTTGTTTGTTCAGTTTCTGATTATCAGCGTTCATCATGTTTTTTGTCCAGCTTGTTAAAATGTGATTTCTTACTTGCTGGTTGCTCTAGGGGACTGAGTTTCTCCCCTCACACCGTTAGTTGGTGTGGGGGTTCTTGAAATCTCAGTGTGGATATTTTGTAAGGGTTTTTTACTGACCGCATAGACCCCTTTTCTATTTTCTGCTATCTAGAATTAGTGGGCCTCTTTTGCTGAATCTGCTTTCACCCCTGTGTATGTGCCTTCCTCTTACCTCACCGTTATTATCTGTTGGGGGCTTCTATATCTTTTGGGGATTATTTCTCTGGAGGCAAGAGAGGTCTTTCTTTCTCTCTAGGGGTAGTTAGTTCCTCAGGCTGGCTCGAGACGTCTAGGATTTTAGACACGTTCACCGGCTGCCTCTAGTGTGGTTGGATAGGTTCAGTTTTGCGGTCAGTCCAGTTTTCCACCTCCCTAGAGCTTGTCCTATGTTTAGTCACCTTGCTGGAGTAATTTGTGATTCTCAACCACTAAGGATCATAACAATGCTCATTCGGACTAATCGAAGCATTGTAGCTGATGAATCTTATCCCTTCATAGTAGCTGGGTACCCTATGGCATAAGCACACTTTCACCAAGACCTTGCACCACGCGAAGCATTGTATAGTCATAATTTGGCTCCAGGAATATGACATCTAGCCTGCTTTGCTTCCCCATATTTCTTCATCTCTGGGGCTAAGGCAGAACGGGCTGTTAGAACATGTCAGTATCTATGTGAAGCTGTCCTATTTACATAACTAACAAAGTAGTACTCTGCAGCTTTACAGCATGTCAATGTGAAATATAGAAAATTTGAATTGCTTTACTGCTCTAGAAAATAGGTAAAAGCGAAGATACTTAGCACATAATTTGGCAATTCAAATTTCATATATTTTATGTTTACATGCTATAGCACTACAGCGTGCAACTTTAGTTGTTATTTATGGAGATGGCTACTCTTAGCATGCACCTGTACACATCAGTTTTCTGTTTCGAAGTGAAGTTCAGTCTTTTGATTTTTGTATACATAGGCTCTCTGACTGAGCACTCCACCCATTAACCTGGGTGTTTTTTAATTACAGCAGGATCCTACTTACCCATATAAATGTAGACTTCAGCCTAGGAGAGGATTCACATTAAGATAGGTTCCCAGCAAGGAAGGTCACCTTTCCGTGGCTGCTGGGCATGCATGAATTGCCAAATTATGTGCCAAGTATCTTCATTTTTCCTATGTTCTAGAGCAGTAATGCAATTCAAATTTTAGATATTTCTTGTTTACGTGCTATAGCGTTACAGAGTGCTACTTTATTTGTTAGTTATTTATGGAGATGGCTACTCTTAGTATGCACCTGTACACAATAGTTTTCTGCTTGGAAGAGATGATCAGTCTTTTGATAGTCATATTTACTTATGCCGATATTTTTGCAGACCAATTTCAACATCTGGTAAAATGTAGAACATGATGATGTCCTGACGGCCAATGGAGATCCAACATGATACTAGATGGGTGTTTAAAAAAAAAGGCCATTTGGTTGAGTAGTAATTATGGGGTTCAGAGCTTCAGGTTACACCTATTTTGCCTTGGAACCTGAGATAATTAATTCTGTGTTTTTTTGATTGCTAAACATTGAGAGGTAAATGTTACATATAGATGGAAAATAGAATATGATCTATTCTTCACCACAGAAAAAGACTTCTTGAAACATTCCTAGATGTAATGTATGCATGTGAAGACTCAGCATCATCCATAGTAACTATTGTACATTGAAGCAAGGCATATAAAAAAAAAAACAAAAGAAAATTTTCTGCAAAAATGGAGAAAACATATAGCACCACAATAGGTAGCCACTGGATGTATTAGTTTCCTTATTGCTCACTGGGGCGAGTGAGAGGAGTGAAACTCCTGCTCTCCTCTCAAACCGGAACAGCACTTCTCAAGTCACACAATCCAGAAGGTTGTATCTTTCCAGCCCAGACAGTGAACAGGATCCATATTTAAAAAAAATGGTAATTTAAGAAGAAACCTTAATTTATTAACCCCTTAATGATCGCCGATACACCTTTTAACGGCGGCAGTTAAGGTTACTTATTCCACGGCGCAGAGAAATAAGGGTACTATAGGAGCATACCAGAGGAGAGAGAAATGGGGTCCCCCGAGACCCCCCTGTATCTCTGGCATCCCTGGACCCTATAGCTCTGTCTCCGGGCCCTCTGTGTCTTCTTCCTGGAAGAAGATGGCGGCCATATGCGCAGTGTGCCTGCCACGATCTGCCGGACGGTACCCGGCAACAATAGGAGATTTTTCCTATTGGTTCATCTTGATCAGTGTGACAGACCCTATCACAGTGATCAAAATAAAAAAAAAGTAAATCAAACCCCCCTTTGTCACCCCCTTAGTTAGGTAAAAATAATAAAATAAAAAATATATATATTTTTCAATTCTTTGCAGTTAGTGTTAGTGTTGGGGGCTAGGGTTAGGGTTGGGGTTAGAACTAGGGTTAGGGCTGGGGCTAGGGTCAGGATTGGGGCTAGGGTTAGGGTTGGGGCTAGGGTTAGGGCATTGGAGTTAGGGTTAACGTTGTGTTGGGGTTACAGTTGTGGTGCTGGGGTTAGGGTTGTGTTGGGGTTAGGATTGTGTTGGGGTTACGGTTGTGTTGGGGATATGGTTGTGGTTAGCATTAGGGTTGGGATTAGGATTAGGGTTGGGATTAGGGTTAGGGGTAGGTCTGTGTTAGGGTTGGAGTTAGAATTGGGGGTTTCCACTGTTTAGGTACATCAGGGGGTCTCCAAACGCGACATGACGCCCGCCATTGATTACAGCCAATTTAGCGTTCAAAAAGTCAAATGGTGCTCCCTCCCTTCTGAGCACTTCCATGCACCCAAGCAGTGGATTTTCACCACATACGGGGTATCTGCGTACTCTGGAGAAATCGCACAGTAAATTTTGTGGTCCATTTTCTCCCTTACCCTTGTGAAAATAAAGTTTGGGTCTAAATTAAATTTTTTGTGAAAAAAGTAAAATATTAATTTTTTCCTTCCATATTGCTTTAGTTCTCGTGAAGCACCTGAAGGGTTAACAAACTTCTTGAATGTGGTTGAATGTGGTTTTGAGCACATTGAGGGGTGCAGTTTTTAGAATGGCATCACTTTTGGATATTTTCTGTCATATTGACCCCCCAAACTCACTTCAATTGTGAGGTGGTCCTTAAAAAAATGGTTTTGTATATTTTGCTGGAAAAATGAAAAATCGCTGGCCAAGTTTTAACCCTTATAAATTCCTAACAAAAAAAAATTTGTTTCCAAAATTGTGTTGATATAAATTTGGCATGTGGGAAATGTAATTAATTAACTATTTTGTGTGACACCACTCTCTGATTTAAGGGCACATGAATGTAAAGTTTAAAAATTGCCAAATTTTCAAAATTTTGGCCAAATTTCTGTTTTTTTCATAAATAAACGCAAGTCATATAGAAGAAATTTTACCACTAACATGAAGAACAATATGTCGAGAAAAAACTATCTCAGAATCAGTGGAATCTGTTGAAGCGTTCCAGAGCTATAACTTCATAAATTGACAGTGGTCAGAATTGAAAAGTTGGCCTGGTCATTAAGGTCAAAATTGGGGTTGTCAATAAGGGGTTAAAACAGCATAAAAAAATTGTGTATATACACCAACGCGTTTCAGAGTGTATCCTGTATTAAGGATACATTTTGATTATTATTAGCTTTATTTGATATGTGTCCTCAATAAAGAGGTTCACCACAAAACCCATTGGATGTATTCGCAAATCTTTGTATTCTGTTCTATTAAGTAATTTAAGTATTCTAAAGTTGTTTTTATGAAGTTAACATTTTTTTGAATGTGGATCATATTTGCTGTCTGGGCTAGAAAGATGGAACCATCTGGATTGTCAGGCTTGGGAAGTGCTGTTCGAGTTAGGGGTCAAGTAAATGTCCATGTAAATCAGTCCAAGGACAGACTGCAATACATGGACGTGCTGTGGCTATCCCAACCTGAACGTGACAGCCTCATAGAAATACATGAGACTGTCATGCACCAGTCAGAGGAGCCGCTGCCAGTTCGTGCATTGTAGTCCGCATTTCAACTGATTTGCATGTATGTATGAATGAGCCCTAAGAGATGAGAGCAGGAGCCTAGCTCTCTTCACCTGAGTGAGTAATGAGGACATTGATATCACTAGTGGCTATCTTTTGTGGTGCTATATTTTTTCGGAAAAACATTTTAGTTTTCTCTGTGCGCAAACTGGAGAAAAACGGAATAAGTTCCTTGGAATATTTACGTGTGGTGGTCATAAGTCCCTCAAAAAGTGTAAGTGCTGTTTTTGTGCATTTGAATTTATATATCATTTTTTTTTTACCTTTATTAATGTTTTTTCCACTCCATCAGTGTAAGCAAGTTGGATGTGAGAACTCCTGAGAATCATGGCTATACTGATTTAAAAAGGGACTTATATCACTCAGTCTACCCATATATCAGCCTAAATTGAATTTTTAAATTTTAAAGTTGGAATTTTATTTACCGGTACTGGTATTTCAAACATCATTTGGACTGGTACATCCCATGACTCACAGAAGATATCTTCTCTGATTTGGAGTGTCTCACTTTCCTTATCTTCTTCACCCAGCCCAGACCTCCAAGACACCTTCTCCTGACAACTGCAGAGTTGACTACCTAGACATCTGCTCTTTACTTTTGCTGCCATCCTGATCTCCTTCATGGTAAAAACAAGTAAATCCAGTCCCACAAAATACATTTTTATCTCAAACCCTAAAATTAATACAGATCTCAGATAAAACTCCTAAATTAGTTCAATCCCAGACTAGACCCTTACATAAATATAGACCACAGACCTGCCCCCTAAATAAATTAGACCCTCGGACCAGAACGTTAAATTAATTCAGACTTCAGACTAGACCTCTAAATAATTCAGATTTTAGACCTGACTCCTAAATAAATTCAAACTTCAGACCAGACTTCTAAAGAAGTCAGAGATCAGGCCAACAGATTCCTAAGTAACTCCAGAACCATTAAATATGTACCACCACAAGTACATGACAGAACCCTTAAGTCAGTTCAGACCCTGGATCAAACTCATACACTTAACCTTCCTGGGTCTTTTCTTCCCCTGAGAACAGTTGTGGAGAGGGTAAAACACTGTGTGGCGCTGCATATTATGCCCTGATGTTGTATAGCATCAGGTCCAAGTGGGGCAGCATCTGGACCTAAAAAAGAACCCCTGGAATGACAAAAATTAGCATTATTGTCCATTATATGTTGGACTAATCCAAATCATAATGGCCTATTAAAAACATTGGGAAATGTTTCTTTGGGAGAAACAATTGCGCGTGTAAGGGGGTAACCCGGTTCCTCACGTGCCTCCTGAACAAGTACATATGTGTCACGTGTTGAACACTAAGGTGTTAGTAATACTAATGTAATGTGTGGTTCCCTACTGTTATTTAATGTGTGTTATATATTGTGATGTGGTGTATTTAATATGTCTAAGATTAGGAATAAGAAAGAATAGAAGCTGACATAGAGCAATAAGGGTTAGAGTATAGTGGGGCATTATAGAGTTAAGGCATAGAGTGATAATAAGAGTACAGGCAGACCAGGGGTTAATCTAAGAGGGAGGTACAGCACAGAGCAGGGAATATATTAGGATGCTTCCTGTTTAGAGGGAGAGAAGCCCATGCATCTTGCCCAAGGGCAGAGGGCATACTGCTTAAGGGACAGCCTCAGGCTGTGAAGGAAGAGCTGCTATGGAGGAGAGGGGCCAGAGTGGATGGGCACCAACTTAGTAAAACTATCTCCAGGAAGGATCCGGGGTCTATGACCAGGACGGGAGCAGTTATAATAGTGTTCCCGATGCCTTTCCCCATTGGAGCCAGACAAGGGGATAACAGAGAGCTGGTGATGCAGAGAGGACAGATGGGACAAGAAGTGTTCTCAGAAGCAGCTGGGATGACTGAGAGAAAGGAAGGAGAGGTCACAGGAGAGTTGGAGTTCGCCTGGAAGCCAGGGAAAGGACAGGAGAAAAAACCTTGTTTGAAATATGCTGCCAAAGTGTTATGTGCCTGTGTTTCCAGCAAAGTTTAAATGTTTGCAAAGGACTGTGACTCCTCAGTAATTCTTGGAACTTGGGACCCTGAAGCCAGAATGGCAGGAACCGTAAGTGTTATGCTGCATGTGCAGCTGAAGGAACTTTATATATCACCTGTGAGACGCCAGGGTGGGGGAACGCTAACCCCTGTTGCCACGGCTACCACCCTGGCCACCTTACATGCATACCATACCACCTAAACCTGCCATGAATCATTTTTCTAGCCAGTGTGGTGGAAAGTCACTAAAAGAAGTGACACTTGGATTGGAGGACTCATCACAACCATGAACTGAGCAATAATATAAAAGGAGACTGTACTAGTGGGAAAATACCTTTAAGTGTAAAGCTTAAAAAACAGAGCCTTTATATGCAGGTGCTACCTGTAGGAAGATATCGTCAGTGGATGAAGTATTTCTTTTTGCCATCAACTCATGAGCCATCTCTAAGCCTAGAGTCAAGATTGGCCACTGCAAGTGTAGGATGATAGCAGGTGTGTAGGATGCAGTGACACACAGGAAACAGAGCAAGGGTTAACAGGTTCTTTATGTAAAACAGTGATGGAATAAGCAGGGGGTAAAGGATATGAGTTTGACGATGGGAGAAAGACAAATACAGCAGGTAACAACGGGTTAACTTATCAGTCTCTGTGCACTGGAGGAAGGTGGCTGGAAGATCCCTTGGTGACCCCGTAGGCATTGCGAGATGTCTCCGATCCAGTCCGGCAGAAAGGCGATGCACTGTCTCCTTGCGGTGATGAATCCTCTGGGTCCTTCGGCACATGGTCTCCTGGTCCGGGCACACAGTGGAGTAGAGATGGAGGTCCGCAGCACACCGGAAGGAACAGACAGTTCAGTAGTGAAGGCCGCAGGTGGAGTACACAGTTCAGCAGTCACAGCAGCAGGCGCAGTCCAGCACTCAGCATGCACCGCAGGGATAGTACTGAACGGTGCCTCCGCAGTAGTCAGCGGATGTCACTGTGCACCCTGGATTGGTCACTGAGCAGTGCAGGGGTCTCTATGGAATGTGTGATGCCCACCTGGATAAGTCTGCTAACCGGATGAAGCAGCCCGGGTAGCTGGTGTGGGTCAGTCGAGAGAGAGTCAACCGTTTCTGTGCTCACATGCTGATTCCCCGCCAAAAGTCTTGTCTTCCCCCACACACAGCTATTTATATCGGACCCGCCCCCACCAGTCAGGTGTCCTGAACTGCTCTGGTCAGAAATCTCCCCCAGAATAATGGTGACAGTCCCGACAGTTCCAGCTTAGACACGCAAGAGGGATCGTTAGCCTGATCCACCTCCCTACACTCCCTCACTCTTTTTGCTCTCCATTCCATGGGCGAGACTCTTCGAGGAGAGCGTGACTGTCTTTTCTTTTGTGTGGCTTGCTGTCAAACAAAATTCTCTTGATCATAGCGATTGAGGGGTTTGCCAGCCATTGTTCATTCAGAGCATCTCAGATCAGAAGTAGAGGAGTTCTCTTGTGGGCAGAATCCGGCTGTGGGAGGAGAGCCATGGGTGAGTCTGTATCCTCTGGTTCCAACCTCTCGGAGCTTAATCCTTCACCCCCTTCTTCGTCCTCTTCTTCCACTGACATATGGACCGTCTCAGGGGCCTCAGGCTCCTCTTCTACTCAGACAGGGTTCTTAGATAGGCAGAGTTGGAGCATATTCCGGTGAAGAGCTCAAGTGGGGCATCTTCTTTTCCTTCAGGCTGGACTTCGTACACAGGTCCCTCTCGACTAACTCTTCTCTTCACCCGATACGGGTCTTTCTCCCAACGATTTTTCAGCTTGTCTCGAGGACGCTTCTCCCGCACTAAGACATGGTCTTCAACTCAGAACTCTGTTGCTCCGGATGGGGTCTTCTCTGCATGTTCTAGCTTCTGTAATCTGGTCTGGACCAACCGATGTAAGGTCTGGAGGCGGTGTCGATGTTCCCAAACCAGGAGGACACCCCCGTCCGTGCGTAGTCCTCTTCTCAATCCAATGCCAACTTGGTGATTCCTTTTCCATCTTGGCCAAACAGAAGGGAGTAAGGTGTATATCCCGTGGTCTGATGTACTCAATTATTATATATCCATACCAGTTCAGGAACGTACTCAGGCCACCGGGACTTCCGATCTTCCTGTAGAGTTCTTAGCATCTGGATTAGTGTAGGGTTTAACCATTCACAGGCGCCATTACCTTGAGGGTGGCACGGTGTGGTGCGGGACTTGTCGATTCAGTATAGGCGATGCAGCTCATCCATTTCTCTTCCCAAGAAACAGGCTCCCTGATCAGAGAGAATTCTTTTCGGGCATCCATAGAGTTGGATAAAGTTTTTGCAGATTACATACGCAGCGGACTCTGCGGTCTGGTCCCGAGTTGGAGTTACCACGACAAATTTTGTAAAGTGATCCACCATCACTAGGCAATGCTCATAGCCCTGATGGGCTGGGCCAATGGTCAGATAGTCCACCATCAAGAGTTCTAGGGGAGCAGAGGTTACAATGGACTGGACAGAAGCTCTTTGCTCTGGCGGCTTTGCCAGTTCACATGTTCAGCACATTCTAAAGACCTCTTCCACTTCTGTCTTAAACGGGGGGTGATAGGCGAACTGCTGTAACCATTGGAAGGTTTTGTCTGAACCAAAGTGGGCTCCTTGCTC
Source organism: Ranitomeya variabilis (assembly GCF_051348905.1). Classification (NCBI taxonomy): domain Eukaryota; kingdom Metazoa; phylum Chordata; class Amphibia; order Anura; family Dendrobatidae; genus Ranitomeya; species Ranitomeya variabilis. The sequence continues at coordinate 720,899,927 of NC_135234.1, forward strand.
ATGTGCGTTGACAGCAATTTCGGATAACAACGCTGTTGGGACCAGGACTTGTCAGGTCACACTCGGCTCAGTCCGTAACTGTGCTTTCCGATACAATAAGCCGTTCTTCATCTGAAGTTGTTCCCACTGTTGAAAGATCCGTAACACCTCTGGAGACAAGGTACCTCTCAACGTCGAGCTAGGGAGTCTCTGAGAAGACACACACCATCTCAGTAAGGCCAGTTCACTATCTTCCTGTCGAAGCTGAACCCACTGATCTCAAGTTTGTCCAAGTATGCCTCCTTCAGCTGAGGTGTGCTTCTGCGTTGCCACCACCGTCCTGGCAAGGCTCAGGAATTTAGGGATTTCATCCTTTTCCAGTTCTTCATCTCTGTCCCGCTCTGGCTTGGCACTTCTCCTCCTGGACAGGGCATCGGCATGAGTATTTTCTGCCACCCTCTTATAGGCAATCTTATAATGAAACCCATCGCTGCTCCAGAGCTTCCAGTTTTGCATTTTCCAGGTGCGCCAGCGGGTTATTATCAGTGTGCACCAACACTTCGGAGCCAGATAGATACAGTGACTTGCGAAATTATTCAGATCCCTGGAACTTTTTAACCTTTTCCCACATATCATGCTTCAAACATAAGATATCAAATGTAAATGTTTGGTGAAGAATCAACAAGTGGAACACAATTGTGAAGTTGAACGAAATTTATTGGTTATTTTAAATTTTTGTGGAAATTCAAAAAGCATAAGCGATCACCCTCTCTCTTCCATCCTGCATCTGTGACAACACAGCCCTAAGTCCCAGTAGACTTCCGTCAGTATGGAGAATGAACGGTTGCGAGAAATCCGCATAAGCCAAGTTAGGGGCTTCTGTGAGTGCTCTCTTGACAACTTGAAAAGCCTCTTCTTGGGACTCCTTCCAGTAGATCTTCCAGTTCTAGGCACCCGAGGGAACCTTTTTCAACAGCTCCAGTAAAGGCTTTGCCCGTCTTGCAAAGTTCTTCACAAAGCACCTGTAATATCCGGTCACTCCCAGAAATGCCCGGATATCTTTCACAGTCTCTGTAGTGGGCCAGTCTTGAATCACGGCAACCTTTTCTCTGGAGGGCTCTATTCCTTCAGCAGAAACAACATGGCCCAAGTATTCAATTTGCGTGCGAAACAAATAGCACTTCTGGGGCTTCACTTTTAGTCCATGTCTTTGAAGGTGGGCCAACACTTGTTCTAAGCGCTGCAGGTGTTCCTCAAATGAAGCCGCATAGACTATAATGTCATCCAGGTAGATAAGCATGGATTCAAAGTTCAGATCCCCCGGGCACCTCTCCATGAGACGTTGAAAAGTTCCGGGAGCATTGGCCAAGCCAAACGGCATTCGGTTGAACTCGTACAGGCCCATGGGAAGAATAAAGGCAGTCTTTGCTTGATCTTGTTCAGACATGGGTACTTGCCAGTAGCCACTGGCGAGGTCCAGTGTCGAGAAGAACCTGGCTATCCCCAGAGTGGACAGGGATTCTTCAATCCGGGGCAATGGATACGAGTCTTCCATAGTACAGGCGTTGAGTTTTTAGTAGTGCACACAAAAACGCAAGGTGCAGTCTTTCTTCCGCACTAACAATTGGAGCAGCCCACAGACTCTGGCTTTCCCTAATCATACCAGCCTGCAACATCTGGTTCAGTATGCCCTTCACTTCCTGGTGTGGCGATATTTGTCCCCAACTGTGGGCAAAGCCGAAAACCATTAGTGCGCATGCGCTGGCGCACTATGTCCCGGAAGTATTTAGCTGTGTTCCGGGACATAGTGCGCCGGCGCATGCGCACTAATGGTTTTCGGCTTTGCCCGCAGTTGGGCAAAGCATACCGCGCGTGCACAAGACAAGATTGCTTTGCGCATGCGTTAACTAGGGAGGAAAGCGAATCAACGTCAAGTCAATTTCTACACCAGCGTGTGGCCAGCGGGAAAGAAAGGGGTTAATAAAAGACCCGAAAACACCACCCATATGACCCAAAAAAGGACCCGCCAAATTCAGGTGACAGGTTCCCTTTAAATAAAGATCACTGGGAAAGCTGGATGGATTGTTTGAAATTTGAATTTGCCATCTTTGCTAAATTTTCCTCCAAAAATGCAACACTGCCTCTAAGGCTACTTTCACACTAGTCTATCGGTACAGGCCGTCGCAAACCGTCAGCCCAACGTACCGATGGACAATGTGTTAAGTAGCACAACGGTGGCAGCGGATGCAGTTTTTCAACGCATCCGCTGCCCCATTGTAATGTCCGGGGAGGAGGGGGCGGAGTTCCGGCAGCACACGCGCGGTCGGAAATGGCGGACACGACGCACAAAAAAATGTTACATGTAAATTTTTTTGTGCCGACGGTCCGCCAAAACACGACGCTAATGTAAGTCTATGGGGAAAAAACGCATCCTGCAGACAACTTTTCAGGATGCGTTTTTTTCTCCTAAACGACGCATTGCGACGTATTTCAAACGACGCTAGTGTGAAAGTAGCCTAATTGAGCCAAAAATAAGCTTATAACTAGTGATGGGGGAGCACTAAAATGCTTGGGTGCTCGTTGCTCGGGTCGAGCATATTGAAATGCTTGGGTGCTCGACCCAAGCAACGAGCCAAATGTAAGTCTATGGGAAACTCGAGCATTTTTGAAACGGCTTACCCCCCTCCCCCGGGGTTCTTTAGAGGGTCTATAAACTGCGGAAATCGATGGGAACACTGCTCAAATGACATGGGAACAGCATGGGGAAGACCCCTGGAAGCATTTCTGACTCAAAGGTCACAGCTGTGAACAATGTTGTCAGAGTCTAAGGGTACCGTCACACATAACGATTTCGTTAACGATATCATTGCTTTTTGTGACGTAGCAATGATATCGTTAACTAAATCGTTATGCGTGACAACGACCAACGCTCAGGCCCGTGCTGGGAGATCGTTGGTCGCTGTGAATGATCAGGACCTTTTTTTGGTCGCTGATCACCCGCTGTCATCGCTGCATCCAGCGATGTCTTCACTGGTAACCAGGGTAAATATCGGGTTACTAAGCGCAGGGCCGCGCTTAGTAACCCGATGTTTACCCTGGTTACCATTGTAAATGTTGAAAAAAAAAAACACTACATACTTACATTCCGGTGTCTGTCACGTCCCTCGCCGTCAGCTTCCCGCACTGACTGTGAGCGCCGGCCGTAAAGCACAGCGGTGATGTCACCGCTGTGCTGTGCTTTACGGCCGGCGCTCACAGACAGTGCGGGAAGCTGACGGCGAGGGACGTGACAGACACCGGAATGTAAGTATGTAGTGTTTCTTTTTTTTTACATTTACACTGGTAACCAAGGTAAACATCGGGTTACTAAGCGCGGCCCTGCGCTTAGTAACCCGATGTTTACCCTGGTTACCAGGGGACTTCGGCATAGTTGGTCGCTGGAGAGCTGTCTGTGTGACAGCTCTCCAGCGACCATACAACGACGAAACAGCGACGCTGCAGCGATCGGCATCGTTGTCAAAATCGCTGCAGCGTCGCTTAGTGTGAAGGTACCTTTATACTTGTAATGCCCATGCAGTAAGTGTATGGGCTGACAAACATTTCCCCCTGGGGGGTATACATCAACATACTGTCTAAACATTTTGTTTACGGGCATCATAAGCACCCTTTAATACAATAATGTGGGTGTTGCATCACGGACCATGGTCACCCTGGTGACATAGTGGTGGTGGATGAGGAGAAGGAGGAGGACAACAGCAAATAGGCCAAATCAGGAAGCGTATACCCATGAGTGGGTGTGAAGAGGTGCATGGGAATATCCCTCCCAAAAAAAGACACTGGATTTCAGTTTATGGTACGCTGCTATCATTCTGTGGTGTTGAGAAGTGTTGCCCAATCCAGCCCTTGTTCATTTTTGTAATAATCAGCCTGTCAGCATTTTCAGTTTACAGGCGGATGCGCTTATCAGTTCTAATTCCACCAGCAGCACTAAATATCCGTTCTGACAAAACGCTAGCAGCAGGGCAGGCCAGGACCTCCAAGGCGTAGAGAGCCAGTCCATTCCACGTGTCCAGCTTGGATACCCAATAATTATAAGGCACAGAGGAATCATGGAGGACAGTGGTACGGTCAGCAAGGTTCTCCCTGATCATCTTCCAAAACTTTGCACTCCTTGTGAGAGTACCCCGCGCCTCAGGGCCTGTGCGATGGGAGGGTCTGAGAAAACTCTCCCAGAACTTTGCCAGGGTTCCCCTGCCTCTACTTGATCTGATTTGTGTCTCTCTCGCATGTACTCTTTGGTTTTCCAATGAACTGTGACCTCTGCCACCAGCGTTTTCAGATGGGAATTTTTTTTAATAATTCCACAACAAGGGCCCTCTGGTACTGCACCATTTTAGCACACCTGTCTGAATCTGGAATAAGAGATAAAAAGTTCTCCTTGTAGTGTGGGTCTAGAAGTGTCACCATCCAGTAATGACTGTCACCCAAAATTTTGAGAACGCGAGGGTCACGGGAAAGGCAGCATAGCATAAACTCAGCCATGCATGCGAGACTGCTAACAGGCAAGATTTCTGTGTCCTCACCAAGATGACAACTGACCCTGCTCTCCTCCTCCTCCTCTCTGTCCTCAGGCCATCTACACTGAACACACAGTATGATAGTTGTACTTGTAGTACCGTCTATAGCGCATTAAAGTAGCTCCTGTTCTTCCTCCTCCTCCTCTTCCTCATTGTCACCCAATCCATGTTGGGATGAGATGAGGCTGTGCTGTGTGTAATCCTCCTGTATGGTTCCTTGCTCCATCTCATCATGCTCCACCTGCAATGCATCCTCTTTGATTGTGAGCATAGAGCATTTCAGAACACAGAGAAGTGGGATGGTGACGCTAATTATGGTGTCATCACGGCTCACCATCTTGGTGAAGTCCCCAAAGTTTTGGAGGATGGTACATATGTCTGACAACTTTTGAGAAAGCATTGAACAACAAGGTTAAGCACATGGGCCAGGCATGGTACGTGTGTGAGCACACCTCACCTCAGAGCCACCACCAGGTTCCGGCCATTGTCACACATGACCATGCCTGGCTGTAGGTTCAGCGGTGTCAGACACAGATCTGCCTGCTCTTTCAGAGCTGTCCACAACTCTTCAGCATTGTGCTGTTTGTCACCTATGCATATTAGCTTCAGCACAGCCTATTGCTGCTTGGCTGAGGCAGTGCTGCAGTGCTTCCAGCTTGTGACTGATGTGGTAATTTTGAATGGAGGCTGAAAAGGAAGGGGGATGAGGTGCAGGAGCTGTAGACTGTGGGGGCAACCCTGACTGACCTAGAGCCCGCAATCCTCAGCGTCGGGAGGACATGTTCAATACCAAGGTCCGACTCGGTCCCATCTTCCACTATGTTAACTCAATGTGCTGTCAGTGAGATGTACCATCCCTGCCCACAAGCACTTGTCCATGTGTCCGTGGTTACATGGACTTTCCCAGTAACTGCATTGTTGAAGGCATGGCTAATGTTGTGGGACACGTGCTTGTGTAATGCGGGGACGGCACATCTAGAGAAATAGAGGCGGCTGGGGACTGAGTACCGAGGGACTGCCGCCACCATCAGGTTGTGGAAAGCTTCCATCTCCACAAGCCTAAAAGGCAACATTTCGAGCACAAGCAGATGAAAAATGTGTGAATTTAGTAGTGTGGCCTGTGGGCCGTTGGGCGCATTTTTGCTCTTGCGTTCCAAGGACTGGGGTATGGACAATTGAACGCTGCGCTGGAACAAGGACGTGGACGTGCTTGATGATGGTGCTAGTTGAGTGGGTGCAACGACAGGTGCAGGGCAGGAGGCATCTTCGCATGCACCATGGACAGGGGATTGGCTTTCATGCACAACAGCGGAAGAAGCAGTGGTGTCACCCGCAGACACTGTTCGTTGACCCTGGGGTTCGGCCCACAAAGTCGGGTGCTTTGCTGCCATGTGCCTGATCATGCTGGTGTTGATTAGGCTGGTAGTTTTGCTACCCCTGCTGATTCTGGCATGGCAGGTGGTGCAAATAGCCTTTTTGGGGTTATCGGCAGAGTCTCTAAAAAACAACCAGACTCTGGAAGACCTAACAGTTGGACTGGCAACTTCCGTCGTGACGGTGTTACGGGGAATGGTTGCCCACCTTCTGTCTTCGGCCACCACACTGCTTCTTTCTGCTTGTTGGGGTGCTATGCCTCCATCCCCCTGTGTGCTGCTGTCCTTGGTCTGCATGTTCTCCTGCCAGCTTGGGTCAGTTACTATATCATCCACCACGTCGTCCTTCACTTCCGCACCCTGTTCCTCCTCCTGACTTTCTGGCAATTGTTGCTCATCATCGTCCACCTCTTGTGACACTTTCCCCTAGACTCTCCAACAAAATATTGCAGTAGCTCAGAAATGGCAGAATTTTCTGCACACTCAGATGTGATCGCTGTGATGGCCAAACCCCTGTTTAAAATAAATGCCCTGTAGTTAACTATTTTTTTCAGCAAACTGGTGTCAATAACTTGTATGAGACACTCCAACAAAATTTTACAGTATCCTAGAAAGGACAGAATTGTCTGCGCACTCAGATGTGATTGATGTGACAACCAAACCCCTGTTGAAAATAGCTGGATTTTCACGCTGTTATGGAAAGGATCTGACTGTATTCTGCACTGCCAACAAGTAAATGGAGCAAAAAAAAGTGTACTCTGGATTGCTTTTGAAGAAAATAATCAGGATTAAGATACAAAAAAAATATTCCTGGACACTGATACATGGGGCTCTGTATATACGATAAATAACTGTAATAGGCAGCAGCAGACAGTAATGGAATGGACTCTCTTGCTGTATGCAATGAAGTATTCCACATACAATGCCTGCCTAGCCTACCTAGCACTGATATCTATATACACCGTAATTAGTCCTCAGAAGGACTGTTGGTTTACATGGATGTGTGTATTCAATATGGTATACCCACACTAACTAATACAATTGCAATTCTCTCCCTATCTCAGCAGCACCTCTCTCTACACTGGCTGATTCCAGAGCTGACTATGATGAGCAGGGCGGCACCAGGTCTAATATACACCTGATGACGCTCTGCGGCCAGCCAATCACTGTAATGCCACAACCAACATGGCTGCAGCATTACAGCGTGTGGCAGACAATCCCCACATGTTGAATTCCATTTTGCCAATTCTGAATTAACATTTTATACTTTTGCACTGTTTGTTTTAGCGAAATGAAGCAACATGTAATTTCTTGTATAGAAGGTTTTACTCTTTACATAATCCGATGTGGAGTACTCTAAAGAGTGCCAAACATGCAGGGCGGGGACCAGAGCTCCCGCCCAGCAACCCAGGAAATGCTTGGTGCTCGCCGAGCATCCTGAGAAGCGAGATGCTCAGGCGAGCACCAAGCACTTTCGGGCATACTCGCTCATCACTGGTAAGGAACACTACAGCTCATCATGAATCAGACAAGCTGTGGCATCACATGTCACCATCCCACCGTTGGGAGAAAGCATCAACTTTCCTGTGCAAAAAAAGTTTAACTTTTCAAAGCAATTTATGCCAGAATTTACCAAAATTGCTATGATGATTCGGGGCTTTTAAGTTCTACTGAAATTTATATCCTCAGCAAGGTTAATATTGATCCACAATGGGGTTAATCCGAGTGTAGATCTGTTGGACAATCCGGACCAGTAAAGATTCAAGATGTGATTTCTATTACATATTTTCCTTAAAGTCAATATTTAGTTAGCATATGCTAATCTGTGAAGCCCAAATCGTGCTGAGCTTGCACTTACATTTTTCTTTTGCCAATAGAAAATAATTATACAAAAAAAGACTGGATTAATACTACAACTTTCCAGCAATACTGGCTCTTTAATGTTCTGCAACACATTTTCAGTCTTATTGATTTTTTTTTTCCAGGAGTAAAACAATTCAGCCAAAAAAGGTATAAAATGGATTTATATATACAACCCCTGGCAAAAATTATGGAATCACCGGCCTTGGAGGATGTTCCTTCAATTTAATTTTGTAGAAAAAAAGCAGATCACAGACATGGCACAAAACTAAAGTCATTTCAAATGGCAACTTTCTGGCTTTAAGAAACACTAAAAGAAATCAAGAACAAAAAATGTGGTAGTCAGTAATGGTTACTTTTTTATCCAAGCATAGGGGAAAAATTATGGAATGACTCAATTCTGAGGAAAAAATTATGGCATCATGAAAAACAAACAAACAAACACTCCAACACATCACTAGTATTTTGTTGCACCACCTCTGGTTTTTATAACAGCTTGCAGTCTCTGAGGCATGGACTTAATGAGTGTCAATCAGTACTCTTCATCCATCTGGCTCCAACTTCCTCTGATTGCTGTTGCCAGATCAGCTTTGCAGGTTGGAGCCTTGTCATGGACCATGTTCTTCAACTTCCACCAAAGATTTTCAATTGGATTGAGATCCAGACTATTTGCAGGCCATGACATTGACCTTATGTGTCTATTTTCAAGGAATGTTTTCACAGTTTTTGCTCTATGGTAGGATGCATTATCATCTTGAAAAATGATTTAATTATCCCCAAACATCCTTTCAATTGATGGGATAAGAAAAGTGTCCAAACTATCAACATAAACTTGTGCATTTATTGAAGATGTAATGATAGCCATCTCCCCAGTGCCTTTACCTGACTTGCAGCCCCATATCATCAATGACTGAGGAAATTTGCATGTTTTCTTCAGGCAGTCATCTTTATAAATCTCATTGGAACGGCACCAAACAAAAGTTCCAGCATCATTACCTTGCTCAATGCAGATTCGCGATTCATCTCTGAATATGACTTTCATCCAGTAATCCACAGTCCATGATTGCTTTTCCTTAGCCCATTGTAACCTTGTTTTTTTGCTGTTTAGGTGTTAATGATGGCTTTCGTTTAGCTTTTCTGTATGTAAATCCCATTTCCTCTAGGCGGTTTCTTACAGTTCGGTCACAGACGTTGACTCCAGTTTCCACCCATTCATTCCTCATTTGTTTTGTTGTGCATTTCCTGTTTTGGAGACATATTGCTTTAAGTTTCCGGTCTTGACGCTTTGGTGTCTTCCTTGTTCTACCAGTATGTTTGCCTTTAACAACCTTCCCATGTTGTTTGTATTTGGTCCAGATTTTAGACACAGCTGACTGTGAACAACCAACATCTTCTGCAACATTGCGTGATGATTTACCCTCTTTTAAGAGTTTGATAAACCTATCCTTTGTTTCAATTGACATCTCTTATGTTGGAGCCATGATTCATGTCAGTCCACTTGGTGCAACAGCTCTCCAAGGTAGGATCACTCCTTTTTAGATGCAGACTAACGAGCAGATCTAATTTGATGCAGGTGATAGTTTTGGGAATGAAAAGTTACCGGGTGATTCCATAATTTCTTCCACAGAATTTAATGATTCCATAGTTTTTCCCTTATGCTTGGTTAAAAAAGTAACCATTACTGGCTACCGCATTTTTTGTTCTTGATTTCTTTTAGTGTTTCTTAAAGCCAGAAAGTTGCCATTTGAAATTACTTTAGTGTTGTGCCATGTCTGTGATCTGCTTTTTTTCTACAAAATTAAACAACTGAATGAACATCCTCCAAGGCCAGTGATTCCATAATTTTTTGCCAGGGGTTGTAGTTCTGTGAAACTGTGTTAGTATGCCAGATACAGTACTGTTGTGAATTCTGTTCTTGGGCTCCCTCCGGTGGTTATAAGTGGTAGCGCTGCTGTCTGTCCTTCACAGCAGTTATCAGGTGGGTCCACTCTGGACTGGGCTATTTAGTCTGGCCTCACCCTTTAGTCAGTGCCAGTTGTCCATTGTATTCTGGAGGATTCACATCCCTTCATGGTTTCTCCTGCTTCCTGGTCTTTTCACCAACATAAGTTCTGCTTGTTTTGCAGCCCACATGTTGTGGCCTCATTGTTCAGTGCATTTCATGTTTTTTCTTGTCCAGCTTAATCTGTGTAAGGATTTATCCAGTCAAGCTGGAATCTCTAGAAAGGCAGATATACCCTCCATATCTTTAGTTAGATGTGGAGTTTTTGTATTTTCTGTGGTGGATATTTCCTAGTATTTTAATACTGACCGCATAGTTCTCTGTCCTATCTTTCCTATTTAGCTAGATTGGCCTCCTTTGCTAAATCCTGTTTTCAGCCTGTGTATGTTTTTTCCTCTCCTCTCACAGTCAATATTTGTGGGGGGCTGCCTATCCTTTGGGAATTTTCTCTGAGGCGAGATAGTTTTCCCTTTTCTATCTATAGGGTTAATTAGTCCTCCGGCTGTGTCGAGGTGTCTAGGATCAGTAGGTACATCCCACGGCTACTTCTAGTTGCGGTGTTAGGTTCAGGGTCCACGGTCAGTATAGATACCACCTTCTCCAGAGTACGTCCAATGCTACTCCTGGGCCACCAGATCATAACAGTACAACTGGCCAACAATGAGTTAATCGCATCTCAGAAGAAGGGAAAGAAGGTGCTGAGCCATTTTTTTTTCTGTACTCTGTTGTGCTTTTTTTTCCCTCTTTACCTCTGGGTGGTTCAGGATTTTGGCGCTGACATGGATGTTCAGGGACTTGCTTCTCGTGTGGATCAACTTGCTGCTAGAGTACAGGGTATTTCTGATTATATCGTTCAGACTCCAGCTTTAGAGCCTAGAATTCCAACTCCTGATCTGTTTTTTGGGGACAGGTCTAAATTTCTGAGCTTTAAAAATAACTGTAAACTGTTTTTTGCTCTGAAGCCCCGTTCCTCTGGTGATCCCATCCAGCAGGTTAAAATTGTCATATCTCTGTTGCGTGGCGACCCCCAGGATTGGGCAAATGGAACCTGGGAATCCGGCGTTGCTTAATGTAGACACCTTTTTTCAGGCGCTTGGGTTATTGTATGATGAACCTAACTCGGTAGAGCATGCTGAGAAAACCTTGTTGGCCCTGTGTCAGGGTCAAGAAGTGGCAGAATCATATTGCCAGAAATTTATAAAATGGTCTGTGTTGACTAAATGGAATGAGGATGCTTTGGCGGCAATTTTCAGAAAGGGTCTTTCTGAATCCGTTAAAGATGTTATGGTGGGGTTCCCCACGCCTGCTGGTTTGAGTGATTCTATGTCTCTAGCCATTCAAATTGATCGGTGCTTGAGTGAGCGCAGAGTTGTGCACACTATGGCGTTGTCTTCCGAGCGGAGTCCTGAGCCTATGCAATGTGATAGGATTGTGTCTAGAGCTGAACGACAAGGATTCAGACGTCAGAATGGGTTGTGTTTTTACTGCGGCGATTCTGCTCATGTTATTTTTGATTGCCCTAAGCGTGTCAAGAGAATCGCTAGTTCTGTTACCATCAGTACTGTACAACCTAAATTTCTGTTATCTGTGACCCTGATCTGCTCATTATCGTCATTTTCTGTCATGGCATTTGTGGATTCAGGCGCCGCTTTAAATTTAATGGACTTAGAATTTGCCAGACGTTGTGGGTTTCCCTTACAGCCTTTGCAGAGTCCTATCTCTTTGAGGGGTATTGATGCTACACAATTGGCTAAAAATAAACCTCAGTTTTGGACACAGCTGACCATGTGAATGGCGCCAGCTCATCAGGAAGATTGTCGTTTTCTGGTGTTGCATAATCTGCATGATGTTATTGTGCTGGGTTTCCCATGGTTACAGGTGCATAATCCGGTATTAGATTGGAAATCTATGTCTGTGACTAGTTGGGGTTGTCAGGGGGTTCATGGTGACGTTCCTTTGATGTCAATTTCCTCCTCCCACTCTTCTGAAGTTCCTGAGTTTTTGTCAGATTTCCAGGATGTATTTGATGAGCCCAAGTCCAGTTCCCTTCCACCGCATAGGGACTGTGATTGTGCTATTGACTTGATTCCAGGCTGTAAGTTCCCTAAGGGCCGACTTTTCAACCTGTCTGTGCCAGAACATGCCGCTATGCGGAGTTATGTTAAGGAGTCTTTGGAGAAGGGGCATATTCGGCCATCTTCTTCTCCATTGGGAGCAGGTTTCTTTTTTGTTGCCAAGAAGGATGGCTCCTTGAGACCCTGTATTGATTATCGCCTCTTGAATAAGATCACGGTCAAATTCCAATACCCTTTGCCTTTGCTCTCAGATTTGTTTGCTAGGATTAAGGGTGCTAGTTGGTTTACTAAGATTGACCTTCGAGGGGCATATAATCTTGTTCGTATTAAGCAGGGCGACGAATGGAAAACTGCGTTCAATACGCCCAAGGGCCATTTTGAATATCTTGTGATGCCATTCGGACTCTTTAATGCTCCATCTGTGTTTCAGTCCTTCATGCATGATATATTTTGGAATTATCTTGATAAATTCATGATTGTATATTTGGATGATATTTTGATTTTTTCAGATGATTGGGAGTCTCATGTGAAACAAGTCAGGATGGTATTTCAGATCCTTCGTGATAATGCCTTGTTTGTGAAGGGGTCTAAGTGCCTCTTTGGAGTACAGAAGGTTTCTTTTTTGGGCTTCATTTTTTCTCCATCATCTATTGAAATGGATCCGGTTAAGGTTCAGGCCATTCATGATTGGATCCAGCCCACATCCCTGAAGAGCCTTCAGAAATTTTTGGGCTTTGCTAATTTTTATCGCCGTTTCATTGCCAACTTCTCCAGTGTGGTTAAACCCCTGACCAATTTGACGAAGAAAGGCGCTGATGTCACGAATTGGTCCTCTGCGGCCGTTTCTGCCTTTCAGTAGCTTAAACGCCGATTTACTTCTGCCCCTGTGTTGCATCAGCCGGATGTTTCTCTTCCTTTTCAGGTTGAGGTTGATGCTTCTGAGATTGGGGCAGGGGCCGTTTTGTCTCAGAGGAATTCTGATGGTTCCTTGATGAAACCGTGTGCCTTCTTCTCTCGAAAATTTTCGCCTGCGGAACGCAATTATGATGTCGGTAATTGTGAGTTGTTGGCTATGAAGTGGGCATTTGAGGAGTGGCGACATTGGCTTGAGGGGGCTAAACACCTTATTGTGGTCTTAACCGATCATAAGAATCTGATTTACCTCGAGTCTGCCAAACGGCTGAATCCTAGACAGGCTCGATGGTCCCTGTTTTTCTCCCGTTTTGATTTTGTTGTCTCGTATCTTCCGGGTTCTAAGAATGTTAAGGCTGATGCCTCTCTAGGAGTTTTTTGCCTGATTCCCCTGGGGTCCGTGAGCCGGTCAGCATTCTGAAGGAGGGGGTGATTCTTTCTGCCATCTCCCCTGATTTTCGACGGGTTCTTCAGGAATTTCAGGCTGATAAACCTGACCGCTGTCCAGTGGGGAAACTGTTTGTTCCTGATAGATGGACTAGCAAAGTAATTTCTGAGGTTCACTGTTCTGTGTTGGCTGGCCATCCTGGGATTTTTGGTACCAGAGATTTGGTTAGTAGGTCATTTTGGTGGCCTTCTTTGTCATGGGATGTACGCTCCTTTGTGCAGTCCTGTGGGACTTGTGCGCGGGCCAAACCTTGCTGCTCACGCGCCAGTGGGTTGCTTTTGCCTTTGCTGGTCCCTGAGAGGCCTTGGACGCATATTTCTATGGATTTAATTTCAGATCTTCCGGTTTCCCAGAGGATGTCGGATATCTGGGTGGTTTGTGACCGATTTTCTAAGATGGTTCATTTGGTACCTTTGCCTAAATTGCCTTCCTCTTCTGAGTTGGTTCCGCTGTTTTTTCAGCATGTGGTTCGTTAGCATGGCATTCCGGAGAATATTGTGTCCGATAGAGGTTCCCAGTTTGTTTCCAGGTTTTGGCGGGCCTTTTGTGCTAGGCTGGGCATTGATTTGTCTTTTTCTTCCGCATTTCATCCTCAGACAAATGGCCAAACCGAGCGAACTAACCAGACTTTGGAAACTTATTTGAGATGCTTTGTGTCTGCCGATCAGGATGATTGGGTGGCTTTCTTGCCATTGGCCGAGTTTGCCCTTAATAATCGGGCTAGTTCTGCTACCTTGGTTTCACCTTTTTTTTGTAATTCTGGGTTTCATCCTCGTTTTTCTTCGGGGCAGGTTGAGCCTTCTGATTGTCCTGGGGTGGACTCTGTGGTTGACAGGTTGCAGCAAATTTGGGCTCATGTTGTGGACAATTTGGTCTTGTCTCAGGAGGAGGCTCAGCGTTTTGCTAACCGTCGGCGACATGTGGGTTCCCGGCTTCGGGTTGGGGATTTGGTCTGGTTGTCTTCCCGTCATGTTCCTATGAAGGTTTCTTCCCCTAAGTTCAAGCCTCGGTTTATTGGTCCTTATAGGATTTCTGAGATTATCAATCCAGTGTCTTTTCGTTTGGCCCTTCCAGCCTCTTTTTCCATCCACAATGTTTTTCATAGATCTTTGTTGCGGAATTATGTGGTACCCGTCGTTCCCTCTGTTGATCCTCCTGCCCCGGTGTTGATTGATGGGGAGATGGAGTATGTTGTTGAGAAGATCTTGGATTCTCGTTTTTCAAGGCGGAGGCTTCAGTATCTTGTCAAGTGGAAGGGTTATGGCCAGGAGGATAATTCTTGGGTTGTTGCCTCTGATGTTCATGCTGATGATTTGGTTCGTGCCTTTCATTTGGCTCGTCCTGATCGGCCTGGGGGCTCTGGTGAGGGTTCGGTGACCCCTCCTCAAGGGGGGAGGTACTGTTGTGAATTCTGTTCTTGGGCTCCCTCCGGTGGTTATAAGTGGTAGCGCTGCTGTCTGTTCTTCACAGCAGTTATCAGGTGTGTCCACTCTGGACTGGGCTATTTAGTCTGGCCTCACCCTTTAGTCAGTGCCAGTTGTCCATTGTATTCTGGAGGATTCACATCCCTTCATGGTTTCTCCTGCTTCCTGGTCTTTTCACCAACATAAGTTCTGCTTGTTTTGCAGCCCACATGTTGTGGCCTCATTGTTCAGTGCATTTCATGTTTTTTCTTGTCCAGCTTAATCTGTGTAAGGATTTATCCAGTCAAGCTGGAATCTCTGGAGAGGCAGATATACCCTCCATATCTTTAGTTAGATGTGGAGTTTTTGTATTTTCTGTGGTGGATATTTCCTAGTATTTTAATACTGACCGCATAGTTCTCTGTCCTATCTTTCCTATTTAGCTAGATTGGCCTCCTTTGCTAAATCCTGTTTTCAGCCTGTGTATGTTTTTTCCTCTCCTGTCACAGTCAATATTTGTGGGGGGCTGCCTATCCTTTGGGAATTTTCTCTGAGGCGAGATAGTTTTCCCTTTTCTATCTATAGGGTTAATTAGTCCTCCAGCTGTGTCGAGGTGTCTAGGATCAGTAGGTACATCCCACGGCTACTTCTAGTTGCGGTGTTAGGTTCAGGGTCCGCGGTCAGTATAGATACCACCTTCTCCAGAGTACGTCCAATGCTACTCCTGGGCCACCAGATCATAACACAGTACCTATTGTATTGAGATCCATGGAAAGTTATCTTTATTTTTATCAGTCTGAAAATTGTTTAACCCTTTGTGAACTAATACTTACTAAGTTAATCATTTCATGCAGACGTGCCATGTGAGACACGTGTTTCTCCTTCTGGTGCATTATTTGCCATCCACTACTTTGTGTGAGTACCGGTATCTTTAGCTGCTATTTATAACTCACCTTTATACCTTTATTTTTTTGTTGATTATATTGTGTGTAATAAAATGCAAATTTATTTATGATAAATCCCCTCATTTTTATTCGGATCTTGTAATTACATTACTCATCAGCACGGTCTGAGGATTTTGTTTTGATTCTGTATATTAGAGATCCTGTTCTCTTCTTTTGTTGGTTTGGTTAATTAGGCTCAGGGGTATGTCCTGTCTGGCCATGTGGACACTCTTTATAAGTTTATATACAGATACCTATTGTGGTATGATGCCAAGGACGGACACCGTGTAAGGTTGCAGCTCGTATTGAGACAACACGTGGGAATGATTTGGGTTGCGGAACACAGGATTATTCAGTATAGTTCTGGGATATAGTGCTTCCACATTGCTTTATCTATAGACCAGTGGGACAGCAACTGCAGTTGCAGCAGTCACCGCTGTGACCAGGCCCAGCTGGTCAGGGGTCCGCCAATGCCATCAGAAACTTCAACTGTATGTTCGTCCTTGGACGCACTGACCCATTGGTCTGTGGTCCGCAATACACGCTGCCGGCCAATCAGGGGCCAGCAGCTGACAACCACATGCACGTGACTGGGGGAGTATGGCAGTGATGTCACACTCTGAAGTCAGCTGCCGCCTTCAGAAGAAGAAGCTGTGTGGTGGGGGAGTGGAGGGAAGGTGAGTGTTTATTTAGTTTTAAATCAGTGGCCATACTACTACATGGATGACTGTGGGCTGTGCATTATACTTTATGGGTGACTATGGGCTGTACATTATACTTTATGGGTGACAATGGACTTTGCATTTGTAACACCCCAGGTAACTGGTTGTTACAGTGGCATTGCTTTCCTCACGGGGAGAGTAATGTCATGCTTGGAAGCGAGGAAGGATCCCTTTATCAGAAATTCAGCACATGCATCACTGTTCTGACTCCAGGCCAGAAGGGGGAGCTCTCAACCCAGTTTTAGGGATTCTTCCCTAGATAATATGTATTCTGGCCTGGGGGAGGAGTTAGTTAGTCTGTCAGATACATGGAAGGAGCCTGCCTGTCGGAGGGAGAGACAGAGAGAGGAGTCTGACAGAGCAGAGTGGAAGCAGATGGAGAGAGTCTGAGAGGAAAGTTGAGGCCCTGCAACCGTGAGGTGCTGCAGCTCCTGGAAGGGACAAGAACAGAGCAGTCTATAGGAGACTGAGAGGGCAAGTGGAGCGCAGGAGAGTAAGGAGCTGGAGGGAAGCTGCGACTGAGCATCCTCCACAATGAAGCGCAGAATACAGGTACCCGGAAGACCGAGGTTGTGGGGGTAACTCTATGCCCCACGGCAGAAACCGGCAGACAGCTAGATTTCAAGTCACCTGTCCACCATTAACACCCAAAGACACAGTAGCAGATAGAGCCCGGCGTCATCTGAGAGACCCTGTAAAAAGGCTCAAGTTACCTGTCATGCGGGTAGTGTTCTACCTAATGGGGGACAGAGAGAACATGAGGACATTGTGTGAGTCCTAAGGCAGCAAGGGACTACAACACAGCGCTAGAAGGAAGGCTTTCAACCCCACCAGGTTAGGGGGATTCCAGATTCGCTTCTAAGCCGGCTGGACCATACCAATACCTGTGATCCGGTACCCTGGACTGTGGCTGCCTGAACTCTACAGTAAAAAGGTGAAGAGACTACAACCTTGTGTCTTCTGTTTTTTTCTGGCACCACACCATCTTTGCCAAATACATAGGGAGCCCTGGGGACTCAGCTTCACCCATGGAAAGTCATACCATGCCGGATGCCATAACATCACCCCAGTGGACCCCTTTAAGGAGCGTCAGTTATCCCTGACCAAATATCACAGGTTGCATCACGAACAAACTTTATAAACTTTATTTCCCATTTACTGCAACCCCTTTTATTGGACGTCCAGGGCCATGGACCGGGTCACTGCCACTATGACACATCCCTGTAAGAACTGGCCTGGTACCGAGTACCTCTAGGCCCTGGCGGGCACTCCAACTTGGCATCACGAACAGGATGGACCGACCCAAGAAATCGGGTCTTGTGTACCTCAGAAACTGTGCTTTATTGAGAAATTAGTGAACTGTTGAATTACCGCCATTGCTGTCCAATACGGTGTGCTGGGGGCGTGTCATCGTGGGCAGCACCAGAACAAGAGCGCGAAAGTTATGGCTGCCCATTATAAATACTTCTGCACCCTAAGGACATGCCAGTGAGCAAGTTAAATCCACCTCCTGATCCTAAATGGTGGGAGAAAGAAGAAGCTCTGCCCATGAAGGAGAGAGCGGGAACCGGACTTAGAGACAGAGAAGAACCTGGATGACAAGATGACGAGTGGCCAGGACCCAGAGCATGGGGTGGAAGCCAAGGTCTCCCCCAGCATCCAAGGTGAAAGCCGCAGCAAGCCATCAACAGAGGTCCCGGAGTTCCTGAAAGTGGAAGTGGAGGAGCTCAGCGACCAACTCCTGCAGATGCAGCTAATCACCGTGTCCAAATGGAAAGCAGCTCTGAAGGTGAAGCTGGTGGAGCAGCGTTCTATCTTTCTGAGTTGAGGAATCCTATTGTTGAGGTAACCGATACAGACTCATTAATTCATTCATCCACTGCCCTTCCAAGTTTCAGATTATTCTCTCGTAGGAGTGACCCTTCCAGTAATATAAACTGGATGTAAGCTCTGTGTGCATCCAGTGTACTCCTGTCTTCCCTTGCTTTCATGTTTCAGAACAGCTCCAAGACTGCATTAATTTTCTCTTCATTTGCTTTTGTCCTTGTCTATATACTGTTTTTGGTGTCCCCAAAATACTATGCTGATGACACTCAGATCTACCTCTCTGGCCCAGACATCACCTATCTGCTGTCCAGAATCCAGGATCCAGAAGCCGTATCCTCCTTCTTTTTCCTCTCGCTTCGTCAAACTCAATGATGGCAAATCTGAACTCATTATTTTTCTTCCATCTCACAGATCTTCCTTACCTGATCTATCACAATTAATGAAATCACGCTTTCTCCCATACCAGAAGTCCACTGCTTGGGAGTAACTCTCGACTCTGCCTTGTCCTTCAAACCGCACATCCAAGCTCTTTCCGCCTCCTGTCGCCTCCAGCTCAAAAATATTTCCAGAATCCGTCTTTTCCTCAACTCTCAAATCTACTAAAATGCTTGTGCATGCCCTCATCATCCCCCGCATCAACTACTGCAACATACTTTTCTGTGACCTCCCTGCTAACACTCTTGCACATCTCCAGTCCATCCATAACTCTGCTACCCGACTATTTCATCTCTCTCCTCGCTACTCCTACGCTTCTCCCCTCTGCAAATCTCTTCACTGGCTCCTATTTCCTCCGCGTATCGCGTTCAAATGACTAATACTGACCTACAAAGCCATCCATAACCTATCTCCTCCATATATCTCTGAACTAATCTCCCAATATCTTCCCTCACGTAATCTCCAGTCCTCCCAAGACCTCCTTCTCTCCTCCACACTTATTGGCTCCTCACCTAATTGCCTCCAAGACTTCTCCCGAATATCCCACATCCTCTGGAATTCTGCTCCCCAACAAGTCCGACTATAAACCACATTCAGATCCTTCAGACAGAACCTGAAAACCCACCTCTTCAAGAAAGCCTACAGCCTGCACTGGCCCTGCTGCCTCCTCACCACTACCGGAGCTACTGCCTCACCAACCGGAGCTTCTGCAATCCCCCAACCGATTGTCTCCTTCCCCACTATCCTGTAGAATGTAAGCCTGCAAGGGTAGGGTCCTCTCCCCTCTGTATCAGTTTGTAATTGTTAGTTTGCTTCCTGTGATATCTGTAATTTGTGTAACCACTTCTCTTGTACAGCACCATGGAATCAATGGTGCTATATAAATAAATAATAATAATAATACTCTGTCCCCTCTCCATTATAGATCTGTGTACAAGCCATTTCCCCTCTCTCCCCTCCTATCACTAACATTGAAAGAAGGGAGGTAGAGCAGGGAAAGCTCTCAGGAGCAGGAACAGAAGCTCTGCTGGATTTGTAACATTTTTGTAGATCATTTTTAGTATACAATAAATACCAAGAAAGCACATCTCCCACCCACTAACTACCATCCTTTTACTCCCCCCCAAAAGAAGGAATTGCATTTATTCACTGTATCATTTCAGTTTTTGCCTCAGGTAGCTGTAGTGATAGAATTGTCCCTGCCAGCATTCTTGTTAGTATCACTTTGCAATCACCAACAAAATGGCTCCTCACTGTAATACTCACCTTCATCATCCCTTATCCTTTTGTAAACACCCATAAAGGGAGTGGAGGAGTGACATCACACACACGTGATCAGACCCCGCCCACATTTACTGCAGTCGTAATGTGAGCTAGCAGTACACTAGGTTTCATGACAAATGTCAGCAGCTGCTCCTCCTAAACCTTTTTGAATCAATTTTCATATATTACATCAATAAAAAAATATATATACAGCATATTTAAATTAAAACATTAACTTTACATTTTTTAAATTGCTTAATATTTTTTTATGATAAATTCCCTTTAAATGTTCCCTTTTGGTTCAATTTCCCAACCAAACATACTAATGGTTGTTGGTATTTGAGGTGAATAGTAATAGGTAAACCAGATGGTCAGCTGAATTCTTTCTTCTTTTGTATGTGATTTCGGGAACCCGCTCTGCCTTGAGAATTCTCATGTCATCTTGAAGCCGTCACACTATTACCATTATGCCTCTTCTTAATATATTATCCCCTTGACATTTATTTTTTCCAGGGGACCAGACTTTCTCATGCATTCTAGATATGAGAAATAGCCTGCATACCGAATACGGGCCCATACATTTCTATAGGTGTCCAATATTGGATTGAACAACCCAGATGTATATGGCTGCATGCATAAACGTTCACTTACTGAGATACAGGTATATGACTAAGTGATTTTCTATATGCTTCGACTACAATGGAACAATACTGTCCTAGGCAGAGCACCGAGATATGCTCTACTCAATAAGAGTGGTGACTTCATTCTTCTTACACAGGAGAGGATGTGACATTATGAAGATGTATAGCTTGCATCACTACTACTGAATACTTAACATAGAGCGCCAGAGGAAAAATGAGAAATGGAGCTGAGACTGGGACCATGATGAATAATGACATATTGGGATCTCATTGCCCATTATACTCGATGGTAGAAGCCATTCATTCATAAATAATAGATTCCCCCAGGCTGTAATGGAATATGGCTTCTAAATCCTTGGGATCATCTTGTGCAGTATACACCAAATCTTTTACAGGTGTCAGACTGCGCCATATCGCTCCGCAGTCTGCGTGGTACACAAAGATATAGTTATGAATTGATGGCACCCTCTGTAGAGAAAAGTTTGAAATAGCGATTTGTAAAAGGGGTTTTCAAAAATTCTTTACTTTTTAATCAGCATGTCTGTAAGGAGGAAGACTGGCTGCGTGTACCTACGTCATGCCGGGTCCGGAACTGTCGAGGCTAGGGTTGAGCGAAACGGGTCGTTCATTTTCAAAAGTCGCCGACTTTTGGCTATGTCGGCGTCTCATGAAACCCGATCCGACCCCTGTGCTTGTCGGCCATGCGGTACGCGACTTTCGCGCCAAAGTCGCGTTTCAATGACGCGAAAAGCGCCATTTCTCAGCCAATGAAGGTGAACGCAGAGTGTGGGCAGCGTGATGACATAGGTCCTGGTCCCCACCATCTTAGAGAAGGGCATTGCAGTGATTGGCTTGCTGTCTGCGGCGTCACAGGGGCTATAAAGGGGCGTTCCCGCCGACCGCCATCTCACTGCTGCTGATCTGAGCTTAGGGAGAGGTTGCTGCCGCTTCGTCAGAAGCAGGGAGAGCGTTAGGCAGGGTCCATAAACCACCAAACCGCTTGTGCTGTAGCGATTTCCACTGTCCAACACCACCTTCGGTGTGCAGGGACAGTGGAAGCTAATTTTTTTTTTTTTCTCTCAGCGCTGTAGCTCATTGGGCTGCCCTAGAAGGCTCCGTGATAGCTGTATTGCTGTGTGTACGCCACTGTGGAAACCAACTGCTTTTTTCAAAGCACATATCCTCTTGTTCCTTCCTTTCTGCACAGCTATCTTTTTTGTTTGTCCACACTTTTTATTTAATTTGTGCATCAGTCCACTCCTATTGCTGCCTGCCATACCTGGCTGAGATTACTGCAGGGAGATAGTAATTGTAGGACAGTCCCTGTTTTTTTTTTTTTTTTTTTTTGGGGGGGAGATTAAGATTGGCATTTCTGCTAGAGTGCCATCCCTGTGTGTGCCATCTCTCACTGAGTGGGCCATAGAAAGCCTATTTATTTTTTTCCTTGATTTGGGTTTTAAAATCTACCTTAACAAAAAAACACTACATCAATCAGTCGGAGAAAAATATTGACCTCAGTCAGGGCTTGTGTGCCACTCCTGTGTGTGCCATCTCTCATTCAGTGGGCCATAGAAAGCCTTTTTTTTTTTTTATTATTATTTGGTTTCTAAAGTCTCCCTGGAAAAAAAAAAAAAAAAAAAAAAAACAGTGGGAGATTAATATTGCCCTTTCAGCTTGTGTGCCAGTCTTGACTCCTGGGTGTGCCACCTCTCTCTCTCAAATTGTGGGCCATAGAAAGCCTATTTATTTTTTTCCTTGATTTGGGTTCGAAAATCTACCTTAAAAAAAAAAAACTCCATCAATCAGTGGGAGAAAAATATTGGCCTCAGTCAGGGCTTGTGTGTCACTCCTGTGTGTGCCATCTCTCACTCAGTGGGCCATAGAAAGCCTATTTATTTTTTTGCTTGATTTGGGTTCTAAAATCTACCTTAAAAAAAAACACTACATCAATCAGTGGGAGAAACATATTGGCCTCAGTCAGGGCTTGTGTGCCACTCCTGTGTGTGCCATCTCTCACTCAGTGGGCCATAGAAAGCCTATTTATTTTTTTCCTTGATTTGGGTTCGAAAATCTACCTTAACAAAAAAACACTACATCAATCAGTGGGAGAAAAATATTGGCCTCAGTCAGGGCTTGTGTGCCACTCCTGTGTGTGCCATCTCTCATTCAGTGGGCCATAGAAAGCCTTTTTTTTTTTTTATTTTATTATTTGGTTTCTAAAGTCTCCCTGAAAAAAAAACAAAAACAAAAAAAAAACTGGGAGATTAATATTGCCCTTTCAGCTTGTGTGCCAGTCTTGACTCCTGGGTGTGCCACCTCTCTCTCTCAAATTGTGGGCCATAGAAAGCCTATTTATTTTTTTCCTTGATTTGAGTTCGAAAATCTACCTTAAAAAAAAACACTACATCAATCAGTGGGAGAAAAATATTGGCCTTAGTCAGGGCTTGTGTGCCACTCCTGTGTGTGCCATCTCTCACTCAGTGGGCCATAGAAAGCCTATTTATTTTTTGCTTGATTTGGGTTCTAAAATCTACCTTTAAAAAAATCACTACATCAATCAGTGGGAGAAAAATATTGGCCTCAGTCAGGGCTTGTGTGCCACTCCTGACTCCTGTGTGTGCCATTTCTCACTCAGTGGGCCATAGAAAGCCTATTTATTTTTTTCCATGATTTGGGTTCTAAAATCTACCTGAAAAAAAAACACTACATCAATCAGTGGTAGAAAAATATTGGCCTCAGTCAGGGCTTGTGTGCCACTCCTGACTCCTGTGTGTGCCATCTCTCACTCAGTGGGCCATAGAAAGCCTTTTTTTTTTTATTATTTGGTTTCTAAAGTCTCCCTGAAAAAAAATTAAAAAAATAAAAAAACAGTGGGAGATTAATATTGCCCTTTCAGCTTGTGTGCCAGTCTTGACTCCTGGGTGTGCCACCTCTCTCTCTCAAATTGTGGGCCATAGAAAGCCTATTTATTTTTTTCCTTGATTTGGGTTCGAAAATCTACCTTAAAAAAAAAAACTCCATCAATCAGTGGGAGAAAAATATTGGCCTCAGTCAGGGCTTGTGTGTCACTCCTGTGTGTGCCATCTCTCACTCAGTGGGCCATAGAAAGCCTATTTATTTTTTTCCTTGATTTGGGTTCGAAAATCTACCTTAACAAAAAAACACTACATCAATCAGTGGGAGAAAAATACTGGCCTCAGTCAGGGCTTGTGTGCCACTCCTGTGTGTGCCATCTCTCAGTGGGCCATAGAAAGCCTATTTATTTTTTGCTTGATTTGGGTTCTAAAATCTACCTTTAAAAAAATCACTACATCAATCAGTGGGAGAAAAATATTGGCCTCAGTCAGGGCTTGTGTGCCACTCCTGACTCCTGTGTGTGCCATCTCTCACTCAGTGGGCCATAGAAAGCCTTTTTTTTTTTTCCATGATTTGGGTTCTAAAATCTACCTGAAAAAAAAAACACTACATCAATCAGTGGTAGAAAAATATTGGCCTCAGTCAGGGCTTGTGTGCCACTCCTGACTCCTGTGTGTGCCATCTCTCACTCAGTGGGCCATAGAAAGCCTTTTTTTTTTTTTATTATTATTATTTGGTTTCTAAAGTCTCCCTGAAAAAAAATAAAAAAAATAAAAAAACAGTGGGAGATTAATATTGCCCTTTCAGCTTGTGTGCCAGTCTTGACTCCTGGGTGTGCCACCTCTCTCTCTCAAATTGTGGGCCATAGAAAGCCTATTTATTTTTTTCCTTGATTTGGGTTCGAAAATCTACCTTAAAAAAAAAAAACTCCATCAATCAGTGGGAGAAAAATATTGGCCTCAGTCAGGGCTTGTGTGTCACTCCTGTGTGTGCCATCTCTCACTCAGTGGGCCATAGAAAGCCTATTTATTTTTTTGCTTGATTTGGGTTCTAAAATCTACCTTAAAAAAAAACACTACATCAATCAGTGGGAGAAACATATTGGCCTCAGTCAGGGCTTGTGTGCCACTCCTGTGTGTGCCATCTCTCACTCAGTGGGCCATAGAAAGCCTATTTATTTTTTTCCTTGATTTGGGTTCGAAAATCTACCTTAACAAAAAAACACTACATCAATCAGTGGGAGAAAAATATTGGCCTCAGTCAGGGCTTGTGTGCCACTCCTGTGTGTGCCATCTCTCATTCAGTGGGCCATAGAAAGCCTTTTTTTTTTTTAATTTTATTATTTGGTTTCTAAAGTCTCCCTGAAAAAAAAACAAAAACAAAAAAAAAACTGGGAGATTAATATTGCCCTTTCAGCTTGTGTGCCAGTCTTGACTCCTGGGTGTGCCACCTCTCTCTCTCAAATTGTGGGCCATAGAAAGCCTATTTATTTTTTTCCTTGATTTGAGTTCGAAAATCTACCTTAAAAAAAAACACTACATCAATCAGTGGGAGAAAAATATTGGCCTTAGTCAGGGCTTGTGTGCCACTCCTGTGTGTGCCATCTCTCACTCAGTGGGCCATAGAAAGCCTATTTATTTTTTGCTTGATTTGGGTTCTAAAATCTACCTTTAAAAAAATCACTACATCAATCAGTGGGAGAAAAATATTGGCCTCAGTCAGGGCTTGTGTGCCACTCCTGACTCCTGTGTGTGCCATTTCTCACTCAGTGGGCCATAGAAAGCCTATTTATTTTTTTCCATGATTTGGGTTCTAAAATCTACCTGAAAAAAAAACACTACATCAATCAGTGGTAGAAAAATATTGGCCTCAGTCAGGGCTTGTGTGCCACTCCTGACTCCTGTGTGTGCCATCTCTCACTCAGTGGGCCATAGAAAGCCTTTTTTTTTTATTATTTGGTTTCTAAAGTCTCCCTGAAAAAAAATTAAAAAAATAAAAAAACAGTGGGAGATTAATATTGCCCTTTCAGCTTGTGTGCCAGTCTTGACTCCTGGGTGTGCCACCTCTCTCTCTCAAATTGTGGGCCATAGAAAGCCTATTTATTTTTTTCCTTGATTTGGGTTCGAAAATCTACCTTAAAAAAAAAAACTCCATCAATCAGTGGGAGAAAAATATTGGCCTCAGTCAGGGCTTGTGTGTCACTCCTGTGTGTGCCATCTCTCACTCAGTGGGCCATAGAAAGCCTATTTATTTTTTTCCTTGATTTGGGTTCGAAAATCTACCTTAACAAAAAAACACTACATCAATCAGTGGGAGAAAAATACTGGCCTCAGTCAGGGCTTGTGTGCCACTCCTGTGTGTGCCATCTCTCAGTGGGCCATAGAAAGCCTATTTATTTTTTGCTTGATTTGGGTTCTAAAATCTACCTTTAAAAAAATCACTACATCAATCAGTGGGAGAAAAATATTGGCCTCAGTCAGGGCTTGTGTGCCACTCCTGACTCCTGTGTGTGCCATCTCTCACTCAGTGGGCCATAGAAAGCCTTTTTTTTTTTTCCATGATTTGGGTTCTAAAATCTACCTGAAAAAAAAAACACTACATCAATCAGTGGTAGAAAAATATTGGCCTCAGTCAGGGCTTGTGTGCCACTCCTGACTCCTGTGTGTGCCATCTCTCACTCAGTGGGCCATAGAAAGCCTTTTTTTTTTTTTTATTATTATTATTTGGTTTCTAAAGTCTCCCTGAAAAAAAATAAAAAAAATAAAAAAACAGTGGGAGATTAATATTGCCCTTTCAGCTTGTGTGCCAGTCTTGACTCCTGGGTGTGCCACCTCTCTCTCTCAAATTGTGGGCCATAGAAAGCCTATTTATTTTTTTCCTTGATTTGGGTTTGAAAATCTACCTTAAAAAAAAAAACTCCATCAATCAGTGGGAGAAAAATATTGGCCTCAGTCAGGGCTTGTGTGTCACTCCTGTGTGTGCCATCTCTCACTCAGTGGGCCATAGAAAGCCTATTTATTTTTTTCCTTGATTTGGGTTCGAAAATCTACCTTAACAAAAAAACACTACATCAATCAGTGGGAGAAAAATATTGGCCTCAGTCAGGGCTTGTGTGCCACTCCTGTGTGTGCCATCTCTCAGTGGGCCATAGAAAGCCTATTTATTTTTTGCTTGATTTGGGTTCTAAAATCTACCTTTAAAAAAATCACTACATCAATCAGTGGGAGAAAAATATTGGCCTCAGTCAGGGCTTGTGTGCCACTCCTGACTCCTGTGTGTGCCATCTCTCACTCAGTGGGCCATAGAAAGCCTTTTTTTTTTTTCCATGATTTGGGTTCTAAAATCTACCTGAAAAAAAAAACACTACATCAATCAGTGGTAGAAAAATATTGGCCTCAGTCAGGGCTTGTGTGCCACTCCTGACTCCTGTGTGTGCCATCTCTCACTCAGTGGGCCATAGAAAGCCTTTTTTTATTATTATTATTATTTGGTTTCTAAAGTCTCCCTGAAAAAAAATAAAAAAAATAAAAAAACAGTGGGAGATTAATATTGCCCTTTCAGCTTGTGTGCCAGTCTTGACTCCTGGGTGTGCCACCTCTCTCTCTCAAATTGTGGGCCATAGAAAGCCTATTTATTTTTTTCCTTGATTTGGGTTCTAAAATCTACCTTTAAAAAAATCACTACATCAATCAGTGGGAGAAAAATATTGGCCTCAGTCAGGGCTTGTGTGCCACTCCTGACTCCTGTGTGTGCCATCTCTCACTCAGTGGGCCATAGAAAGCCTATTTATTTTTTGCTTGATTTGGGTTCTAAAATCTACCTTTAAAAAAAACACTACATCAATCAGTGGGAGAAAAATATTGGCCTCAGTCAGGGCTTGTGTGCCACTCCTGTGTGTGCCATCTCTCATTCAGTGGGCCATAGAAAGCCTTTTTTTATTATTTTATTATTTGGTTTCTAAAGTCTCCCTGAAAAAAACATTTTATCTTATTTGGTTTCTAAAGTCTCCCTGAGAAAAAAAAAAAAAAAATAGGTGGGAGATTAATATTGACATTTGTGCTTGAGTGACAGTCCTGCGTGTGTGTCATCTCTGTGATTTGGTGCCACAGAAAACAGAGTGTGTAACATTGTGCCTGATTTTCCTTGTGATCTCACCAACCTGTTAAGGGATATTGAAATCATACTGAAGTTATAGCTCAACGTGTAAGTTGTTTGACAGCAACAAATAAAGTTAATTTGGTTAAGTTTTTCAAACAATGAGGAAGTCTGGTGCAAGAGGTCGTGGCCGTGGGCGTTCATTGTCAGCTGGTAATGATGGTAGTGGTAGTGGAGCATCAGGTGGTCGTGGGGATAAAAATATTCCACCTAAGTCTGGAGCTGTGGAGGCTGTTTCGTCGTCTGGCTACACAAGGCCTCGAAAGCTTTCTTTTCTGGGAGTAGGAAAACCGCTGTTAAAGCCGGAGCAGCAACAGCAAGTTTTGGCTTACATTGCAGACTCAGCCTCTAGCTCTTTTGCCTCCTCTTCTGAAACTGGTAAATGTAAAAGCAGTGCGTCGCTTGTGGATGTTCACGGTCAGGGACAAGTCGCTTCCTTGTCCTCCTCAGCAAAAACAACAACAAGAGAGAAGGATGCAGCAGGCGACACAACGGGTTACTCCATGGAGCTCTTTACACATACCGTCCCTGGCTTAGAAAGTGAAACACTTAACAGGCCATGCCCATTACAAGTAGATTCTGACATGGAGTGCACTGATGCACAGCCACAGCCAGAGTACTATGCTGCTCCTTTGACTGAGACCACAACATTGCCCTCTCAGGGTACTGATCCGCAATCAGACCCTGATGAGACTATGTTGCCCCGCCACGAACGCTATACCACCGACCGACACAGTGACACAGACGAAGTTGCACACGAGCTCGAAGAGGAGGTAATAGATGACCCAGTTGTTGACCCCGATTGGCAGCCATTGGGGGAACAGGGTGCAGGCGGCAGTAGTTCAGAAGCGGAGGTGGAGGAGGGGCCGCAGCAGGCATCAACATCGCAACAGGTTCCATCTGCCGGGCCCGTATCTGGCCCAAAACGCGTGTCAAAGCCAAAACCTGTTGGAGGACAGCGTGGCCATCCGGTTAAAGCTCAGTCTGCAATCCCTGAAAAGGGATCCGATGCTAGGAAGAGTGCAGTCTGGCATTTTTTTAAACAACATCCAATTGATCAGCGCAAAGTCATCTGTCAAAAATGTTCAACTAGCTTAAGCAGAGGTCAGAATCTGAAAAGTCTCAATACTAGTTGCATGCATAGACACTTAACCACCATGCATTTTCAAGCCTGGACTAACTACCAAACGTCCCTTAAGGTTGTAGCACCCTCGGCCAATGAAGCTAGTCAGCAACGCAACATCCCTTCCGTCACTGTAAGGCCACCATTTTCCGCACCACCGGCAGTATCTGTGCAGGTTTCTTTGACAGCCAAAAGCAGTCAGGGTCAGGGAATCTCCAGTTTTGTAGGAGGAAATATTGCATCTAGGGCACCGGCGGAAACAATACCGTCTCCAACCGTCTCTCAGTCTGCCAGGTCCACCGGCACACCCGCAAGTTCCACGATCTCCATCTCTCCAGTTCAGCTCACACTACATGAGACTCTGGTTAGAAAAAGGAAGTACTTATCCTCGCATCCGCGTACACAGGGTTTTAACGCCCACATAGCTAGACTAATCTCGTTAGAGATGATGCCCTACCGGTTAGTTGAAAGCGAAGCTTTCAAAGCCCTGATGGAGTACGCTGAACCACGATACGAGCTACCCAGTCGACACTTTTTTTCAAGAAAAGCCATCCCAGCCCTGCACCAGCACGTTAAACAGCGCATCGTCCATGCACTCAGGCAATCTGTGAGTACAAAGGTGCACCTGACTACAGATGCATGGACCAGTAGGCATGACCAGGGACGTTATGTGTCCATCACGGCACACTGGGTGAATGTGGTGGATGCAGGGTCCACTGGGGACATAAATTTCGGGACAGTTGTGCCTAGCCCACGGTCTAGGAAACAGTTGGCTGTAGGCGTTCGCACCCCCTCCTCCTCCTCCTCGTCCTCCTGCAGAAGCGACAGCTCTTCCACAGACCGCAGTCGGTCAACCACTCCATCGGCAGATGACACTGTTGCACACCAGTTGTCCCATTATGGGCCAGCTACTGGCAAGCGTCAGCAGGCTGTATTGGCTATGAAGTGTTTGGGCGACAACAGACACACCGCGGAAGTTCTGTCCGAGTTCTTGCAACAAGAAACGCAGTCGTGGCTGGGCACAGTAGATCTTGAGGCAGGCAAGGTAGTGAGTGATAACGGAAGGAATTTCATGGCTGCCATCTCCCTTTCCCAACTGAAACACATTCCTTGCCTGGCTCACACCTTAAACCTGGTGGTGCAGTGCTTATTGAAAACTTATCCTGGGTTCTCCGACCTGCTCCTCAAAGTGCGTGGACTTTGCTCACATATCCGACGTTCGCCTGTACACGCCAGCCATATGTAGACCTATCAGCGGTCTTTGAACCTTCCCCAGCATCGCCTAATCATAGACGTTGCAACAAGGTGGAACTCAACACTGCACATGCTTCAGAGACTGTGCCAACAGAGGCGGGCTGTTATGTTTTTGTGGGAGGATACACATACACGGGCAGGCAGTAGGATGGCAGACATGGAGTTGTCAGGTGTGCAGTGGTCCAAGATACAAGACATGTGTCAAGTCCTTCAGTGTTTTGAGGAATGCACACGGCTGGTTAGTGCAGACAACGCCGTAATAAGCATGAGCATCCCCCTAATGCGTCTGCTGATGCAAAGTTTGACGCACATAAAGGAGCAGGCGTCTGCACCAGAGGAAGAGGAAAGCCTTGATGACAGTCAGCCATTGTCTGGTCAGGGCAGTGTACAGGACGAGGTAGCGGGCGAAGAGGAGGTGGAGGACAAGGAGGATGATGGGGATGAGTATATTTTTAATGCGGAAGCTTTCCCGGGGGCACTGGAAATTGGTTGCGTGGCAAGGCCGGGTTCTGGTTTTTTGAGGGACACAAGTGACGTAGATTTGCCTGAAACTGCCCCTCAACCAATCACAACCGGAGATTTGACAACTGGAACTTTGGCCCACATGGCGGATTATGCCTTACGTATCCTAAAAAGGGACACACGCATTACGAAAATGATGAACGATGACGATTACTGGTTGGCCTGCCTCCTTGATCCACGCTATAAAGGCAAATTGCAAAATATTATGCCACATGAGAACTTGGAACTAATATTAGCAACCAAACAATCAACTCTTCTTGACCGTTTGCTTCAGGCATTCCCAGCACACAGCGCACGTGATCGTTCTCACACGAGCTCCAGGGGGCAGCAGACTAGGAGTGTTAGGGGTGCACACATCAGAAGTGGCGTTGGACAGAGGGGTTTTCTGACCAGGTTGTGGAGTGATTTTGCTATGACCGCAGACAGGACAGGTACTGCTGCATCAATTGAAAGTGACAGGAGACAACATTTGTCCAGTATGGTTACTAACTATTTTTCATCCCTTATCGATGTTCTCCCTCAACCGTCATTCCCATTTGATTACTGGGCATCAAAATTAGACACCTGGCCAGAATTGGCAGAATATGCATTGCAGGAGCTTGCTTGCCCGGCAGCAAGTGTCCTATCAGAAAGAGTATTCAGTGCTGCAGGTTCAATATTAACCGAAAAAAGGACTCGTCTGGCTACCCAAAATGTTGACGATCTAACATTCATTAAAATGAACCACAACTGGATTTCGAAATCTTTTGCCCCACCTTGCCCGGCCGACACCTAGCTTTCCTATGAAAAGCTCTTGCCTGTGAATTACTTTTCTAATGTCTAATTTGCTGCAGCTGATTGTACAGCATACGACATGTTTACACCTCCCTAAATGGCCAAACTCCCCACACGGGGCCGTGGTATCGCGACTTGGCGCAAGCACCCGTGAGACTGCTGTTTGTCTGAAGAGGTGGGTGTGCTCGCTTTTGGTTGACGGCATTGCTACTGGGTCCCTCATAGTACAATGTAGTGTCTCTGGCGGTGGTGGTGCGCACCCAACGTCAGACACACCGTTGTAACATGAGGGGCCCTGGGGCGGTCCCGCCGGCCTCAAGAGAGTTCCCCCCTCCCCCAGCTCAAACTGTGCTCTACCACGTGAAAAATTATGTCGCACAGCTCCACCAATGTTTAGTCTATTCGCTGACATCATTCAGTGTCTGGCACTGACAATACAAATTTGTAGACATCTATGATGCAACTTAAAGTAGTCTGTGTCTGTGTCCTATATTGGCACCATTAAATAGTTACTGCCAAATTACTATGTCAGAAACTCAGCAGATGAGCCCACCCCTGTACCTAAGTATGCCACCTTTTTTTTTTTTTTGGTTGTTTTGCGAGACATTAACATCTATTTATATTTTGGGAGTACTGGGACAGACACTCCTTGCAATACTCCTCCACTGACCACAATGCTGCCTGTGTATCCATGTAACCGATGTAAAACTGCCATGAGCCTATTGTTTGTTATTTTAGGCCTTTGATAGCCTGTCTGCGGTCCCTACTTTAAATACTCCTCCACTAACCACCAAGCTGCCTGCCCGTGTATCCATGTAACCGATGTAAAACTGCCATGAGCCTATTGTTTGTTATTTTAGGCCTTTGATAGCCTGTCTGTGGTCCCTACTTTAAATACTCCTCCACTGACCACCAAGCTGCCTGCCCGTGTATCCATGTAACCGATGTAAAACTGCCATGAGCCTATTGTTTGTTATTTTAGGCCTTTGATAGCCTGTCTGCGGTCCCTACTTTAAATACTCCTCCACTGACCACCAAGCTGCCTGCCCGTGTATCCATGTAACCGATGTAAAACTGCCATGAGCCTATTGTTTGTTATTTTAGGCCTTTGATAGCCTGTCTGCGGTCCCTACTTTAAATACTCCTCCACTGACCACCAAGCTGCCTGCCCGTGTATCCATGTAACCGATGTAAAACTGCCATGAGCCTATTGTTTGTTATTTTAGGCCTTTGATAGCCTGTCTGCGGTCCCTACTTTAAATACTCCTCCACTGACCACCAAGCTGCCTGCCCGTGTATCCATGTAACCGATGTAAAACTGCCATGAGCCTATTGTTTGTTATTTTAGGCCTTTGATAGCCTGTCTGCGGTCCCTACTTTAAATACTCCTCCACTGACCACCAAGCTGCCTGTGTATCCATGTAACCGATGTAAAACTGCAGTATTTTGCTTATAAAAAAGAAAATACTGGAGAGATATCAAATGCAGACATTTTAACATTAAAAACAAAAACACATACAACAAAAAACTGGTACAGTACAAAAATTGGCCACCAGCTACAAAAACTTTCTCCTGCAAGTAGTTAACTGAAATGTTTTTTTCCATTGAAAACACAGATATGGCATCCACCGAGTGTTGTCCTGTCGCGTCTTCTTTATATTATTGCCAAGAAGCTGCAACTGAATAAAGCTGAGCTTCTACCTTCTGCCTCTTATTAACTGCTTTTTTTAAAAAAAATTGGCCACCAGCTACAAAAACTTTCTCCTGCAAGTAGTTAACTGAAAGGTTTTTTCCATTGAAAACACAGATATGGCATCCACCGAGTGTTGTCCTGTCGCGTCTTCTTTATATTATTGCCAAGAAGCTGCAACTGAATAAAGCTGAGCTTCTACCTTCTGCCTCTTATTAACTGCTTTTTTTAAAAAAAATTGGCTGTTCCGGCCTACTAAAGGTGTCTGCCCCTGCCTGGTGTTGTCCTCAACTGAATAAAGCTGTGCTTCAACCTTCTGTTCCAAATTACGATTGTTAAAAATGAAATTGGCTGTTCCGGCCTACTAAAGGTGTCTGCCCCTGCCTGGTGTTGTCCTCAACTGAATAAAGCTGTGCTTCAACCTTCTGTTCCAAATTACGATTGGTAAAAATGAAATTGGCTGTTCTGGCCTACTAAAGGTGTCTGCCCCTGCCTGGTGTTGTCCTCAACTGAATAAAGCTGTGCTTCAACCTTCTGTTCCAAATTACGATTTTTAAAAATGAAATTGGCTGTTCCGGCCTACTAAAGGTGTCTGCCCCTGCCTGGTGTTGTCCTCAACTGAATAAAGCTGAGCTTCTACCTTCTGCCTCTTATTAACTGCTGTTTTTTTAAAAAATTGGCTGTTCCGGCCTACTAAAGGTGTCTGCCCCTGCCTGGTGTTGTCCTCAACTGAATAAAGCTGAGCTTCTACCTTCTGCCTCTTATTAACTGCTGTTTTTAAAAAAAATTGGCTGTTCCGGCCTACTAAAGGTGTCTGCCCCTGCCTGGTGTTGTCCTCAACTGAATAAAGCTGTGCTTCAACCTTCTGTTCCAAATTACGATTGTTAAAAATGAAATTGGCTGTTCCGGCCTACTAAAGGTGTCTGCCCCTGCCTGGTGTTGTCCTCAACTGAATAAAGCTGTGCTTCAACCTTCTGTTCCAAATTACGATTGGTAAAAATGAAATTGGCTGTTCTGGCCTACTAAAGGTGTCTGCCCCTGCCTGGTGTTGTCCTCAACTGAATAAAGCTGTGCTTCAACCTTCTGTTCCAAATTACGATTTTTAAAAATGAAATTGGCTGTTCCGGCCTACTAAAGGTGTCTGCCCCTGCCTGGTGTTGTCCTCAACTGAATAAAGCTGAGCTTCTACCTTCTGCCTCTTATTAACTGCTGTTTTTTTAAAAAATTGGCTGTTCCGGCCTACTAAAGGTGTCTGCCCCTGCCTGGTGTTGTCCTCAACTGAATAAAGCTGAGCTTCTACCTTCTGCCTCTTATTAACTGCTGTTTTTTTAAAAAATTGGCTGTTCCGGCCTACTAAAGGTGTCTGCCCCTGCCTGGTGTTGTCCTCAACTGAATAAAGCTGTGCTTCAACCTTCTGTTCCAAATTACGATTGTTAAAAATGAAATTGGCTGTTCCGGCCTACTAAAGGTGTCTGCCCCTGCCTGGTGTTGTCCTCAACTGAATAAAGCTGTGCTTCAACCTTCTGTTCCAAATTACGATTGTTAAAAATGAAATTGGCTGTTCCGGCCTACTAAAGGTGTCTGCCCCTGCCTGGTGTTGTCCTCAACTGAATAAAGCTGTGCTTCAACCTTCTGTTCCAAATTACGATTTTTAAAAATGAAATTGGCTGTTCCGGCCTACTAAAGGTGTCTGCCCCTGCCTGGTGTTGTCCTCAACTGAATAAAGCTGTGCTTCAACCTTCTGTTCCAAATTACGATTGGTAAAAATGAAATTGGCTGTTCCGGCCTACTAAAGGTGTCTGCCCCTGCCTGGTGTTGTCCTCAACTGAATAAAGCTGTGCTTCAACCTTCTGTTCCAAATTACGATTTTTAAAAATGAAATTGGCTGTTCCGGCCTACTAAAGGTGTCTGCCCCTGCCTGGTGTTGTCCTCAACTGAATAAAGCTGAGCTTCTACCTTCTGCCTCTTATTAACTGCTGTTTTTTTAAAAAATTGGCTGTTCCGGCCTACTAAAGGTGTCTGCCCCTGCCTGGTGTTGTCCTCAACTGAATAAAGCTGAGCTTCTACCTTTTGCCTCTTATTAACTGCTGTTTTTTTAAAAAATTGGCTGTTCCGGCCTACTAAAGGTGTCTGCCCCTGCCTGGTGTTGTCCTCAACTGAATAAAGCTGTGCTTCAACCTTCTGTTCCAAATTACGATTGTTAAAAATGAAATTGGCTGTTCCGGCCTACTAAAGGTGTCTGCCCCTGCCTGGTGTTGTCCTCAACTGAATAAAGCTGTGCTTCAACCTTCTGTTCCAAATTACGATTGTTAAAAATGAAATTGGCTGTTCCGGCCTACTAAAGGTGTCTGCCCCTGCCTGGTGTTGTCCTCAACTGAATAAAGCTGTGCTTCAACCTTCTGTTCCAAATTACGATTTTTAAAAATGAAATTGGCTGTTCCGGCCTACTAAAGGTGTCTGCCCCTGCCTGGTGTTGTCCTCAACTGAATAAAGCTGTGCTTCAACCTTCTGTTCCAAATTACAATTGGTAAAAATGAAATTGGCTGTTCCGGCCTACTAAAGGTGTCTGCCCCTGCCTGGTGTTGTCCTCAACTGAATAAAGCTGTGCTTCAACCTTCTGTTCCAAATTACGATTTTTAAAAATGAAATTGGCTGTTCCGGCCTACTAAAGGTGTCTGCCCCTGCCTGGTGTTGTCCTCAACTGAATAAAGCTGAGCTTCTACCTTCTGCCTCTTATTAACTGCTGTTTTTTTAAAAAATTGGCTGTTCCGGCCTACTAAAGGTGTCTGCCCCTGCCTGGTGTTGTCCTCAACTGAATAAAGCTGAGCTTCTACCTTTTGCCTCTTATTAACTGCTGTTTTTTTAAAAAATTGGCTGTTCCGGCCTACTAAAGGTGTCTGCCCCTGCCTGGTGTTGTCCTCAACTGAATAAAGCTGTGCTTCAACCTTCTGTTCCAAATTACGATTGTTAAAAATGAAATTGGCTGTTCCGGCCTACTAAAGGTGTCTGCCCCTGCCTGGTGTTGTCCTCAACTGAATAAAGCTGTGCTTCAACCTTCTGTTCCAAATTACGATTGTTAAAAATGAAATTGGCTGTTCCGGCCTACTAAAGGTGTCTGCCCCTGCCTGGTGTTGTCCTCAACTGAATAAAGCTGTGCTTCAACCTTCTGTTCCAAATTACGATTTTTAAAAATGAAATTGGCTGTTCCGGCCTACTAAAGGTGTCTGCCCCTGCCTGGTGTTGTCCTCAACTGAATAAAGCTGTGCTTCAACCTTCTGTTCCAAATTACGATTGGTAAAAATGAAATTGGCTGTTCCGGCCTACTAAAGGTGTCTGCCCCTGCCTGGTGTTGTCCTCAACTGAATAAAGCTGTGCTTCAACCTTCTGTTCCAAATTACGATTTTTAAAAATGAAATTGGCTGTTCCGGCCTACTAAAGGTGTCTGCCCCTGCCTGGTGTTGTCCTCAACTGAATAAAGCTGAGCTTCTACCTTCTGCCTCTTATTAACTGCTGTTTTTTTTAAAAATTGGCTGTTCCGGCCTACTAAAGGTGTCTGCCCCTGCCTGGTGTTGTCCTCAACTGAATAAAGCTGAGCTTCTACCTTTTGCCTCTTATTAACTGCTGTTTTTTTAAAAAATTGGCTGTTCCGGCCTACTAAAGGTGTCTGCCCCTGCCTGGTGTTGTCCTCAACTGAATAAAGCTGTGCTTCAACCTTCTGTTCCAAATTACGATTGTTAAAAATGAAATTGGCTGTTCCGGCCTACTAAAGGTGTCTGCCCCTGCCTGGTGTTGTCCTCAACTGAATAAAGCTGTGCTTCAACCTTCTGTTCCAAATTACGATTGGTAAAAATGAAATTGGCTGTTCCGGCCTACTAAAGGTGTCTGCCCCTGCCTGGTGTTGTCCTCAACTGAATAAAGCTGTGCTTCAACCTTCTGTTCCAAATTACGATTGTTAAAAATGAAATTGGCTGTTCCGGCCTACTAAAGGTGTCTGCCCCTGCCTGGTGTTGTCCTCAACTGAATAAATCTGTGCTTCAACCTTCTGTTCCAAATTACGATTGGTAAAAATGAAATTGGCTGTTCCGGCCTACTAAAGGTGTCTGCCCCTGCCTGGTGTTGTCCTCAACTGAATAAAGCTGTGCTTCAACCTTCTGTTCCAAATTACGATTTTTAAAAATGAAATTGGCTGTTCCGGCCTACTAAAGGTGTCTGCCCCTGCCTGGTGTTGTCCTCAACTGAATAAAGCTGTGCTTCAACCTTCTGTTCCAAATTACGATTGTTAAAAATGAAATTGGCTGTTCCGGCCTACTAAAGGTGTCTGCCCCTGCCTGGTGTTGTCCTCAACTGAATAAAGCTGTGCTTCAACCTTCTGTTCCAAATTACGATTTTTAAAAATGAAATTGGCTGTTCCGGCCTACTAAAGGTGTCTGCCCCTGCCTGGTGTTGTCCTCAACTGAATAAAGCTGTGCTTCAACCTTCTGTTCCAAATTACGATTGGTAAAAATGAAATTGGCTGTTCCGGCCTACTAAAGGTGTCTGCCCCTGCCTGGTGTTGTCCTCAACTGAATAAAGCTGTGCTTCAACCTTCTGTTCCAAATTACGATTTTTAAAAATGAAATTGGCTGTTCCGGCCTACTAAAGGTGTCTGCCCCTGCCTGGTGTTGTCCTCAACTGAATAAAGCTGTGCTTCAACCTTCTGTTCCAAATTACGATTGGTAAAAATGAAATTGGCTGTTCCGGCCTACTAAAGGTGTCTGCCCCTGCCTGGTGTTGTCCTCAACTGAATAAAGCTGTGCTTCAACCTTCTGTTCCAAATTACGATTTTTAAAAATGAAATTGGCTGTTCCGGCCTACTAAAGGTGTCTGCCCCTGCCTGGTGTTGTCCTCAACTGAATAAAGCTGAGCTTCTACCTTCTGCCTCTTATTAACTGCTGTTTTTTTAAAAAATTGGCTGTTCCGGCCTACTAAAGGTGTCTGCCCCTGCCTGGTGTTGTCCTCAACTGAATAAAGCTGAGCTTCTACCTTTTGCCTCTTATTAACTGCTGTTTTTTTAAAAAATTGGCTGTTCCGGCCTACTAAAGGTGTCTGCCCCTGCCTGGTGTTGTCCTCAACTGAATAAAGCTGTGCTTCAACCTTCTGTTCCAAATTACGATTGTTAAAAATGAAATTGGCTGTTCCGGCCTACTAAAGGTGTCTGCCCCTGCCTGGTGTTGTCCTCAACTGAATAAAGCTGTGCTTCAACCTTCTGTTCCAAATTACGATTGGTAAAAATGAAATTGGCTGTTCCGGCCTACTAAAGGTGTCTGCCCCTGCCTGGTGTTGTCCTCAACTGAATAAAGCTGTGCTTCAACCTTCTGTTCCAAATTACGATTGTTAAAAATGAAATTGGCTGTTCCGGCCTACTAAAGGTGTCTGCCCCTGCCTGGTGTTGTCCTCAACTGAATAAATCTGTGCTTCAACCTTCTGTTCCAAATTACGATTGGTAAAAATGAAATTGGCTGTTCCGGCCTACTAAAGGTGTCTGCCCCTGCCTGGTGTTGTCCTCAACTGAATAAAGCTGTGCTTCAACCTTCTGTTCCAAATTACGATTTTTAAAAATGAAATTGGCTGTTCCGGCCTACTAAAGGTGTCTGCCCCTGCCTGGTGTTGTCCTCAACTGAATAAAGCTGTGCTTCAACCTTCTGTTCCAAATTACGATTGTTAAAAATGAAATTGGCTGTTCCGGCCTACTAAAGGTGTCTGCCCCTGCCTGGTGTTGTCCTCAACTGAATAAAGCTGAGCTTCTACCTTCTGCCTCTTATTAACTGCTGTTTTTTTAAAAAATTGGCTGTTCCGGCCTACTAAAGGTGTCTGCCCCTGCCTGGTGTTGTCCTCAACTGAATAAAGCTGAGCTTCTACCTTCTGCCTCTTATTAACTGCTGTTTTTTTAAAAAATTGGCTGTTCCGGCCTACTAAAGGTATCTGCCCCTGCCTGGTGTTGTCCTCAACTGAATAAAGCTGTGCTTCAACCTTCTGTTCCAAATTACGATTGTTAAAAATGAAATTGGCTGTTCCGGCCTACTAAAGGTGTCTGCCCCTGCCTGGTGTTGTCCTCAACTGAATAAAGCTGTGCTTCAACCTTCTGTTCCAAATTACGATTTTTAAAAATGAAATTGGCTGTTCCGGCCTACTAAAGGTGTCTGCCCCTGCCTGGTGTTGTCCTCAACTGAATAAAGCTGTGCTTCAACCTTCTGTTCCAAATTACGATTGTTAAAAATGAAATTGGCTGTTCCGGCCTACTAAAGGTGTCTGCCCCTGCCTGGTGTTGTCCTCAACTGAATAAAGCTGTGCTTCAACCTTCTGTTCCAAATTACGATTTTTAAAAATGAAATTGGCTGTTCCGGCCTACTAAAGGTGTCTGCCCCTGCCTGGTGTTGTCCTCAACTGAATAAAGCTGTGCTTCAACCTTCTGTTCCAAATTACGATTGTTAAAAATGAAATTGGCTGTTCCGGCCTACTAAAGGTGTCTGCCCCTGCCTGGTGTTGTCCTCAACTGAATAAAGCTGTGCTTCAACCTTCTGTTCCAAATTACGATTTTTAAAAATGAAATTGGCTGTTCCGGCCTACTAAAGGTGTCTGCCCCTGCCTGGTGTTGTCCTCAACTGAATAAAGCTGTGCTTCAACCTTCTGTTCCAAATTACGATTGTTAAAAATGAAATTGGCTGTTCCGGCCTACTAAAGGTGTCTGCCCCTGCCTGGTGTTGTCCTCAACTGAATAAAGCTGAGCTTCTACCTTCTGCCTCTTATTAACTGCTGTTTTTATAAAAAATTGGCTGTTCCGGCCTACTAAAGGTGTCTGCCCCTGCCTGGTGTTGTCCTCAACTGAACAAAGCTGAGCTTCCACATTCTGGCTTTCGGCCTATACTATCAGATATTAAACTGCATTTGGCCTACTAGTGTGGTTAGGCCCTTGAAACAGTGTCTGCTGCTCTTGGGTTTGCTACTCCACTGAACAAAGCAATGCCGCCTGTTTAGTCCTGTTACCAATTTTGAACTGCATTTAGCCTACTTTATTCTTTGGCCCTATATCTGTTTCCTCCTCATCCTGCCCATTGCCCAGCCACTGCTAGATGAGTCTGCTGGTACATTGACCTAGACCACTACATTCCCCTTGTACTCTACACAGCCAGAATCTGACCCTGCTGAAAGTAAGGTTCCCCTTCCCGCATGTTATACCACCTTACACAGGGACAAAGAGGAAGGTGCAGATGAAAGTGCAGGTTCCTTCATCAGGTGGGGGGGCATACTCGTTGGCGATGTCACTGGCACAGGGCCCCTCAGAGTACGCAAAAGTGTCGCTGCTGGTGGGAGGCGCCCCCGCCATGCAAACACACCGCCGTACTTTGAGGGGCCCTGTGCCAGTGCCAATGCGAACGAGTGGGCCCCCCCTGCTTGCTCAGGATCACAGCACTTGCAATGTTGAAATACTTACCTCTCCCTGCAACACCGCCGTGACGTAGTCCGCATTTCCTGGGCCCACGAAAAACTTGAGCCAGCCCTACTCCCCCCACAACTTTTGCCAAATGACCCCCAATTTCCTATGCCCAACTATTATTATAAAGTTAATTAAGATTGACAAGCTTCAGAAACAAGAATGGATGTTTTTGGCATTAAAATGGGCACTGTAGGTGTTTTCCTGGCCTCCACTCACTGCCGACTATGCTTCCCCATTGACTTGCATTGGGTTTCGCGTTTCGGTCGATCCCCGACTTTTAGCGATAATCGGCCGACTGCACTCGACTCGACTCTGGACAAAGTCGGGTTTCACAAAACCCGACTCGATCTTAAAAAAATGAAAGTCGCTCAACCCTAGTCGAGGCTGCATCCAGCATTGACGAGGTAGAAGAATGGGAGACCGGACAGGTGCCATGACTCGGGTAGAGGGGGAGTGGCTAAGCCGGCCAGTGAGCAGGAAGCGCGGGAAAGAGCCCTCAGTTTTCCGCCTGCGGGGAGAGCAACTTAGATGTGTGTGTCGCGCTCTGCAGTTACTGGGGCTGTGCAGAAATGTCCCCCGGAAGAGCTTAGGTGAAGGCTTCAGTGAGCCAGTGAGTGTTCAAAGCGCCGCACGCCCAGCCAAGCAGAGTGCAGTGCTCGCACGGAGGAGCAGGTGCCAGTGGCCGGATCCTAAGGTGCATTCCCCGTTACTGATACAGTTATATGAAAAAGTTTGGGCACCCCTATTAATCTTAAGCTTAATGTTTTATAAAAAAAAATTTTTGCAACAGCTATTTCAGTTTCATATATCTAATAACTGTTGGACACAGTAATGTTTCTGCCTTGAAATGAGGTTTATTGTACTAACAGAAAATGTGCAATCTGCATTCAAACAAAATTTGACAGGTGCATAAGTATGGGCACCCTTATCATTTTCTTGTTTTAAATACTCCAACCTACTTTTTACTGACTTACTAAAGCACTTTTTTTGGTTTTGTAACCTCATTGAGCTTTGAACTTCATAGCCAGGTGTATGCAATCATGAGAAAAGCTACTTAAAGTGGCCACTTGCAAGTTGTTCTCCTGTTTGAATCTCCTCTGAAGAGTGGCATCATGGGCTCTTCAAAACAACTGTCAAATGATCTGAAAACAAAGATTATTCAACATAGTTGTTCAGGGGAAGGATATAAAAAGCTGTCTCAGAGATTTAACCTGTCACTTTCCACTGTGGGGAACATAGTAAGGAAATGGAAGAACACAGGTACAGTTCTTGTTAAGGCCAGAAGTGGCAGGCCAAGAAAAACATCAGAAAGGCAGAGAAGAAGAATGGTGAGATCAGTCAAGGACAATCCTCAGACCACCTCTAGAGAGCTGCAGCATCAACTTGCTGCAGATGGTGTCACTGTGCATCTGTCAAATATACAACACACTTTGCACAAGGAAAAGCTGTATAGGAGAGTGATGCGAAAGAAGCCGTTTCTGCAAGCACGCCACAGAGTCGGCTGAGGTATGCAAAAGCACATTTGGAGAAGCCAATTTATTTGTGGAAGGAGGCCCTGTGGACTGATGAAACCAAGATTGAGTTGTTTGGTCATACAAAAAGGCGTTATGCATGGCGGCCAAAAAACACAGCATTCCAAGAAAAACACTTGTTACCCACAGTAAAATTTGGTGGATGTTCCATCATGCTTTGGGGCTGTGTGGCCAATGCCGGCACCGGGAATCTTGTTAAAGTTGAGGGACGCATGGATTCCTCTCAGTATCAGCAGATTCTTGACAATAATGTTCATGAATCAGTGACAAAGTTGAAGTTACGCAGGGGATGGATCTTTCAGCAAGACAATGATCCAAAACACAGCTCCAAATCTACTCAGGCATTCATGCAGAGGAACAATTACACTGTTCTGGAATGGCCATCCCAGTCCCCAGACCTGAATATCATTGAACATCTGTGGGATCATTTGAAGAGGGCTGTCCATGCTCGGCGACCATCAAACTTAACTGAACTGGAATTGTTTTGTAAAGAGGAATTGTCAAAAATACCTTCATCCAGGATCCAGGAACTCATTAAAAGCTACAGGAAGTGACTAGAGGCTGTTATTTTTGCAAAAGGAGGATCTGCTAAATATTAATGTCACTTTTCTGGTGAGGTGCCCGTACTTATGTACCTGTCAAATTTTGTTTGAATGCAGATTGCACATTTTCTGTTAGTACAATAAACCTCAATTCAAGGCAGAAACATTACTGTGTCCAACAGTTATTAGATATATGAAACTGAAATAGCTGTTGCAAAAAAAAACAATTTTTATAGAACATTAAGCTTAAGATTAATAGGGGTGCCCAAACTTTTTCATATAACTGTATATGCACAGCAGCCGCACACATGTGAGACAGAGACTACTGCAGCACTCCCCACTTTGGCTGCACAGATTTATGGACTAGGAGCTCAGCGGGCAAAACCGGTGACAGGCCATTGCCGCCAAAAGCTGGACCGTGATTTGTTGGGATCCATCTGAGGACACTACGCCGGTTGTTGCCGGTACTCCAACTCCCATCAGATTGTATGCGGATGAGGATCAGGTAAGACTACGATAAGTGCCGTTTAACTATCAGACTGTTTCAGGCTTGGACTGGCCCACAGGAGAACAGGAGAATCCTCCGGTGGGCCCCACCCTCTTATATGAGCAGTACTTGGCACAATATACTTGAATCACTATGTACAGATAAACAAAGCATCTTATTAATTTACGAATATACCCAGTTCATCGTTATATAAATTTGTGATTAAAGATAATGTCACATTTGTATGTACCTGAAAAGTAGGGCCCTGGAGTTGGTCACAGGTGGGCCCTTTGCTCCCCAGTCCGACATTGGTTGTGTTAACTATTTACTTCCCTTGATTCCTGTTTATTAACTCCCTGCGAGATCATTTCATCCTTTTGTTAAAAATTAAATAATATTGTTATACAGCATTGTTCTGCAATCCCTGCGTTACTGCATTTCCGAATCTGCTTACATTTGGCGTAGTCGGCAGAATGCAGTCCACGTGCTCAGAAGCTGTCATGGGTTCCCCAAAGTCCAGCTTGCCCCTGGGGGCCATGCTCAGCAATCTCCCTAAATTTACAGGGAGTAATATTATGCTGTGGGACTTGACTGTGTGAGTTAAAGGCATGTTAAGGATGCATCCCATAACCCCTGCTATGCAGGCAGAGATTGCTCTGATGGCCCTGGATGGTGAGGCTAGATGTTCTGTGATGTTTCATCCCCCTGAATGGGACATGCTGACCAAGGTGTTCCAGATTCAGGAAGACATGCATGGAGACCCCACCAATGTTGGAGAATTGCGGATGCGCTTGTTCAGCCGTGTCCAAAGGGAGGGGGAGTCAGTGATGCAATACATTAATGCATTACAGGAAATACATGTGCATATTGCCCGGAGGGACAATGTGGGGGTAATAGGAGTGGGGCCCCCTGACATAATATTGAGGAACCACAGTTTGTGGCCGGCCTCAGAGACACGTTGCCCTTAGTTGCTTAAGCAAGCTTTGCAGGAGCGCCTGCGTGCTAGGCCACGTATGACTTTCTTAGAAGCTAAGGCAGAAGCACGCAAAAGAGAGCAGGAGCAGGGGACAGCAGGCTTGACAGGGATGGTCTGGAGGAATGGGGTATCTGCTTTGCCCGCAGCAGAACTGTCGGGGCCGTAATAACGACAATTAATCCTCATTCACCAGTCATTCCAAATTGTAATGTGAACGCAGAACTTCTGGTACCGGAAAAAGAAATGATTCAGACACGTAGCTGATTCAATCTTTGCTGACGCTCTTGCGTTCACCTGTGTCCAGAGCCGAGCAGCAACTACTTTATTTTTTTATTGAATACACAGTACTATTGTTTAGGAAAAAGGAATG
Organism: Ranitomeya variabilis; assembly: GCF_051348905.1. Classification (NCBI taxonomy): domain Eukaryota; kingdom Metazoa; phylum Chordata; class Amphibia; order Anura; family Dendrobatidae; genus Ranitomeya; species Ranitomeya variabilis. The sequence continues at coordinate 720,944,143 of NC_135234.1, forward strand.
CATTAGGCGGAGTTTAAGCAGCATACATCTAGTGCTCAGTCTCTCTCTCTCATTCGTCAGGACATCTTCGATGGTTACTTTCTTCACATTCCAGAGTTATCTTTTTCAGGAGAAATAAACTTAACTCTTCACATTCTAAACTGAAATGAACAATGAACACTGGCAGCCATCTTTAGATACAATTACATTTGCATTAGCTAGCAGATAGGAAAAACTTATTGTTTCACAGTATAAAAGTATAACAGTACAAAAAGTGTATAAAGATTTATAAAAGTATAAAAGGTATATAAGAAAATACATTTTCACCTTGACAATCCCCCCTAAACACTAAGTTTTTCCCTTAAAGAAGGATCCTTCGAGACTGTCCATGTGATGGGAAAAGGGGAGGTGGATTTCTTCATCCAGACACCTCAGAAACTCTCCCCTAGCGAGAGGCCTCCAGGCAGCTGAACCCTTCACTAACCTCACATGGAGTTCTCCCACTGTCCCTAAACTAAATCTCTTAGCATCATCTGAGAATGGGGGGTTTTGTCTACTCTCTTGAGAGGAATATACTTAGGGATCTCCCCTGGATCAGTACCATCGTACTCTGGTGGGTCTACTTCTTGATTGAGGAAGGTGCCAGTCGGAGTTGCTTTGACAATAACCTTTTATACAAGGGAATAACACAACAGAGAATTATCGATTCAACTATGAGGAGGGCAATCAGTACTAAACAAACTTATTGAAGGAATCTCTTGATCCCACCTAACCAACTGGAGAAGAAAGATGTGTCTGCTCCAGCATACATGACACGTCGTCTTATTGTCCTAATTTGTTCAACTTCTTTAGAAACCTTCAGGTCTTTTGGATCTACATTTCGCCATTCAGGCCTGGCTGTCTATATTTCGTCTCGTATGTCTTTGGTCATACCGTCAATGAATGTATTTACCAATACTCTAACATCAAGTGGGTTTATGGGACTGTACTCCATGTCTTCCTATTTCAGCTGTAACCGTCCAAAGTATAGCTCTACACTCTCTCCTTTGTCACATTTGTAAAAAGTCTTAACTTACGTCCTAGCACGTCACCTGTTTTTGTGCTCACTAACTACCTAGGCCTGCCCAGGTGGATTTATATATCTATCATATGGTTATTATTTGTCTGTAGAATGAGAAAGGTTGGTTCCCAGGGTCAGCCAAATGTTTTTTGCGTAGCTAGCTAGTCAGAGGGCCTCCAGCGATAATACTCCTGTATCTGTCTTACCCTACCTGATGTGGTTGGTTCTCTGGTGGTGGGGGCGACATGACATGCTGGTCTACAGCTCCTTCCCAAAAGGATTACTGTCAGCCTACTTCCAAAAATTAATGTCCCCACTATCCACCAACCACAATCCTGTGTCAGCTTCTTATATCACTGCATGTGATCTTGTCTGGACAGGATTCAGTGTAATTCTCTTAGGTCGGGTTGCAGCACGGGTCATACAAGTGTTAGGGCCCAAATCCTCAACTATACCCTGGAAGGCATCTTGGCTAAAATTGACAAATCTTTGTTCACTGTAATATATATATTTGATCCATTCAACATTTTTATTAATCTGCATCTGTGGTACTATAGAAGCAAAGCCAGCATAAATCTGGTTCTGGGCTTTAAATTGGTCAGGCACCCCCCTTGGCACTCCAATGGCATCAATATATACTAGTGGATCTTCTTCATAACTCATGTGGAGCTGATCAAAACTTCTCCTCTTTCTGGTAGGTTCATCATCAGGTATCTTTGGTGTACATATATTGTGTATGTTTGATTAGCAAATCAGTATCTAGAGAACTGTTCTCTTTGCAGAAACTTGTCTTGAAGATCCCTACTGGTGTACCTGTGGTGTCGTGGGAATTATAGCAGGTGTAATTGTCAGCTAATACGATTACTTCTCCTAGGACCTTTAGTCTGGGTTCCCTATGAAATAGTGGGACATAATCTGGGCAATCAGTGGACTTCAAACCTTTCAACAGATTCATGACACAGGCAGTAGTGTTGTCATCAGGAAAAAGCAATGCATATGTGTAGAGATATGTATTCGCAGCAGAACAAGCAATACATCCTACAGAGATATTCTGGACTTTTACATTGTATCTCACCCATTCTAATCATAGGTTTTTCCTTGGGGCTGTTTGTGTTTCTATGGAGAAAACCTCTTGCCAACTAAGACCTGGAATGGGGATTACTTCATTAACTATATTTTGCAAATGCTCACCTGGGCCTGTTTTAGGTGTACTGGTAACAGGGGCCTTGGTTGGTCTGAAACTAATATCGTGGAGCTGTATATGGCCTAAATTCCCATGGTATCCACTATTAAATACATAATTAAAATGCCTTCCCAGTACAAACGTCTGCAGATCAGCAGATTGGGGGCTTTCAAGATTTAGGAGGAGGGGGTGACAACTTTTACCCCATTTACAGCCCCTAAGTGGTTGCAGAAGGGCTGTTAGATGCATTCTCTCACGAAGACTCCTACCCGTCCCATCCTTGGGAACATGGCTTCACTAGGTTTATATCCCCAATCATCTCCCGTGTTCCAGGCAGCATCTGTCCAATAATAACAATTATTGTTGTCATTTCTGGTAACACATATAAAACTGGATAGTTCCCTCTACCGCCCATTCAGTCTCGGGGCACTTGACTACATCACAGAAATCAAATCGCCAGATATTCACCGGGGCTGTCAGGTTTATCCAGAGAATAATGGGACCAGAATTCTTATTTACAATAGGGGCCGAAGAGGTAGGGGCGAGGATGGCCCTCAGTTCCAGGATCAAAAACAACAGCAACATTTCCCTTCAGTCACTTCTGTGACTAAACACTGGTTCGGTCTCTTTTACAGTGTGAGGCATGGATCCAGGTGCTCTTTCCTTCAAGTTTTACTGCAGTGGGGGTGACCAGGATCACCGTGTGAGGTCCTTCAAATCTTGTCTGGAGACAATCTCTGCGCACAAACTTTTTCACATACGCCAGGTCTCCTGGCACAAAGGGATGGTGTCCAGGAACCTTGTCTGGGTCTGGAAGAGAACTGAAAACGGTTAAATGCACTTTGGCAAGGTGTCCATGTAAGGCCTGCACATAGCTAGTCAAGCCCTGGTACTTGAGTTGCAACTGTTGTGGAAAGAAACATTCAAGATTGGGGCTCCTGCCAAACAGAATCTCATACGGTGACTGTCCTGTCTTCCTGTTTGGGGTATATCTTACTGAAAACAAAGCTAGAGGAAGGCATTCTGTCCATGGTTTACCAGTCTCTGCCATTGCCTTCTGGATTTTAAGCTTAAGAGTTCCATTTAGTCTCTCCACTCTTCCACTACTCTGCGGATGGAGTATGCAATGCTTGACTTACCCCCAGTGCTGCCATTACCTCTGACATGATCTCTCCAGTAAAATGGGAACTCCGATCGCTTTCAATGACTTCAGGAACTCCATACCTGCATATGATCTCAGCCATCAGTTTCTTCACCGTTGTCTTAGCCGTAGCTTTGGCAACTGGGTAGGCTTCTGGCCAACCTGAAAATAAATCAATGCAGACCAACACATACTCATACGTCCCTACTCTGGGTAACTGAATATAATCATTCTGCAGTCTCTGGAATTGGTTAAAGGGGCCGGGGAGTATGTTTGGATGGGGTTTTCACTGTCCTACTCTGATTATGTGTGGCACATATCATGCAGCTCTGTACCTGCCTTTCTGCGCAGGTGGAAAACTCGGGGGCAATCCATTATTTCTGTAAGGTGTCACACATGGCCGTCTTCGAGTGGTGCACATTCCCGTGCAGAACCTGTGCCATCATTGGGTACAGTACCTGTGGTAGGCAGACCTTTTCACCCCTCCCCCATAGTCCAGTGACGGTATCAGAGCAAGCCCCTATCTTTTTGCCACCTATTTTTCTCCTCCTTACTTGCCTGTTCTTGTAACCGGGCTAAGATGTCTTTCAACACAATTGGAGATGGTGGGGTGTCTAGGTGATGTACTTGAGAGGCCACAGGAGTGCTCGCTGCTTTCTTGGCAGCCTGGTCTGCCAGTGCGTTACCCTTTTGTCCGTCCATCAGTGCCTTTGCTATGTGCCTTTACCTTTATGATGCCTGATTGGGTGGGAAACTGTAGTGCATTCATAAGTTGCTGGACTGCCTCAGCATATTTAAAGGGGTGGCCATTTGCTGTCAGGAAAGCCCTGGCTCTCCAGATAGGCCCATAATCGTGTGCAATGCCAAAAGCATACCTGGAATCAGTGTAGATATTTACAGTCTTACCTTCTGCTAGTTTGCTCTGCCTCTTGTGCAGACATATGAGCTGGCATTAACTCTGCCTTGATTACCTCATGTTCTGAGACCACAGCATATCTGGTACAGAAGCGTCCTTGGTCATCTTGGTGACGGGATCCATCTACAAAAAGCTCAAAATCAGCATTAGAATGGGCACACTAGAGACCAGCCGTTTCCTGAGACATCAATTCTAGACAATCATATGATTTGGAAACCTAATCTTGTTCCTCTGGATCCATTCTAGAAAGAAAAAGAGTGTCCTTTTTCATGACACCTACTTCTCCCCCCTTTGGATCCAGGGGAACTAGGAGAAGAGTAGCGGGGTTCAGGACAGTGCACCTTTTCAAAGTCTCATTAGTAGACATGAGAATAACACACTGAAGTCGCAGCTGTCCAGCCATGGACATGTGGCCAGGTTGTACTTGGTTAAGGATACTATGTACATCGTGTGGGGTGTGGACCATCAGTGGGTAATTCAAAACAATCTCTGAAGATTTGTGTAGCAACAGCTGGACAGACAACACAGTCCAAATACAGGAGGGACTTCCTCTTGCCACCGTATCCAGGCGGCCACTATAATAAGCAACAGGTCTCTGTTTGTCTCCATGAAGCTGAATCAGCACACCTGTAGCATGTCCTGCATAGGTGAGCTCTGTCTGCAAGGCAGTCTGCAATACTGTACGGCAGTGCTCGGGTGTCTTGCAATCATATATAGTGCCTGCAATGTGTAGCACTGTATCACAGGGCAAATTCCCTCTTTGGGTGGACATAGCGTCTCCTGGATGCAAGGGGCCATAAGCGGCAAGGTAGGCCTGACACTCTTGGGCTATAACTGGCCCCCCCTTTTGTTTCTTAACGGGAAACACGGGTGTGTTACCTGGGGAAACACAGGGTATCAGGGCACCATTATTGAATAACATTTGTATTTGCCCTTTGAGGCACTGCTCCTGATCATATTTCAAAGGGTATTGATGGACTTTAGAAAAAGGGACACCAGGTTTGAGAAACACTTTTACTGGTTCTACAGGCATTATTGGGGGAGAATCTGGGTCTATCAGGACCATCATAACTGTGGGAAGGGCAAGTAGGATACACATCTCTTTATATTCGTCTGCATAGGAGTTATATAACGCAAGGACCATCTGACCATCATCTTGGAATTATATCCTGGAGCAGAACTGTAATAATAAATCTGCCCCCAGTAAATTTACCGAACATATAGAAAAGATTACGAACTGAGCAGTAACTTCAGGGAAAGGTCCCACAGGGATAGGTTTTATAAGAGTATATTTATTAGGTCTGTCATCCACTCTAATTAAAACAAGCTCTTGATCTGAGAATTGACATGGGGCTGGGGAGGGAGATTCCCAGACAGGGTTAAAAGGGATATCGGAGTGTGAAGCTGGACTTGCATGTACAATAGGAGGGGGCAGTGGTGTTTGCCCATGGAGATAAGAAACACTGATTTCGCAGCTGCAAAGGTGGGGGCTAGTGATTTAACCCCTTGTCTTTACTAAACCAAGGACAGAGAAAACTTTGGAATGCAATACATAGCCCCCCTTTCTGTAGCCCGCAGCGCCGAGGGGAAAAATTGCAAGCAAGTCGCGCAGGGATTCACTCAGCCCCTCCCATCTAGTACACAGGGAGATAAGAACCTTCACTGCAATCCACAGCGCAAGAGGGAGAAACGAAACCCAGCACCTTGCCCCCCTCTCTCCGGCTTGTAGCGTAGATAAGGAGAAAGAAGAAGAACTGACAAAGAAATCTTGCAGCGGTCTGCCTCGCCCCTCCCCCCACAGTACACAGCACTGATACAAAGCTCCGTATCCTCTACAATCACAAACGGCAGCAGTTTTCAGACTTAATTTCTACAAAACTTTCCTATAATCCTCCGTGGGCTGGGCGGAGCCCCAAGGACAGTCCGTACACACACACAAGGCAGGTCTCCACCCAGGTTGGATTCTGCACAACACAAACAGGACACACCTACACATCTGGAGAGCTCTTTCCGCCGCCATTACAGGGCGCTGGCTGAGACTGCATTTTCATCATCAGTGGCACGGCGGCCATTTTACAATCTATAACATCACAGTTCAAAGGCATTTTATAACCAAACACGGGCTCTACATTGTCTGATCCTTCCTCTCCATCAACCTATTTTCATCCTTTGTTCTTTAAGCTTCGCGCAACTCGCAGATAAGCTTCTTGACTGTCTCTTGCCCTCCCGTGACCATTGTCTTGACTTCCACGGCATCCTCATCTAACTTGTGGGGCACAGACTTCTTCTGCTTTAAGATACGCAGCTTGGCTCCCAGGATACTATGGTTTTCTGCAGTAAACCACTGGCAGCGATCGTCAACGCTGAGTTCCACAGTACGGAGCCTCACGTTCGACGTACTAGGAAAAGAGCCTCGCGCTCAATATTTCCTGTCCCTAACCTGAACACAGTGATTACAGACTATCCTGCCACGATATCCCAAACAGTCGGGAGGCAGCCTCCTAATGAGACCCCTCCACAAAAATATAGGTGGTCCCCTCACGGAACGTCTTAAGTTACCTAACTAGACAGGTGGTCCCCTCACGGAACGCCTTAGTTACCTGCCTGGACAGGTGGTCCCCTCACGGAACGTCTTATTTACCTGTCAGCACAATATCACAGAGGCTGCGTCTCCTATCCCTTTCTCTAAGCTGCCCCACAATCTACAATCTGGCTCAATTTTTCAGTCCACTTCACTACTAGACAATAGTCACAGGTAGGATGGTTGAATGGAGTACAATGACCGGTGGAGAAGGTGTGGTGTACAGAGATCGCACAGAATGCGACATTCTCTCAGTTGCTGGTTCAGAGCGTGGCACAGGATCACGTTTGATCTCACCACTCGATCATTCACCTCCCGGACCCAAGGAGACTACAGACAAACCAATAACGGCTGAGACACTAGCAAGTGTGACATATACAGTGTATATGATCGCCACTTACCGTGTACGGAGGGTGATCAGTCCTCGAGGTCAGCCACTACGGGTATCATCCACAGACATCCAGGCATGGGTCCAGAGAGTCTCGGATCGCTGGCCACGCCCCCCGTTGGGCTGCCAAAATTGTCGGGGCCGTAATAACGACAATTAATCCTCATTCACCAGTCATTCCAAATTGTAATGTGAACGCAGAACTTCTGGTACCGGAAAAAGAAATGATTCAGACACGTAGCTGATTCAATCTTTGCTGACGCTCTTGCGTTCACCTGTGTCCAGAGCCGAGCAGCAACTACTTTATTTTTTTATTGAATACACAGTACTATTGTTTAGGAAAAAGGAATGCATTAGGCGGAGTTTAAGCAGCATACATCTAGTGCTCAGTCTCTCTCTCTCATTCGTCAGGACATCTTCGATGGTTACTTTCTTCACATTCCAGAGTTATCTTTTTCAGGAGAAATAAACTTAACTCTTCACATTCTAAACTGAAATGAACAATGAACACTGGCAGCCATCTTTAGATACAATTACATTTGCATTAGCTAGCAGATAGGAAAAACTTATTGTTTCACAGTATAAAAGTATAACAGTACAAAAAGTGTATAAAGATTTATAAAAGTATAAAAGGTATATAAGAAAATACATTTTCACCTTGACAGAACCAGAGTGGGCCTGAGAAATCTGGAAGGAAATGCAGGACATGCGAGAAGAGTGGTCCAGCCTCAGAGGAGTCCCCACTGCAGCTCCTAATGTGCCTAGAGACAGGAGTGACTCCAAGCCCCGCTTGCTAGTTGAACAGCACCAAGGAATGGGACAACTCCGCACAGAGAGGAATCCGACCCGTTTCAAGTGCGGGGACATCGGACACTATGTCTAAGGGTGCACGATACGGGGTGGCCCCTAGCTCGGCAGCCGTTAAACTAGTATGCGCCATGGTTGGGAAGTCCACTAGTTTAGCCAATGGTTGGGGGATGCCGCCCGGAGCCTGAAAGGCCAAGGAGGAGAGAAGACAGTCCCGAAAGTTTAATTTCTATGAGTCCCCTCATATGGGCTAAGATGAATGGAGGAGCCATTCGCTGTTTGGTCAATACCGGATCGCAGGTAACCACCATGCCGAAAACGTATTTCAGATGTTATTTTCCTGAGGTGATGCGGCCAGAATGGGGCCAGTAATCAAGCTGACGGCAGCCAATCAGTTGCTCATCCCGGTCGCAGGGGTGGTCTGGATGCAGATTAGGATGTGCAGCAAACATGGGGGCTGGAAAGGAGTCGTGTTAGTGCCGGAGACACTGGCAAAGGCCCTGCGGTGACTCGTGCTGAAGGAACTCAGAACCCATCTTGATCAGCGAGTCACGAGATGGTTTTCTGGACTGATGGAGTCCACGTAGTCCCAAGAGGAAGGTGTTTAAACAATTGATGCGGGTTGCCCAGGCCCAGGAAACGTCAAGCGAAGGGAAGGTTCTAGGAAAGGTGATAGTCCCAGCAGCCGCTAAACTCATTCTACTACCTGGTCAGACCGTGCTCTTGATGCCAGTACGGGCTTGTATGCCTCTCGAAGGGGTGGAGGTGCAGATCGAGCCAACCGTAGTGGATCAGATACCCTCGGGACTCCTCGTCGCTCGGACCTTAGCCACAGTCCATGATGGTAACATGGTAGTGCAGTGCGTTACTCTGGTGGAAGAAGATCTCACCCTCTCGCCTAAAAGTGAAGTGGCCCAGGTGTTGCGAATGCCGGAAGAGTTGATGCAACTGGATGCCGTACAATTGGCAGCCATGCAAGAGGACCCTTGGACCCCAGTCGTCATGATGATGCCAGAACATCCGCCTGAAGGCCTGAAGGAGGGTCACCGAATTCTGGAACAGATGCGGGCCGAACTGACGGGACTCTCCCCACAGCAGGTGCAACAGGTGGAAGCTCTACTGGAGCACTACCAGGAGGTCTTCGCTCGTCATGAAGATGACTTTGGGTGCACCACAGCTATAGCCCATGAAATCTCTACAGGAAGTGCTGCCCCAATCTGGGAGAGATATCAGCAGATACTGCCTCAGATGTACAAAGAAGTAAAGGAGATGATGGTTCACATGCTGCAGAGTGGAGTCATGCGGGAGAGTCAGAGCCCGTGGGCGACTTCCAATGTTTTAGTCCGGAAAAAGGATAGAACCTTACGCTTCTGTGACGTTTACCGATGACTGAATACCTGTACGGTGCGAGACTCTTATGCCTTACCCCGAATCGAGGAGTCGTTATACCGACAGGTGCCCATGGCTGAACATGTGAGGTACCTATTGTAAATAATCATATCTGTAAATATTGTATATATACTTCTATTGTTCTATTTTTCTTATGGTTGTTTTATTTTGCCTTTTTTTCCAGCGACTATATGATAAAGGCCATTAATTGTCCGAAACGTCTTAAATTGTCGCTTCACCTATCAGCATCAAATACTCACCTGAAGCATTATTTTTCTTGTACGTGTGCAGTGATTTTTTCTGAACTCATGGCTGAACATGATCGGCCGAAGTCAGCATTCATACTGCTCATGGGGTTGTTTAAATTTAATCAGCCTGACTAACGCCCTGGGACATTTCAGCTATTGATGGAAAGATGCTTGGGGGATCTGAACTTCGAAGCACCACTTATCTATCTGGACGATATCATTGTCTATGCAGCCACCTTTGAAGAGCACCTCCGGCAGCTGGAGCAAGTGTTGAGTCAACTACAGAAGCACAGCCTGAGAGTGAAGCCCCAAAAATGTTACCTTTTCCGTATGCAAATCGAGTACCTGGAGCACATGGCCTGAGGGCCGTGCTATCGCAAATGCAAGAAGGGAACGAGTGATTGCCTATGCGAGCTGGTCTCTCCATGACTCGGAACGGAACCTGGACAATTACAGCTCCTTCAAGCTCCTTCAAGCTGGTACTGCTAGCATTAGTGTGGGCGATGACCGAAAAGTTTGCCGAATACCTGTCGGGGTCCGAAGTCTTGGTGCGCACCGACAACAATCCCCTAGCTCACCTGGAAAATGCAAAATTGGGGGCCTTGGAACAACGATGGGTGGCCCGCATGGCAAAGTATCGGTACAAGATCCATTTTTATTTAAAAATAACAAACACCAGTGGTTCTCAGCTTGGACGGTCGCATATTGGCACAGTCCATATTGAAAACTATTTATCTCCCAGACATGGATAACGGCGTGGGACAGAACGACGGACAGGTGAGGAATACTGTTTTAACTAAAAATGGAAAAGTGTGTTTTGTTTTATTTCTAATAAAGAACTATATACTTGCTGTGTCTTTATTTACCAGACAACTATAGGATTAGTTATGGATAGGTGTCTTATAGAAGTCTCTCCATTACTAAGCCGTGGCGTTGATGTCACCTGACAATACAAAGGTGACATCAACCCTACAAATACACTTGCCACTGCTACAGGGCAAGTGGGATGAGATGGGCAAAGTGCCAGAATTGGCGCATCTAATAGATGTGTCTTTTCTGGGCAGCTGCGGGCTGCTATTTTTAGGTTGGGGGGGCTATATCAATGGCCCCTTACCAGCCTGAGAATACTAGCCCCCAGCTGTGAGTGAGTTTTGCCTGGCTAGTTATAGAAAATACAGGAGAACCCACGCAGGTTTTTACTTAATTTATTTAGGCGGCGGGTGATGAATACTCCCATCAGGTGCTCATGCTGTCACTGTTACTAGCGGCAGCAGGCGTAGGCTGATGGGAGTAATAGTCCTATCAGCCACCGCCTGCTGTCACTGTTCTCACTTGAATACAACTCTCATCATTCTCCTCTGCTCAAGCTGATCGCCGGCAGAGCAGGGGAGAATGATGAGAGCCAGCCGGAGAACAGCGCTTACTGTACCGCTACTTCTCAGGCACCAGAACATCCCAGTGTGTCATCCATGTGCACATGTGCGGGACGTTTCGCAGCCCGTACTGCTGATTAAAAATGGACATGTCTACGTATGGGTCACAGGGACACGCGGTCCGTGGAAACACATGGACATGTGCACAACAACATAGATTTCAATGTGTGTCAGTGTCTCCGGTATGTGTGAAATCTGTCACCACACGTGCTGAGACACAGACGTGTGAAAGAGCCCTAAAGGTACCTTCACACTGAATGATATCGCTAGCGATCTGTGACGTTGCAGCGTCCTGGCTAGCGATATCATTGAGTTTGACACGCAGAACTTTATTTCGTCGCTGGACTCCCGCAGACATCGCTGAAACGGCGTGTGTGACGCCGAATCAGCGATGTCTTCACTGGTAACCAGGGTAAACATTGGGTTATTGAGCGCAGGGCCGCGCTTAGCAACCCGATGTTTACCCTTGTTACCAGTGTAAATGTAAAAAAAACCAAACACTATATACTTACATTCCGGTGTCTGTCCCCCGGCGCTGTGCTTTCCTGCACTGTCAGTGCCGGCCAGCCGTAAAGCAGATTACAGCGGTGACGTCACCGCTGTGCTTTCCGGCCGGCGCTCACAGTCAGTGCAGGAAAGCACAGCGCCGGGAATGTAAGTATATAGTGTTTTTTTTTTTTTACATTAGCACTGGTAACCTGGGTAAACATCGGGTTACTAAGCGCGGCCCTGCGCTTAGTAACCCGATGTTTACCCTGGTTACCCGGGGACTTCGGCATCGTTGGTCGCTGGAGAGCCGTCTGTGTGACAGCTCTCCAGCGACCACACAATGACGAAACAGCGACGCTGCAGCGATCGGCATCGTTGTCTATATCGCTGCAGCGTCGCTTAATGTAACGGTACCTTAAGTGATTTTACAGACACCGCTGCTTCTCATTCCAATCTCATCTCAATGACCATTGCACGCTCCCTCCAGGATGCTTTAATACAAAAGATAGGGTGTGAGTTAGATGACTAATGCTAATGTACATGTTGAATTCTTGAAACAAAAGGAGGTAGGAGTCTAAAATGCCCCTGTAACCAGTGTGAAAATTGCAAGCTTTTATTTTTTTCATATAGTAATATTAGAAAAAAACAATAAAATGCCCATACATTTAGCACAAAACCTGATTTAAACAATAGGTCATTTTCTGTTGATACCTTCCCTTATTGGCAAAAAGTATGCAATATGCGAGAGAGCTACAGTCAGGGCCAAAGTATTGGCACCCTTGAAATTGTTCCAGAAGATTAAGCATTTCTCCCAGAAAACGACTGCAATTACACATGATTATCTCCTTTGTGTATATTGGAACAACACAGAAATCTGTGAAAAAAAAAGGCAAATTGGACATAATTTAACACAAAACACCCAAAATGGGCCAAACAAAATTGGCGACACCTTTCCAAAATTGTGGGTAAACAACTTTGTTTCAAGCATGCAATGCTCATTCAAACTCACCTGTGGCAAGTAACAGGTGTGGGCAATATGAAATAACACCTGAAGCCAGATAAAAAGGGGAGAATTTGACTTAACTATTGTATTGTGTGTCTGTGTGTAACACACCAAACAAGGACAACAGAAAAAGGAGAAGAGAACTGCCTGAAGACTTGAGAACCAAAATTGTTGAAAAATATCAACAATCTCAAGGTTACAAGTCCATCTCCAGAGATCTTGATGTTCCTTTGTCCACGGTAGGCAACATAATCAAGACGTTTACAACGCATGGCACTGTAGCAAATCTCCCTGGACGTAGACGGTAGAGAAAAAATGATGAAAGGTTGCAACATAAGATAGTACAGGATAGTGGGGGATAAGCAGCCCCAATCAAGTTCCAAAGACATTTAAACTGTCCTGCAGGCTCAGAGTGCATCAATGTCAGCGCGCGCTATCGGTCAACATTTGAATGACATGAAATTAAATTAAATGCTATGGTAAGAGACCCAGGAAGACCCCACTGCAGACATAGAGACATAAACAAAATGTAGACTGCAGGTATCGAAAATGTACGTAAGTCAAAATCCTTCTGGGAAAGCGTCTTGTGGACACATGAGACCAAGATAGAGCTTTTTGGCAAAGCACATCATTCTACTGTTGACCTAAAATGGAATGAAGGCCTACAGTCAAATCTGCTGGAGGTTGGTGGGGTTGTTTTGCTGCCTCTGCCACTGGGTGCCTTGACTGTGTGCAAGGTATCATGAAATCTGAAGATTCCCAAAGGATTTTTGGTTGCAATGTAGTGCCTAATGTAAGAAAGCTGGGTTTGCGTCCAGCAGGACAATTACCCCAAACATACTTCAAGAAGCAGCCAGAAATTGATGGAAACAAAGCGCTGGAGAGATCTCAAGTGGCCGGCAATGAGTCGATATCTAAATCCCATTGAGCACCTATGGAGAAAGCTTAAAATTGCTGTTGGGAGAAGGCGCCTTCAAATATGAGACCTGGAGCAATTTTCAAAATTAAAGTGGTGGAAAATTTCAGTTCAGAGGTGTAAGAAGAAGCTTGTTGATAGTTTTATAGGAAGCAATTGATGGCAATTATTTATTCTAAAGGGTGTGCAACCAAATATTAAGCGGAGGGTACCAATAATTTTGTCCTGAGACTCCTGACCATTTTTGGGGTTTTGCGTGAAATTATGTTCAAATTGCCTTTTTTCACTTTTTTGTTTGTTGATCCAATACACACAAAGGAAATAAACATGTGTATAACAAAACCTGCAATTGCAATAATTTTCTGGGAGAAATACTTCATTTTCTGGATCAATTTCAAGGGTTCCAACACTTTTGGCCATGACTGTATATGCCCTAGCAAATATATTAGATGATATTTCTCTGGTAATGCAGTTTATCGCTATTCCACTGCGAGGAGCTAAGAACATGGACATGACATTCGCCAGGATGGGGACATTACTACTGGAAGGGGTCAAGGATAAAGGACATTATACCAGGATGGGGGACATTATTACAGGAAGAGGTCAAGGATAAGGGACATTATACCAGGATGGGGACATTACTACTGGAAGAGGTCAAGGAAGGGACATTATACCAGGTGGGGGACATTATTACTGGAAGGGGCCAAGGATGGGGGACATTATATCAGGAAGGGGTCAGGCTAGAGACATTATTAGAGTAAGAGGCTCAGGATGGGGGAATATTATAACAGGAAGGAGTTCAGGTTAAGGGGAATTATAGCAAGAAGGGGGCCAGGATGCGGACACTATACCAGGAAGGGGCCCTGGATGTTGGATATTATTACTGGAAGGATTCTCCTTTGCCTGAAAAATTTGCTGGGGAACGCAGTAAATTTGTTTCTTTTCGTGAAGCTTGCAAACTGTATTTTCGTATGCGCCCGATCTCCTCAGGTAATGAGGCTCAACGTGTGGGCCTGGTGTTGTCTTTATTATCAAGGATTACATTTCTGAAAGTTTGAGCAAAGGGCACATCAGGCCGTCAGCCTCGCCGGTTTCAGCAGGGTTCTTCTTCGTGAAGAAGAAAGATGGCGGATTACGCCCATGTTTGGATTTCAGGGAGTTGAACCAGATTACGGTTCGTGATCCATACCCTATGCCACTGATACCGGACTTGTTCAACCAGGTGACAGGTGCTAAGTGGTTTACCAAGCTTGACCTCAGGGGGGCGTACAACCTCATAAGAGTCCGTCAAGGTGATGAGTAGAAGATGGCTTTTAATACCCCTGAGGGTCATTTTGAAAATTTGGTGAAGCCTTTTGGGTTAACTAACGCACCTGCAGTGTTCCAACATTTCATCATTTTCATGTTCTCGCATGTTTTGGGGAAATTTGTTATCGTGTACTTAGATGACATTCTCATATATTCTTGCGACCGTGATGCTCATTTAGATCATGTCAGGCAGGTGTTACAGCTTCTCAGAGAGAATAAGCTGTATGCTAAACTTGAGAAATGTGTATTTTTTGCTCAAGAGTTGCCGTTCTTGGGTTATATTGTGTCTGCTTCTGGTTTTAAAATGGACGCCGCTAAGGTGCAGGCGGTGCTGCATTGGCAACGGCCTGATAACCTGAAAGCTCTTCAGCGGTTCCTTGGGTTTTCTAACTACTATAGGAAATTTATCAAGGATTTTTCTATCATTGCTAAACCGCTAACTGACATGACTAAAAAGGGTACCAATTTCTCCGTTTGGCCTGAGGCTGCTGTTCGCGCATTTGAATTTCTCAAGAACAGTTTTGTTTCAGCCCCCATTCTTGTGCAGCCAGACGTATCTAAACCCTTTGTCGTGGAAGTCGATGCATCTGAGGTTGGTGTGGGGGGGTACTATCTCAAGGCTCATCCTTGAGTGGTTTGCGTCCGTGCGCCTATTTCTCCAAAAAGCTGTCGTCCCCTGAACGTAACTACGATATCGGCAACAGGGAGTTGTTGGCTATTAAGTTGGCCTTTGAGGAATGGCGACACTTCTTGGAGGGGTCGGTACATCAGGTCACTGTTATTACTGACCATAAGAATCTGCTGTATTTGGAGTCTGCCAAGCGTCTGTCCCCCAGGCAGGCTCGCTGGGCACTGTTTTTCACGCGGTTCAACTTTGTTGTCACTTACAGACCAGGGTCTAAAAACACTAAGGCGGATGCTCTGTCCAGGTGTTTTCCGGGGGGAGAACCTCGGGAAGACCCAGTACCCATTCTCCAAAAGGGTGTTGTGGTTTCAGCCCTCACTACCGAGGTTGAGGCTGAGATTGCCGAGGCTCAGGAGGAGGTACCATCTGAGCTTCCCATCAACAAATCTTTTGTACCGCTTCATCTCCGCCTAAAGGTGTTGGCGGAGCATCATGATACTGTCCTGGCTGGCCACCCAGGAGTTAGAGGTACTTTGGAGTTGGTGTCACGTCGGTTTTGGTGGCCCAAAATCCGACAGGACGTGGTCTCATATGTGTCAGCTTGCACCACGTGCTCTAGGGCGAAGACGCCCCGCTCCCGTCCTGTTGGCACACTACTTCCTCTGGAGGTACCTAGTAAGCCATGGACGGAAATCTCCATGGATTTCATCACTGATTTGCCTCCCTCAGCTGGGAACACGGTCATTTTGGTGATTGTGGATCGGTTTTCAAAAATGTCGCACTTTGTGTCTTTGCCTTCTTTACCTAACGCTAAGACTCTTGCTCAGGTGTTTGTGCAGGAGGTGGTCAGGCTTCATGGAGTTCCGTCTGACATCGTGTTAGATAGGAGTACTCAGTTTGTAGCAAAATTTTGGAAAGCATTTTGCTCACGGCTGGGGATCAAGTTGTCTCATTCGTCTGCGTTTCATCCCCAGTCAAATGGTCAGACCAAGTGTATGAACCAAAATTTGGAGCAGTACTTGCGCTGCTTTGTCTCTGATAACCAGGAGGAGTGGTCTACCTTTCTTCCTTTGGCTGAGTTTGCCATCAATAATCACCGCCAGGAGTCATCTGGGGAGTTTCCGTTTTTTTGTGTTTACGGGCTACATCCTCAGTTTTGTACATTGAGTCAGAGAGGCTCTTCCGGCGTTCCGGAGGAAGACCAGTTAGGAACACAATTGTCATCAGTCTGGAGGAGAGTGAAACAGCGCCTGTTGAGTGTGGGTGCTAGGTACAAACGTGTGGCTGACAGTAGGCGTGTGCCAGGTCCGGACCTGAGTGTGGATGACTGGGTGTGGTTATCCACAAAAAACATAAGACTCAAGATACCATCCCTTAAATTGGGTCCACGGTTTATTGGTCCATTTAGGGTCACCGCCGTCATTAACCCAGTAGCGTACCGACTGGAGCTCCCTACGGTGTATAAAATACACAACGTGTTCCACAGGTCTCTTCTTAAGAAGGTGGTGGGTTCTGTGGACGCGGCGTCTATGCCACCTCCAGTCTTGGTGGATGGTAACCCAGAATTTAAAGTCTCCAGGGTGGTTGACTCTTGTGTGGTGCGCCGCACTTTACAATATTTGGTACACTGGCAAGGTTATGGGCCTCAGGAGAGGTCCTGGGTACCAGCCTCGGACATTCATGCGGATCGGCTTTTCAGGTGTTTCCATCATCGCCATCCAGACAAGCCGGGTCCTATAAGCCGTGAGGGCCCTGGGGTCCCTCGTAGAAGGCGGGGTACTGTCATGTCGGACACTGTTCAGACCAGGTCGTCTGACAGACAGCGGTAGTTCCACGTTTGACCACTGTTTGCTCATTGGCGTTGGCTAGTTTTCGTCTGGCTGCTCCGGGGTTAATTTATCTGATCCTCGGATTGGAAGCTGGGCCATGCCCATTTCCTTTAAATGGTTCTCCTGATCTTTGGGCATCGCCGATTATAGGTTCTGTCTTATCCGTAGTTATCTCGGTCCGGAGTGGAGAGCTGGTTGTTGGAGAATTGTTGCTGGTGGTGTATTTTCCTTTGTCTTATTTACTCCTTCCTATATTTGTATTTATTTTGCCCTGCACCTTTATAGTGTATTCCTGACTGTGGGTATTGGTCTATTGCATTCACTGGGTGGTGGGCGGTGGTGTTCAGTCTAGGGCTGAATCAGGAGTCAGGGTGAGGGTGGAGGCCTGAACATGCACACCTTCAGTGTAAACTTCAGGTAGAGGGTCAGACAGGGTTTCCCTAGTCTGAGGGAAATTGCAGGGGCCCGGGTTATTAGCTCTCGCCCTCCTTGTATCCCCGTGACAGGGGCCCAGGATGAGTGACATTAGTACAGGATGAGGGATATTATTACGTTATTGGTAAACAACACATATATCATTCTAGACTTTAGAATGCTACAAGGGCTAATACATCTGACCAAAATGTAGGTGATAGTCCAGGTAAAAATGTTATATCAAGGCCCATCGGAACCTAGTTACGCCACTGGCTAAGAATACCCGGTTCAGCCCATAGGCAAGAGTGGCGCAGTTGGTAGTAACAAGCAGAACTTTTATTCTTAGACGCTATAGATAACATTAAATGCTTCTATTTCTGCAAGTTTGTATAATGGTTTTCCTTTTTCTTTTTATTCTTAGGAAGCTTTAAGCATTTGTGATGATACAACATATTCCAGCCGTGTCACATCTGTAAAACATTTGTATCTTCTATGATATCTGCTTACAAGGATGCAACGTTGTTATGATGTTCGGTGACGAATACTTGGCAGTATTTGTCACCTCGGGAAATTGCTGAATACATTTTGTTAATAAGCCAGCTATTTTGGAGAAGAGGAAGAAGAAAAAAATGGAATAATGAATAATGTATCATGAGGCAGAACTCGCTCCATTGTACCAACACAGAATGAAGAATGAATTGTTTACTAGAGAAGAAATAGCCGACAATCATTGAAGGAAATCAGACTCAATAGCAATACGCATCAGCCTCACTGTTACCGTGTGATATGTGGGACCATGGCATGGGTGGCATTCAGTATCAGACACTTTTCATTCAGATTCATTCACCATTGAGAAGAGTTAAACCACACGGTAACCCTCATTACCCTGCAGAGAATATTCCTTTATACTACCATGGGTCGCGCATTATACATTTCGATGGAGTGATTCGCTAAAATTCTCAGAGAAACTTGACAGCAAGTGTTCACTTCTTCCACAGCGCCACCACAGGAGAAATGGAGCATTACACACTGCAATGTAAGGCCTGTTTCACACGTCAGTGGCTCCGGTACATATGGTGACAGTTTTCCCACGTACCGGAGACACTGACTCACGTAGACACATTAAAATAAATGTGTCTCTGCACATGTCAGCGTGTTTTCACGGACCGTGTGTCCATTTGAAAAACACGGAGACATGTCAGTGTTCGTGGGAGCGCATGCATCACACGGACCCATTAAAGTCAATGGGTCCGTGTAAACACGTACCGCACACGGATGCTGTCCGTGTGCCGCCCGTGTGCCGACTGAGTACCACACGGACAGTGCAGGAGACCGCGCTAGAGTTAAGCGCTGTCCCCCCCTGCGTGTGGTGCTGAAGCTGGAATTCCTTCTTCCCAGCAGCGTTCGCTGGAGAGAAGGAATGAAAAATCATTGTTTTTTTATTTTTTTTGTGGTTAAAATAAAGTTCCCGGTAACCTACCCCCTCCCACCCCCTGTGCGCCCCTCACCCCCTGTGCGCCCGCCTGCTGGAAATAAAATACCCAGCTCCCTCGATGCTTCCTCTCAGCGTCGCAGCTTGTCCTGTATGCGCGGTCACGTGGTACCGCTCATTACAGTGATGAATATGCGGCTCCACCCCTATGCTATTTCCAGCAGGCGGGCGCACAGGGGGTGGGAGGGGGTAGGTTACCGGGAACTTTATTTTAACCACACACACACAAAAAAAAAGCAATGATTTTTCATTCCTTGTCTCCAGCGAATGCTGCTGGGAAGAAGGAATTAATTCCGGATTCAGCACCCGAAGCAGGGGACAGTGCTTACTGTAGTGCTGTCTCCTGCACGGTCCGTGTGGTACTCAGTCAGCACACGGGCGGCACACAGCTGCCGCACATGTGCCACACTGATGTGCCACGTGAGCACATGGACACACGGACACGGATAACTCCGGTACCGATTTTTCCGGTACCGGAATTATCTGGACGTGTAATGTCAAAATGTGTTGTGTCCTCCCAAGCTGGAGCCTTTTGAATGCCAGTCTCCATTCCAGCTAATGGATGGAGGTTCCCCCTATTCACACTGAACTCCCTGCTACTGTATTTGAAAATGGGTTTCATAAAGTAGCTTTACCGTAGGTACAACAATGAATGAAGGGGTTTTCTTATTACTTTCCTACTGTTAGTCTGCAGGAAACTAGACATGGCAGGAAGAAGTTGTACTATGTAATGATTTATTAGTGTACACTATGTTGTAATTTAGTAGTGCACGCTGTATGACAATCTAATAGTGCTTGCTATGTGATGATTTAGTAGTGCACTCTATGTGATAGTCTAGTAGTGCACTCTGAATGATAATATATAAGTGCGTGCTATGTGATGATTTATTAGTGCACATTAGGCAAAAAATTTAGTAGCACACGCTGTGACAATCTAGTAGTGTTTGCTATGTGATAATCTAGTAGTGCATACTATATAATAACCTAGGAGTACGCGCTATGTGATAATCTAGTACTGCACGCTATATGACAATCTAGTAGTGCATACTATGTGACAATCTAGTAGTGCACGCTTTGTAACGATCTAGTAGTGGACGCTATGTGACAATTTAGAAGTGCATGCTATTTGATAATCTAGTACTGATTTAAACATGATAATCTAGTATTGCACGCTATGTGATAATCTAGTACTGCTCGCCATGTGAAAATCTGGTAATGCACGCTATGTGACAATCTAGTAGTGCACGCTATGTGATAGTCTAGTAGTGCTCGCTTTGTGATAATCTTCGAGTGGACACTATGTGATAATCTAGTAGTGCAGGCTCAGTGACAATCTAGTAGCACATACTATGTGACAATCTAGTAGTGCACGCTATGTGATAATCTAGTAGTGCACGCTACGTGATAATCTAGTACTACTCGCTATGCGATAATCTAGTAGTGCACACGATGTAATAATCTAGTAGTGCTCACTATATGATAATCTAGTAGTGCTCGCTATGTGTTAATCTAGTAGAGTGCACTATGTGATAATCTAGAAGCGCTCGCTATGTGATAATCTAGTACTACTCGCTATGCGATAATCTAGTAGTGCACACTATGTAATACTCTAGTAGTGCTCACTATATGATAATCTAGTAGTGCTCGCTATGTGATAATCTAGTAGAGTGCACTATGTGATAATCTAGAAGTGCATGTTATGTGATCATGTGGTAGTCACTAATGGTTACTTTTTTTAACCAAGCATAGGGAAAAAGTTATGAAATCACTCAATTCTGAGGAAAAAATAATGGAATCATGAAAAACAAACAAAAAACACTCCAACACATCACTAGTATTTTGTTGCACCACCTCTGGCTTTTATAACAGCTTGCAGTCTCTGAGGCATGGACTTAATGAGTGTCAAACAGTACTCTTCATCAGTCTGGCTCCAACTTTCTCTGATCATTTTCTTCGACTTCCACCAAAGATTTTCAATTGGATTGAGATCCGGACTATTTGCAGGCCATGACATTGACCTTATGTGTCTTTTTTCAAGGAATGTTTGCACAGTTTTTGCTCTATGGCAGGATGCATTATCATCTTGAAAAATGATTTCATCATCCCCAAACATCCTTTCAATTGATGGGATAAGAAAAGTGTCCAAAATATCAACATAAACTTGTGCATTTATTGAAGATGTAATGACAGCCATCTCGCCAGTGCCTTTACCTGACATGCAGCCCCATATCATCAATGACTGTGGAAATTTTTTCTTCAGGCAGTCATCTTTATAAATCTCATTGGAACGGCACCAAACAAAAGTTCCAGCATCATCACATAGACAATTCAGAAAGGGGAGGAGGGGGGAGGGGGAAGGGTTGAAGCTTGACACGCCGAGACATACATCTGAGAGCCGTTGCAAATGAATGTAACTGGTGGGTGCCGTACCTTGCTGGTGATTTTCAGCTGAAGTAGAAGAAAAGAGAAATGGGAATTTCCAGCACGTCCATCCAGTGTAAGTAAAATAACCAAAATTTATTAGAACATTTTAAAAAACAATTTTAAAAAAAGAGAGAGGAACCCTCTTTGCCTGACGCGTTTCTGGCGCACCACAGCGCCCTTAGTCAGTTCCTATGACTAAGGGCGCTGTGGTGCGCCAGAAACGCGTCAGGCAAAGAGGGTTCTCTCTCTTTTTTTTAAATTGTTTTTTAAAATGTTCTAATAAATTTTGGTTATTTTACTTACACTGGATGGACGTGCTGGAAATTCCCATTTCTCTTTTCTTCCAGCATCATCACCTTGCCCAATGCAGATTCATGATTCATCACTGAATATGACTTTCATCCAGTCTTCCACAGTCCACGACTGCTTTTCCTTAGCCCATTGTAACCTTGTTTTTTTCTGTTTAGGTGTTAATGATGACTTTCGTTTAGCCTTTCTGTATGTAAATCCCATTTCCTTTAGGCGATTTCTTACAGTTCGGTTAAAGATGTTGACTCCAGTTTCCACCCATTCGTTCCTCATTTGTTTTGTTGTGCATTTCCTGTTTTGGAGACATATTGCTTTAAGTTTCCGGTCTTGACGCTTTGATGTCTTCCTTGGTCTACCAGTATGTTTGCCTTTAACAACCTTCCCATGTTGTTTGTATTTGATCTAGATTTTAGGCACAGCTGACTGTGAACAACCAACATCTTTCCCAACATTGCGTGATTTACCCTCTTTTAAGAGTTTGATAATCAGTCAGTCCACTTTGTGCAACAGCTCTCCAAGGTGTGATCACCCCTTTTTAGGTGCAGAGTAACGAGCAGATCTAATTTGATGCAGGTGTCATTTTTGGGTATGAAAATTTACAGGGTGATTCCATAATTTTTTCCTCAGAATTGAGGGATTCCATAATTTTTTCCCTATGCTTGGTAAAAAGGTAAGGATTACTGACAATCACATTTTTTGTTCTTGATTTCTTTTACTGTTTCTTTAAGCCAGAAAGTTGCCCTTTGAAATGACTTTAATTTTGTGCCATGTCTGTGATCTGCTTTTTTCTACAAAATTAAACAACTGAATGAACATCCTCCAAGGCCGGTGATTCCATAATTTTTGCTGGGGTTATAGTAGTGCACGCTATGTGACAATCTAGTAATGCTCACTATGTGACAATCTAGTAATGCTCACTATGTGGTAATCTAGTAGTGCACACTATGTGACAATCTAGTAGTGCACACTATGTGATGATCTAGTAGTGCACACTGTGACAATCGAGTTGTGCACGCTATGTGATAATTTAGTAGTGTATGCTATGTGATAAAATAGTACTACTTGATATGTGATAATCTAGTAGTGCACACTATTTGATAATCTAGTACTGCTTGCTACATGATAATCTAGTAGTGCACACTATGTTATAATCTAGTAGTGCGCTATGTGATAATCTAGCAGTGCTCACTCTGTGATAATCTAGTAGTGCGTGCTATGTGATAATCTAATAGTGCACGCTATGTGATAATCTAGTAGTTTACAATATGTGATAATCTAGTAGTACACAGTATGTGACAATCTAGTAATACTCGCTATGTGACAATCTAGTAGTGCACACTATGTGACGATCTAGTGGTGCACGCTATGGGACAATCTAGGAGTGCACACTATATGACAATCTAGTACTGCTCACTCGCAATGTGATAATCTAGTAGTGCACGCTATTTAATAATCTAGTAGTGCTCACTATATGATAATCTAGTAGTGCTCGCTATGTGATAATCTAGTAGAGTGCACTATGTGATAATCTAGAAGCGCTCGCTATGTGATAATCTAGTACTACTCGCTATGCGATAATCTAGTAGTGCACACTATGTAATACTCTAGTAGTGCTCACTATATGATAATCTAGTAGTGCTCGCTATGTGATAATCTAGTAGAGTGCACTATGTGATAATCTACAAGTGCATGTTATGTGATCATGTGGTAGTCACTAATGGTTACTTTTTTTAACCAAGCATAGGGAAAAAGTTATGAAATCACTCAATTCTGAGGAAAAAATAATGGAATCATGAAAAACAAACAAAAAAACACTCCAACACATCACTAGTATTTTGTTGCACCACCTCTGGCTTTTATAACAGCTTGCAGTCTCTGAGGCATGGACTTAATGAGTGTCAAACAGTACTCTTCATCAGTCTGGCTCCAACTTTCTCTGATCATTTTCTTCGACTTCCACCAAAGATTTTCAATTAGATTGAGATCCGGACTATTTGCAGGCCATGACATTGACCTTATGTGTCTTTTTTCAAGGAATGTTTGCACAGTTTTTGCTCTATGGCAGGATGCATTATCATCTTGAAAAATGATTTCATCATCCCCAAACATCCTTTCAATTGATGGGATAAGAAAAGTGTCCAAAATATCAACATAAACTTGTGCATTTATTGAAGATGTAATGACAGCCATCTCGCCAGTGCCTTTACCTGACATGCAGCCCCATATCATCAATGACTGTGGAAATTTTCTCTTCAGGCAGTCATCTTTATAAATCTCATTGGAACTTCACCAAACAAAAGTTCCAGCATCATCACCTTGCCCAATGCAGATTCATGATTCATCACTGAATATGACTTTCATCCAGTCTTCCACAGTCCACGACTGCTTTTCCTTAGCCCATTGTAACCTTGTTTTTTTCTGTTTAGGTGTTAATGATGACTTTCGTTTAGCTTTTCTGTATGTAAATCCCATTTCCTTTAGGCGATTTCTTACAATTCGGTCAAAGACGTTGACTCCAGTTTCCACCCATTCGTTCCTCATTTGTTTTGTTGTGCATTTCCTGTTTTGGAGACATATTGCTTTTAAGTTTAGCTTTTCTGTATGTAAATCCCATTTCCTTTAGGCGATTTCTTACAGTTCGGTCAAAGACGTTGACTCCAGTTTCCACCCATTCGTTCCTCATTTGTTTTGTTGTGCATTTCCTGTTTTGGAGACATATTGCTTTAAGTTTCCGGTCTTGACGCTTTGATGTCTTCCTTGGTCTACCAGTATGTTTGCCTTTAACAACCTTCCCATGTTGTTTGTATTTGGTCTAGATTTTAGGCACAGCTGTGTTGTGAATTTGGATTCTGGGCTCCCCCGGTGGCTACTGGTGGAATTGAACTTGTGACATCATCTTCCCTGTTCACCTGTTCTGATTAGATCTGGGTGTCGCTATATAACCTGGCTTCTCTGTTAGATGCTTGCCGGTCAACAATGTTATCAGAAGCCTCTCTGTGCTTGTTCCTGCTCCCAGACATCTACTAGATAAGTTGGACATTCGTCCATGTTTTGTTTTTGTATTTTGGTTCCAGTTCACAGCTGCAGTTTCGTTACTGTGTCTGGAAAGCTCTTGTTGATCAGGAATTGCCACTCTGGTATTATGAGTTAATGCCAGAGTCCTAAAGTAATTTCTGGATGTGTTTTGTTAGGGTTTTCTACTGACCATGAAAGTATGCTTTCTGTCTTCTGCTATCTAGAAAGCGGACCTCAAATTTGCTAAAACTATTTTCCTGCTGCGTTTGTTGTTTCTTCTCATATCACCGCCAATATATGTGGGGGGCTTCTGTCTCCTTTTTTTTTGGGCATTTCTCTAGAGGTGAGTCAGGTCTTATATTTCCCTCTGCTAGCATTATTTAGTTCTCCGGCCGGCGCTGGGCATATAGGGATAAAAAGTAGGACATGCTACCTGGCTACTTCTAGATGATGCGGTAGGTTTAGTTCATGGTCAGTATAGTTACATCTTCCAAGAGCTTGTTCCTATAGAGGCTTATGCTAGTTCTCTGGCCATGGAGATCATGACAGTTTGACCGGCCCACTAAAGGGTTAAAATCCTTGGCTGAGAAAGGAGAGAAATAAGAAGTCTGCTGAGAGTTTTTTTTTTTTTTTTTTTTTTTTTTTTTTTCTGTGCTCTTGATTGGATCACTTGCCAGTCTGTCTATGCTGCAGTCTTTCTTTTTTTTCTCTCTCCTTATAATCTTTGAATGGCTTTGTGTTCACCTGTTAATAATGGATCTTCAGAGTGTAACTGCAGGTTTGAATAATCTCACCACGAAAGTACAAAATTTGCAAGATTTTATTATTCATGCTCCGGTATCTGAGCCGAGAATTCCTTTGCCGGAATTCTTCTCAGGGAATAGATCTAGCTTTCAGAATTTTAGAAATAATTGTAAGCTATTTTTGTCCCTGAAATCTCGTTCTGCTGGAGACCCTGCACAGCAGGTTGGGATTGTGATTTCCTTGCTCCGCGGCGACCCTCAAGACTGGGCTTTTGCATTGGCACCAGGGGATCCTGCGTTGCGCAATGTGGATGCGTTTTTTTTGGCCTTGGGCTTGCTGTATGAGGAACCTCATTTGGAACTTCAGGCAGAAAAAACTTTGATGTCCCTATCGCAGGGGCAAGATGAAGCTGAAATTTACTGCCAAAGATTCCGTAAATGGTCTGTGCTTACTCAGTGGAATGAGTGTGCCTTGGCGGCTACTTTCAGAGAGGGTCTCTCTGATGCCATTAAGGATGTTATGGTGGGGTTCCCTGTGCCTGCGGGTCTGAATGAGTCCATGACAATGGCTATTCAGATCGATAGGCGTCTGCGGGAGCGCAAACCAGTGCACCATCTGGCGGTGTCCACTGAGAAGACGCCAGAAAGCATGCAGTGTGATAGAATTCTGTCCAGAAGCGAGCGGCAGAATTTTAGACGGAAAAATGGGTTGTGTTTCTATTGTGGGGATTCTACTCATGTTATATCAGCATGCTCTAAACGTACTAAAAAGCTTGATAAATCTGTTTCCATTGGCACTTTACAGTCTAAATTTATTTTGTCTGTGACCCTGATTTGCTCTTTGTCATCTATTACTACTGACGCCTATATCGACTCTGGCGCCGCTTTGAGTCTTATGGATTGGTCCTTTGCCAATCGTTGTGGGTATGATTTAGAGCCTTTGGAAACTCTTATTCCTCTGAAGGGGATTGACTCCACCCCATTGGCTAATAATAAACCACAATACTGGACACAAGTGACTATGTGTATTAATCCGGATCACCAGGAGACTATTCGTTTTCTAGTGCTGTATAATCTACATGAGGATTTGGTGCTGGGATTGCCATGGCTGCAGTCTCACAACCCAGTCCTTGACTGGAGAGCTATGTCTGTGTTGAGCTGGGGATGTAAGGGGACTCATGGGGACGTACCTTTGGTGTCCATTTCATCATCTATCCCCTCTGAAATCCCTGAGTTCCTGTCTGACTATCGTGACGTCTTTGAAGAACCCAAGCTTGGTTCACTACCTCCGCACCGTGAGTGCGATTGTGCTATAGATTTAATTCCGGGTAGTAAATACCCAAAGGGTCGTTTATTTAATCTGTCTGTGCCTGAACATACTGCTATGCGAGAATATATAAAGGAGTCCTTGGAAAAGGGACATATTCGTCCATCGTCATCTCCCTTAGGAGCCGGTTTTTTCTTTGTGTCAAAAAAAGACGGCTCTTTGAGACCATGTATTGATTATCGGCTTTTGAATAAAATCACGGTTAAATATCAATACCCATTGCCGTTGCTGACTGATTTGTTTGCTCGCATAAAGGGGGCCAAGTGGTTCTCTAAGATTGATCTCCGTGGGGCGTATAATTTGGTGCGGATCAGGCAGGGGGATGAGTGGAAAACCGCATTTAATACGCCCGAGGGCCACTTTGAGTATTTGGTGATGCCTTTTGGTCTTTCTAATGCCCCTTCAGTCTTCCAGTCCTTTATGCATGATATTTTCCGCGATTTTTTGGATAAATTTATGATAGTGTATCTGGATGATATTCTGATTTTTTCGGATGACTGGGACTCTCATGTCCGGCAAGTTAAGAGGGTTTTTCAGGTTTTGCGGTCTAATTCTCTGTGTGTCAAGGGTTCTAAGTGCGTTTTTGGGGTTCAGAGAATTTCCTTTTTGGGATATATTTTTTCTCCCTCTTCCATTGAGATGGATCCTGTCAAGGTTCAAGCTATTTGTGATTGGACGCAGCCCTCTTCTCTTAAAAGTCTTCAGAAATTTTTGGGCTTTGCCAACTTTTATCGTCGATTTATTTCTGGTTTTTCGGATGTCGTTAAGCCATTGACCGATTTGACTAGACAGGGTGCTGATGTTGCTAATTGGTCCCCTGATGCTGTTGAGGCCTTTCAGGAGCTTAAGCGCTGTTTTTCTTCTGCCCCTGTGTTGCGTCAGCCTGATGTGACTCTTCCTTTTCAGGTTGAGGTCGACGCTTCTGAGATCGGAGCTGGGGCAGTGTTGTCGCAGAAAAGTTCTGACTGCGCCGTGATGAGGCCTTGTGCCTTCTTTTCCCGTAAATTTTCGCCCGCTGAGCGGAATTATGATGTTGGGAATCGGGAGCTTTTGGCCATGAAGTGGGCGTTTGAGGAGTGGCGCCATTGGCTCGAGGGGGCCAGACATCAGGTGGTGGTATTGACTGACCACAAAAATTTGATTTATCTTGAGACCGCCAGGCGCCTGAATCCTAGACAGGCGCGCTGGTCATTATTTTTTTCTCGGTTTAATTTTGTGGTATCGTACCTACCAGGTTCTAAGAATGTTAAGGCGGATGCCCTTTCTAGGAGTTTTGAGCCTGATTCACCTGGCAACTCTGACCCCACAGGTATTCTTAAGGAGGGAGTTATCTTGTCAGCCGTTTCTCCAGACCTGCGGCGGGCCTTGCAGGAGTTTCAGGCGGATAGACCGGATCGTTGTCCGCCTGATAGGCTGTTTGTTCCTGATGATTGGACCAGTAAAGTCATCTCTGAGGTGCATTCTTCTGCGTTGGCAGGTCATCCTGGAATTTTTGGTACCAGGGATTTGGTGGCAAGATCCTTCTGGTGGCCTTCCCTGTCACGAGATGTGCGAGGCTTTGTGCAGTCTTGTGACGTTTGTGCTCGGGCCAAGCCTTGTTGTTCTCGGGCTAGTGGATTATTGTTGCCCTTGCCTATTCCTAAGAGGCCTTGGACACACATCTCGATGGATTTTATTTCAGATCTGCCTGTTTCTCAGAAGATGTCTGTCATCTGGGTGGTGTGTGACCGTTTTTCTAAGATGGTTCATTTGGTTCCCCTGCCCAAATTGCCTTCTTCTTCCGAGTTGGTGCCCCTGTTTTTTCAAAATGTTGTTCGTTTGCATGGTATTCCTGAGAATATCGTTTCTGACAGAGGAACCCAATTTGTGTCTAGATTTTGGCGGGCATTTTG
The DNA here is from genome assembly GCF_051348905.1 of Ranitomeya variabilis. Classification (NCBI taxonomy): domain Eukaryota; kingdom Metazoa; phylum Chordata; class Amphibia; order Anura; family Dendrobatidae; genus Ranitomeya; species Ranitomeya variabilis. Next base: position 720,973,054 of record NC_135234.1, read on the forward strand.
TGCTAGGATGGGCATAGATTTGTCTTTTTCGTCTGCTTTTCACCCTCAGACTAATGGCCAGACCGAGCGGACTAATCAGACCCTGGAGACATATCTGAGGTGTTTTGTGTCTGCTGACCAGGATGATTGGGTTGCTTTTTTGCCATTGGCGGAGTTCGCCCTCAATAATCGGGCCAGCTCTGCCACCTTGGTTTCCCCGTTTTTCTGTAATTCGGGGTTCCATCCTCGATTTTCCTCCGGTCAGATGGAATCCTCGGATTGTCCTGGAGTGGATGCGGTGGTGGAGAGATTGCATCATATCTGGGGGCAGGTGATGGACAATTTAAAGTTGTCCCAGGAGAAGACTCAGCTTTTTGCCAACCGTCACCGTCGTGTTGGTCCTCGGCTTTGTGTTGGAGATTTGGTGTGGTTGTCTTCTCGTTTTGTCCCTATGAGGGTCTCATCTCCTAAGTTTAAGCCTCGGTTCATCGGTCCGTATAAAATATTGGAGATTCTTAACCCTGTTTCCTTCCGTTTGGACCTCCCTGCATCCTTTTCTATTCATAACGTTTTTCATCGGTCGTTATTGCGCAGGTATGAGGCACCGGTTGTGCCTTCCGTTGAGCCTCCTGCTCCGGTGTTGGTTGAGGGTGAGTTGGAGTACGTTGTGGAAAAAATCCTAGACTCCCGTGTTTCCAGACGGAGACTCCAGTATCTGGTCAAGTGGAAGGGATATGGCCAGGAGGATAATTCTTGGGTCACTGCATCTGATGTTCATGCCTCTGATCTGGTTCGTGCCTTTCATAGGGCCCATCCTGATCGCCCTGGTGGTTCTGGTGAGGGTTCGGTGCCCCCTCCTTGAGGGGGGGGTACTGTTGTGAATTTGGATTCTGGGCTCCCCCGGTGGCTACTGGTGGAATTGAACTTGTGACATCATCTTCCCTGTTCACCTGTTCTGATTAGATCTGGGTGTCGCTATATAACCTGGCTTCTCTGTTAGATGCTTGCCGGTCAACAATGTTATCAGAAGCCTCTCTGTGCTTGTTCCTGCTCCCAGACATCTACTAGATAAGTTGGACATTCGTCCATGTTTTGTTTTTGTATTTTGGTTCCAGTTCACAGCTGCAGTTTCGTTACTGTGTCTGGAAAGCTCTTGTTGATCAGGAATTGCCACTCTGGTATTATGAGTTAATGCCAGAGTCCTAAAGTAATTTCTGGATGTGTTTTGTTAGGGTTTTCTACTGACCATGAAAGTATGCTTTCTGTCTTCTGCTATCTAGAAAGCGGACCTCAAATTTGCTAAAACTATTTTCCTGCTGCGTTTGTTGTTTCTTCTCATATCACCGCCAATATATGTGGGGGGCTTCTGTCTCCTTTTTTTTTGGGCATTTCTCTAGAGGTGAGTCAGGTCTTATATTTCCCTCTGCTAGCATTATTTAGTTCTCCGGCCGGCGCTGGGCATATAGGGATAAAAAGTAGGACATGCTACCTGGCTACTTCTAGATGATGCGGTAGGTTTAGTTCATGGTCAGTATAGTTACATCTTCCAAGAGCTTGTTCCTATAGAGGCTTATGCTAGTTCTCTGGCCATGGAGATCATGACACAGCTGACTGTGAACAACCAACATCTTTCCCAACATTGCGTGATTTACCCTCTTTTAAGAGTTTGATAATCAGTCAGTCCACTTTGTGCAACAGCTCTCCAAGGTGTGATCACCCCTTTTTAGGTGCAGAGTAACGAGCAGATCTAATTTGATGCAGGTGTTATTTTTGGGTATGAAAATTTACAGGGTGATTCCATAATTTTTTCCTCAGAATTGAGGGATTCCATAATTTTTTCCCTATGCTTTGTAAAAAGGTAAGGATTACTATCACATTTTTTGTTCTTGATTTCTTTTACTGTTTCTTTAAGCCAGAAAGTTGCCCTTTGAAATGACTTTAATTTTGTGCCATGTCTGTGATCTGCTTTTTTCTACAAAATTAAATAACTGAATGAACATCCTCCAATGCCGGTGATTCCATAATTTTTGTTGGGGTTATAGTAGTGCACGCTTTGTGACAATCTAGTAATGCTCACTATGTGACAATCTAGTAATGCTCACTATGTGGTAATCTAGTAGTGCACACTATGTGACAATCTAGTAGTGCACACTATGTGATGATCTAGTAGTGCACACTGTGACAATCGAGTTGTGCACGCTATGTGATAATTTAGTAGTGCATGCTATGTGATAAAATAGTACTACTTGATATGTGATAATCTAGTAGTGCACACTATTTGATAATCTAGTACTGCTTGCTACATGATAATCTAGTAGTGCACACTATGTGATAATCTAGTAGTGCGCTATGTGATAATCTAGCAGTGCTCACTCTGTGATAATCTAGTAGTGCGTGCTATGTGATAATCTAATAGTGCACGCTATGTGATAATCTAGTAGTGCGCGCTATGTGATAATCTAGTAGTGTACAATATGTGATAATCTAGTAGTACATGGTATGTGACAATCTAGTAATGCTCGCTATGTGACAATCTAGTAGTGCACACTATGTGACGATCTAGTGGTGCACGTTATGGGACAATCTAGTAGTGCTCCCTTTGTGATAATATACTAGTGGACGCTATGTGATAATCTAGTAGTGTACACTATGTGACAATCTAATAGTCCACGCTATGTGATAAACTAGTAGTGCACGCTATGTGATGATCTAGTAGTGCACTCTATGTGACAATCTAGTAGTGCACACTATGTGACAATCTAGAAGTGCATGCTATGTGACAATCTAGTAGTGCACACTATATGACAATCTAGTACTGCTCACTCGCTATGTGATAATCTAGTAGTGCACGCTATTTAATAATCTAGTAGTGCATGTTATGTGATAATCTAGTAGGGAACACTATTTGATAATCTAGTACTGCTTGCTACATGGTAATCTAGTAGTGCGTGCTATGTGATAATCTAGTAGTGCGCGCTATGTGACAATCTAATAGTGCACGCTATGTGACAATCTAGTAGTGCTCCCTTTGTGATAATATACTAGTGGACGCTATGTGATAATCTAGTAGTGCACACTATGTGACAATCTAATAGTCCACGCTATGTGATAAACTAGTAGTGCACGCTATGTGATGATCTAGTAGTGCACTCTATGTGACAATCTAGTAGTGCACACTATGTGACAATCTAGAAGTGCATGCTATGTGATAATCTAGTAGTGCACACTATGTGATAATCTACTAGTGCACGCTATGTGATAATCTAGTACTGCTCGCTATGTGAAAATCTGGTAGTGCACGCTGTGTGATAATCTAGAAGTGCACGCTATGTGACAATCTAGTAGTGCACGCTATGTGATACTCTATTAGTGCATGCTACATGATATTCTAGTCGTGCTCGCTTTGTGATAATCTAGTAGTGGACGCTATGTGATAATCTATTACTACTTGTTATGTGATAATCTAGTAGTGCTCACTACGTGATGATCTAGTAGTGCACGCTATGTGATAATCTAGTAGTGCGCTACGTGATAATCTAGTAGTGCTCACTATGTGATAATCTAGTAGTGCACGCTATGTGATAATCTAGTAGTGCGTGCTATGTGATAATCTAGTAGTGCACGCTATGTGATAATCTAGTAGTGCGTGATAATCTAGTAGTGCACACTATGTGATAATCTAGTAGTACACAGTATGTGACAATCTAGTAGTGCACGCTATGTGATACTCTATTAGTGCATGCTACATGATATTCTAGTCGTGCTCGCTTTGTGATAATCTAGTAGTGGACGCTATGTGATAATCTATTACTACTTGCTATGTGATAATCTAGTAGTGCTCACTATGTGATGATCTAGTAGTGCACGCTATGTGATAATCTAGTAGTGCGCTACATGATAATCTAGTAGTGCTCACTATGTGATAATCTAGTAGTGCACGCTATGTGATAATCTAGTAGTGCGTGCTATGTGATAATCTAGTAGTGCACGCTATGTGATAATCTAGTAGTGCGTGATAATCTAGTAGTGCACACTATGTGATAATCTAGTAGTACACAGTATGTGACAATCTAGTAATGCTCGCTATGTGACAATCTAGTAGTGCACACTATGTGACAATCTTGTAGTGGACGCTATGTGACGATCTAGTAGTGCACGCTATGGGACAATCTAGTAGTGCACACTATATGACAATCTAGTAGTGCTCACTCGCTATGTGATAATCTAGAAGTGCACGCTATGTGATAATCTAGTAGTGCTCGCAAATTAATAATCTAGTAGTGCACGTTATGTGATAATCTAGTAGTGCACGCTATGTGATAATCTAGTAGTGCGCACAAATTAATAATCTAGTAGTGCACGTTATGTGATAATCTAGAAGGCAACACTATTTGATAATCTAGTACTGCTCGCTACATTGTAATTTAGTAGTGCACATTATGTGACAATCTAGTAGTGCACGCTATGTGACGATCTAGCATGCACACTATGTGACAATCTAGTAGTGCACGCTATGTTATAGTCTAGTAATGCACGCTATGTGACGATCTAGTAGTGCACGCTATGTGACAATCTAGTAGTGCACACTATGTGATAATCTATTAGTGCACTCTATGTGATAATCTAGTAGTGCACGCTATGTGATAATCTAGTAGTGCACGCTATGTGATGATCTAGTAGTGATCACTATGTGACAATCTAGTAGTGCACACTATGTTACAATACAGAAGTGCACACTATGTGATAATCTAGTAGTGTACAGTACACTATGTGATAATCTATTAGTACACGCTATGTGATAATCTAGTAGTGCACGCTATGTGATAATCTAGTAGTGCACGCTATGTGATGATCTAGTAGTGCACACTATGTGATAATCTAGTAGTGTACACTATGTGATAATCTATTAGTGCACGCTATGTGATAATCTAGTACTGCTCGCTATGTAAAAATCTGGTAGTGCATGCTGTGTGACAATATAGAAGTGCACGCTATGTGACAATCTAGTAGTGAACGCTATGTGATAACCTATTAGTGCACGCTATGTGATATTCTAGTCATGCTCGCTTTGTGATAATCTAGTAGTGGATGCTATGTGATAATCTAATACTACTTGCTATGTGATAATCTAGTAGTGCTCGCTATGCGATAATCTAGTAGTGCGCGCTATGTGATAATCTAGTACTGCTCGCTCTGTGATAATCTAGTAGTGCACACTGTGATAATCTGGTACTACTCGCTATGTGATAATCTAATAGTGCTATGTGGTAATCTAGTAGTGCATGCTATGTGATAATCTAGTAGTGCTATGTGATAATTTAGTTGTGTACGATATGTTATAATCTACTAGTGCAGGCTATGTGATGATTTAGTAGTGTACATTCTGTGATAATTTAGTAGTGCGTTTTAGATGATAATTTTCCCTACATTTGGCTAGACATGTTAGATCAAAGATGGATAACTTGCTGCCCAGGGGCCACACTTGACCCATTGTGCTATTTCACACAAGGCCCAAATCTATCCATATTTGTTTCTCCTTTTTGCTCAGTATTACATGGGAAAAATGACTTTTGTGTATGAAAATCACTAGTTCAGTTGTAGTTTCTGGTGGATGTGAATTGCTACTATGTGGATAGCTGCACATATGTGTCCATCTTGATGTCTCCAGATTATCAAATGTCCAAGTGATTCCAATTCTTCATACAAGTAAAAGCCAATAAATGTAACACCCTAATTACCAGATATTTCTGGGATCTACTGTCCAGAAAACCCCTTTAGAATTTAATGCTGCTTTAAGAACTGGTTCCATATGGCAGTGAGGCCATAGGACCAAGCAAGGTTGGACACTCCTGTGAGACACTTTTCACTTCCCTATGAAGTCACTTGGCTGGCTTTCTTCAATACTTAATTACAATACACTAGTAATTTGCACCAAATCACTGCGCCACTTAATAAATAAAATGAATTTTATAACTCCACATTTGATAGAAAGATTTCAAACTTATCTGTTAAAGCATAAAAAAGTCTAGAATGCATAATAAATGTGGTGCACCGCACGTATACCAGTTTTTTATGCAATTTGAGACAGATTGATTGCTCATTTTGCATATTAAATCTCCCCCAATGTGTTTTGAGACTTTATATACTCAGTAACTTCAGCCTCGGCAGCAGTAGATGCTGACCACAACTTTTGTGAACGTGAAATTTCTTGTAAGACAGATACATCTTACATACTAAAAAATGAGAAGAAATTGTGAATGACTTGTGGCTCTTATGCAATAGGTTTTGTCCTTCAACTTCTAAAAAATAAAGTTATCCAACTCAAACTGCGTGAAAGTTATAAAATGTAGCTCTAGTTGTATCACACCATTGTATCACACCATTATATCACACCACTGTATCACACCACCGTATCACACCATTGTCTTGGGCAAGTCTTCACATAATAATTAGCCACAGTCAAACATTTCATAGGTTACACAAAATGGTGTCAGCTTCTGGTGGACACAATTAAAATGAGCAAAATACACTTAATAATAGATCTTGAAATAAAAATAATAATAAGTTAACAAAATGTTCCTGTACTGAGATCATCTTATAAATGTGTCCCTGCTGTGTACTGTGTAATGGCCGTCTTCGACTGCACAGAGCTGCCCCAGTTCAAATTTAGAACACACCACAGTTCCTGGCCAGGAATGGAAGAATAAGTCATCTTGCTACATCAGGGTCTCACAGCTGCTGCTTTCTGAAGTAATGCATTTCTCTGCCAGAGGTAACACATTTCCCTGCCATAAGTAACACATTTTCCTGCCAGAGGTAACACATTTCCCTGCCTGAGGTAACACATTTTCCTGCCAGAGGTAACACATTTCCCTGCCAGAGGTAACACATTTCCCTGCCTGTTTAATCACAGGAGTGAGTGTTTCTGCTGCGTCTCCAGCCCTTTAAGAAAGGAAAAGACATAGATGGTACCACCAAGTAACACATATATAGAGATAATATATATGGAGAGATATCAAGTTATCCATAAAGTAGCTCCAGTGACAAATTGAATACTTTACCAAACCATACCATTTTGCCAAGGGAGCAACTAACTACCTTATCTACTGCTCCAATAATTCCACTATAATGTACATGTTGCACTTCTGTCATTAATAAATGTCAGATTTTTGTAATGTACAGAAACCCCCCACACCATTTAAAATGACATTGATATCCACTAGTCCATTAGTAATATGCTGCTATGATAAATATTGGCCAAATGTGCTAGATATAATTGCTATTCAATGACCATAGTTGTATTTAATTGAAAATCGCCAGCTATGATTCATGTACAATGCCTGCAGTGTGTGTCCATTATAGCTAAAAAGACCACGGTTCAATGACTTCGAAAGAGAACACAACGTACCGCCAACATGTTCCACACTTCACACTGACTTCATCATTACCACTACCCCTGATGAAGCCGCTGTGAACGTGAAACATGTTGGTGGTGCGTTGTGTTTTCTTTTGTAGTCATTGAACCGTGGTCTTTTTAGCTATAATGGACACACACTGCAGGCGTTGTACATGAATTATAGCTGCCGATTTTCAATTAAACTATGATCACTGAACCCTAGTGAATAGCAATTATACCCAGCACATTTGTCCAATATTTATCGCAGCGGCATATTACACAGGTCAACAAAAAAAAAAAAAATTTCTGGTGTCCAAAATATTTTAATGAATTTGGGGTATCTTTGGGGTGCTGATTCTGAATATGTCATCAGTTTTGCCAGATTGGCTCAAGTTTTTGAGATTTTTGGTATCTTATTTATAGCACTTGTTGGTAAATGCGACGCATCATCTCATTAATTTCTTTGGATTAGTACTTGAACTGAGCAGTTCTCAATATAGTTTTGTGTTAATTAGTGTTCTAAAAGTTTGTTCATAGCTTGATTTTTGCACTAACTTTATGTTGTTGTCTGTTTTCCAGTGAAAAGCATGAACTCATCAAGAAGAAGTTGTCTTAACGATCCAGACTCATTCTGTTACATTTGTGGTGAATACACACTGCCAAAACATAGAAGAAACATAACAGACTTCGTAAAAAAAAGTGTATTTTGCCTATTTTGGGGTTATGCTTGGGGACCAAGACAAGTTTTGGGCACCACATATAGTGTGCAAAGCATGTATCGAATTATTACAAAAATGGAGCAAAGGACAAAGAAAAAGCTTCAAATTTGGTGTTCCAATGGTGTGGAGAGAGCCAAAAAATCATCATGATGACTGTTATTTCTGTGCAGTGCAAGTGCAAGGATTCAATAAGCATAAGAAACGAAAATGGGAGTAACATGGAATCTGCAAGAAGGCCTGTCCCTCATTGTGAAGATGTGCCTGTACCTGTGTTTACCATAAATAACAGTCATCATGATGATTTTTTGGCTCTCTCCACACCATTGGAACACCAAATTTGAAGCTTTTTCTTTGTCCTTTGCTCCATTTTCGTAATAATTCGATACATGCTTTGCACACTATGTGTGGTGCCCAAAACTTGTCTTGGTCCCCAAGCATAACCCCAAAATAGGCAAAATACACTTTTTTTTACAAAGTCTGTTATGTTTCTTCTATGTTTTGGCAGTGTGTATTCACCACAAATGTAACAGAATGAGTCTGGATCGTTAAGACAACTTCTTCTTGATGAGTTCATGCTTTTCACTGGAAAACAGACAACAACATAAAGTTAGTGCAAAAATCAAGCTATGAACAAACTTTTAGAACACTAATTAACACAAAACTATATTGAGAACTGCTCAGTTCAAGTACTAATCCAAAGAAATTAATGAGATGATGCGTCGCATTTACCAACAAGTGCTATAAATAAGATACCAAAAATCTCAAAAACTTGAGCCAATCTGGCAAAACTGATGACATATTCAGAATCAGCACCCCAAAAATACCCTAAATTCGATGAAATATCTTTGGCACCAAAAATGCTGTTGACCAGTGTTACTAATGGACTAATGGATATCAATGCAATTTTAAATGGTGTGATTTTTCCTTCTTTTCCGGACATTAATAAACTTTTTTTTCAATCACTGGTGTGCAGAATATACATTACAGCTGCATTAGTGGAGCAGTAAATAACGTAGTTAGTTTGGTATCTGCCAAAACAGTATGGTTTAATAGCGTCTGAACTCGGTCTACATTTGGCATTAGAGCATGTACGCTGCTACTCCTATTATATAGTCTGCTGATAATGCAGCTATACTCCTAGAGAATAACTGCAGAACACAATATTTACACATCAGCTTTATATAAAATGGATTATTCATTTACTATTTAATAAAAAATTATATTAATTAAAAAAAAACAACAATTGACACAGCAACTATGGGTTCTGATACAAGAGAAGTAAAATGTATAGATGATGACAATGATGAAAATGGAGAAAAAAGAATAAAGTTGGAGTAGAGAAACAAAAAAATGCAGAGCAGGGAAAAAGAAGGAAGGAAGTGGAGGTGAAAGAAGGAAAGGTGGATGAGTGAGGAAAATCAAAGAGAGAAAGGAAAGATAATACTGGACATAATGCAAGGAAGAATGAAAGAAAGAGTTAGGGTGACAGGAGAGTAAAAGGAGAAAGAAAGAAAGAAAGAAAGAAAGAAAGAAAGAAAGAAAGAAAGAAAGAAAGAAAGAAAGAAAGAAAGAAAGAAAGAAAGAAAGAAAGACTGGACATGGAGAAAAAGAGCAAAAAACCATACAGTGGGGAAAAAAAGTATTTTGTCAGCCACCAATTGTGCAAGTTCTCCCCCTTAAAAAGATGAGAGAGGCCTGTAATTGACATCATAGGTAGACCACAACTATGAGAATCAAAATGAGAAAACAAATCCAGAAAATCACCTTGTCTGATTTGGCAAGATTTATTTTGCAAATTATGGTGGAAAATAAGTATTTGGTAATTAACAAAAGTTCATCTCAATATTTTGTTGGCCCATTCCTCCATGCAGATCTCCTCTAGAGCAGTGATGTTTTGGACCTGTCGCTGGGCCACACGGACTTTCAACTCCCTCCAAAGGTTTTCAATGGAGTTGAGATCTGGAGACTGGCTAGGCCACATAAGGACCTTCATATGCATCTTAAGAAGCCACTCCTTCGTTGCCCTGGTGGTGTGCTTGGGATCATTATCATGCTGAAAGACCCATCCACAGTTAATCTTCAATGCCCTTGCTGATGGTAGGTTTGCACTCAAAATCTCACGATACATGGCCCCATTCATTCTTTCATGTACACGGATCAATCATCCTGGTCCTTTTGCAGAGAAACAGCCCCAAAGCATGATTTTGCCACCCCCATGCTTCACAGTAGGTATGGAGTTCTTTGGATGCAACTCAGCATTCTGTCTCCTCTAAACACGACAAGTTTTTTTCTACCAAGCAGTTCTACTTTGGTTTCATCAGACCATATGACATTCTCCAAAACTCTTCTGAATAATCCAAATGCTCTCTAAGAAACTTCAGACGGGCCCGGACATGTACTGGCTTAAGCAGGGGGACACATCTGGCACTGCAGGATCTGAGTCCCTGGCGGCGTAGTGTGTTACTGATGGTTGCTTTTGTTATGGTGGTCCCAGCTCTATGCAGGTCATTCACTAGGTCCCCCCGCGTGGTTCTGGGATTTTTGCTCACCGTTCTGGTGATCATTTTGACCCCATGGGGTGAGATTTTGCGTGGAGCCCCAGATCAAGGGAGATTTTCAGTGGTCTTGCATGTCTTCCATGTTCTTATTATTGCTCCCACAGTTGATTTCATCACACCAAGCTGCTTGCCTATTGTAGATTCAGTCTTCCCAGCCTGGTGCAGGGCTACAATTTTGTTTCTGGTGTCCTTTGACGGCTCTTTGGTCTTCACCATAGTGGAGTTTGGAGTGTGACTGTTTGAGGGTGTGCACAGGTGTCTTTTATACTGATAACAAGTTGAAACATGCGCCATTACTACAGGTAATGAGTGGAGGACAGAGGAGCCTCTTAAAGAAGAAGTTACAGGTCTGTGAGAGCCAGAAATCTTGCATATTTTTAGGTGACCAAATACTTATTTTCCACCATAATTTGCAAAATAAATCTTGCCAAATCAGACAATGTGATTTTCTGGATTTGTTTTCTCATTTTGACTCTCATATTTGTGGTCTACCTATGATGTCAGTTACAGGCCTGCCTCTCTCATCTTTTTAAGGGGAAGAACTTGCAAAATTGATGGCTGACTAAATACTTTTTTTCCCCACTTTAAAGATGGTGTGGAGAAATGACGATGCAGAATAACATAAAATAAGAGACCGGGAGAGAGGGAGGGAGGGAGGGTGGATGGAAGGAAACGAGTGGAGGTGAAAGAAGGAAGGGTGGATGGAGTGAGAAAGAAAGAAGAGAAAGGAAGTACGGCAGAAGAAGGAAAATAGAAAGTGAGAGATTTGTAGGGTCGACGGAAGGAAGAATGAAAGAGGGAGTGAGGGTGGCAGGGAAGGACAAGAAGATAGGAAAGAGAGATGAAAGGAAGAAAGTGATGGAAGAAGGAAGAAAGAAAAAGAAAGAAAGAAAGAAAGAAAGAAAGAGAAAAGAAAGAAAGAAAGAAAGAAAAAGAAAGAAAGAAAAAAGAGAGAAAGAGAGACAAAGAAAGGTGGATGGAGAGAGGAAGAAGGAAGGGAAGAAGAAAGGAGAGAAAAAAGGATGATGACAGTAATATAAATAATGCAGAGGAAGGAGAACAGAAAAGGGAGTGAAGTTAGCAGGGAAGGAAAAGAAGATGGGAAAGTGGGATCAAACAGGAAGGAAGGGATGAAGTGAGGAAGAAAAAAGAAAGAAAAAGAAAGACAAATGACAAAGAAGAGAGAAAGGGAGAAAGGAGGAAAGTAAAAACAGATATGAGGAAAAAAAAGAAATGAAAATCTGGGACGGAAGTAGGCGGGAAGGGTAAGGTCAATGTAAGTGGTAGTATATATGTCGGTTAGGCTAATGGTAGCCGTCCAGATAACATGACACTAAGAATGAGGGATTAAGACTCTGTGATAAATGATGTGTAATTACTCCACATTCATGAGCATTAAGCAGAAGCCGCGCAGAGTCCCCCAGCTCTGCTGCACGTAGCACACAGCATCCACAGCCAAGACGTGATCCACATAATAATGTGACATTCCCTACTACTCCGGCCCTAGATATAGCCTGCACAATAATCAATGTCTATGGATCTACGGCAAAGCCTTGCGAGTCTTGTCACCACGCTACAGTTTCAGTGTTGTGCAGCGTCATTTTACTGACAACCCCAGAGCCCTGCCCCCGGCTGACTCTTAATCCCGTCAGTCTTCAGCCCGGGGCCATATTACCATTGATCAGATCACTGGATGTCAGCGTAAGCAGTTATTAGCCCATGTGAGGAGGCAAATATCACAAATCCATGTGACAATACAGTGTATTCCATTGATGATCGTAGATATTAAAATTGGCAAACATAAAATAAAAGTTACAAGTCTCCAGCATTGTCAAACTGTCCGCCATCAATCCATGGCAGGAGAAGACTGGCACCTATTGTACCTGGACTTCCCGAAAAATCATCTGTCTACAGTAACCCAATAGGTGCCGGTCCTCTAATCTGGTAATCTACGAAGTTGTACCAGAAATAATCTTGTCCTGAATCCATCGGACACTTTACCATCTCCTATACATATTGCTGCTCCTCAATGGATGCACATTTCTGTTCAGCCCCATTCCCACTGCACAATCTTATGCATGTGCACAGCTCCTATAGAAAGCTATCATTACATGGAGCCACATAATTATATATACTTTGTATATAGCCATTTACTGTTATTATACACATTGCTCTGCATTGCTATAGAAGAGCTGAATTTGCAATGTAACAGTGTTCAGCTTATGGAGCAGCTATATAATAACCACAGATATCCCAGCACGACACCAGAATAAGCTAAAGAGTAACCGTCCTTTCAATTTTTATTTCATAAATCAATACTACATGTGAAAATAAGCAATTCTGTAATATATCTTATAAGAGAGATCTTCCACTGACACTTCATTGATAAAATCTGTCTTCAGTGAAGTCTTTCCCATTACTGAGATAGAAGATGACAATTGGTGCTTTAAAATTTTATGGAAAGGGGAAGAATAAATAAATAAATAAATAAATAATAAAAAATAATAATTAAAAAAAACAAAACATTAAGAGCACCAGTCGTTATCTCCTATCTCAGTAATGGGAAAGTCTGTGTTTACTAAATAAAGATTTTTTCCCGGGAATTGAGAATATTATTGATCACAAATGATCAATCCTGGAGGATAAAGAAGCAGATTTCTCCGATACATTGCATAGTTTCTTATTTTCATGTTTACCATTGAATTAGTAAATAAATAAAATGATGATCACTCTTTATGCCAAAACACGAACTCAGTGGTGCAACATCTCAGTCTATATATTGATACCCTAAAATGGCAAAATGATCGTTTTTGGTGGTGCACGGGTAAATATTGCAAAATCACGGAAGGTGGAACCTTAACTCTTTATTATATCACACTGATCCAATTGTTTCAGCAGATCTCGAGCTTTCCATAGCTTGATACTGTGTAAAGATGATCAGCGATACAATAAAGTATATAATGATACCCTATCCACATATATACAACTATAGAGAATACTCCCTACACATCCAAGATCCACATTGCTAACCCTTCCCACATGTAACGATCAGATTGTACTCTGCATAAAACACCAGCGTACCCAGAATAGCTTAAGATATAAAATTTATTCCTATAACAAGAGAAGCTAATTCCATGCCACTGAATTGGGTTGCAGGTTTCCCACCCTCCCCCTCACCTCAGTAGCACTAAAACAAAAGCATACATTAAAGAGTGCATAGTACAGAGCCTATGTGTGCCTCGGGAGAGAATACAAGGGCACATGTTCTTCCAACAGAATGAAATAAGGAGCTGGTAGTAGCATCCTGCCATCGATACCGGGGACGGAGTCACTGTATGACTGCACTTCTGGACCGCACATCACCCAGTCATTGTACAAAAGGTTGTAATCTCTGGTGTTCCGGCACCGTTCATATACAGTAAGAGAAGCAGAGGATCATTGGAAATGAAGACAGGAAAAGAGGGAAGAAGATAGAACTTGGAACCATAGAGCTGAAGCATAGACTAGACTGCAGGGGATTTCAGCACGGGAGAGTGTGGACAGCTCCTGGCAGGGATTGCAGTAGAAGCAAGGTGCAGCTGGAGGAGAACCTACCAATACTTGACTTAAGCTCCACAAGGCAAATGTTATAATAGAGAAGAGAAAAAAAAAGACAAAAAAGGAAAAATATCCATTATATTCATCATTATTATTTGCTTTCTTTATGTTCCTAAAAGTTCTTATTTTGTGGTCCAGAAATGATTCTTCAGAACCCTCATCCATCTCTGGCCATGAAGACGTCACCCGGTTCCTTAATGTTGAGGAGGTTTTGCTTTATGTTAGTGGTGTTTCACATACGATATAGCTCATACTCATAGTGATCTCCTGGGTGGTCATTATATACAGCAGGATGGGATTCCTCAGGCAGATGACATGACATTTGGTAGCATTGTGCGCCTTTCCCCTCCAGAGAAAGACTAATAATTACCCCTCGTTATATCACTCAATGGGAACGCAATGTGGGCTCGCAGTCATGCGTTTGGATGGATACTTATTGATTGATATATATGTATATATATATTTTTTTTTCATTTTCCGGGACGGTATCACCAAATATGTACAATACAGTAGTGCCCATGGGTGGCACCATCCAGATCATGACACGACCACCGACTGCAGTAGGTCCCCTCTGTCCAATACTGAGGCGTCCTGGTGAGGCTGCTCGGTAATCCTGGGCTCCTGCTTTGGGGTGCTCGGTTCTTTCCTCTGGATGTTTGGTGAATTGTAGATGCCGCTCTCTTGGATGTTATTACTTGGTTGTCTGCTCATCCTGTCATATATATGGCCTCTTTCTGCCTTAGGGCTGCAGTGATCTCTCTCATATTCCTCCTGGGCTTTCTCTATTTTGCGTTTTTTCATCTTGCTTTTGTGGAGGTGAAAGGTGCTTAGAGAAAGGACTACCAGGCAGAAGATCACGGTGGCCAAAACGATCAAGACCAGCGTAGAGGAGAAGGTCTGGAACAATGGCTCTACTTGCATGGTGCAGCTGGTGGCGTTGGATGCAGAGGTCCTGTTTAGCAGACAGGGTGGCATAGATAGCCTCAGCTGTTTGGAGGTGCTGGAACTCATTGAGAAGGTTGGGGTCTTAAAAAAAAAATACAAGGCAGGATACAGCCTGCCTCCCTCTTACAACTGGAACCAAAGCTGGAAATCTGGGCTGACAAGTGTTAATCTTGAAGTTGCCTGCAGTCCTCAACCTGGAAAGACATAAAAGTCACTGTATAGTCACTGTATAGTTAGAGCCTATAGATCATCATAGGACAAAAATATTATTTATATATATATATATATATATATATATATATATATATATATATATATATATATATATATATATATATATAGGTTCTATTTTCCATCCTCATGTGTCCTCCTCCTCCTTTTAGGCACTTTGCCCAGGGTCCATCTCCAGCCCTGTGCCTGCTGTTATGTAAGCACTTACCTGTGCTGGAGCCGTCCTGGCTGCTGCCGCCGCTGCCGCTGGAGTCCCCGGCTCTGCCGCTCCCGGCTGCAGCAGGCACCGACTGAGGCTCGGGCAGCTCGGGAGCCGCAGCCTATCGCCGCTCTGCGCTGTGCTGACGTCACCCTGCCTCTGCCCCGATGGCTCCGGCGGCGCCTGCAGCAAGCAGTGCATCCCCCCTCAGTGCCCAGCCGGTGGGTGACTCCCTGCCCGGAGACCCCCTGCGAGACCCTGGTCCTGTGTAACCCATGGAGCTGCATTCACAGCGCACAATGGGAGAGGCAGGGAAGCTGCTGCTCCTCATAGACTCACATGGTGACCCTGCAGCTCCCCTCTGCAGCACTGAGCTCATCCTGTGCCCCTCTCAGCTCATCCTGTGCCCCTCTCACATCCATGATGGGCATCCCCGAGCCCTGACTCCAAGAACAAGTCCTGGGGGTCCGATGCCATCAAGGACACAAAGTCTAAATCTGTCATTAATGGAAGGACAAGGGTCAGCTGATCATTTCCATAGATGTGTACTGTCCACCCTTCAATTTTGTTAAAAGCCTTAAAAGGGATTATGTGGGATTTTTTTTATTTTAGTAGATGCTCACTATTCTGCTCTGTGATACCTCTTCCGATTCTGCACTACCAGGACAAAATACCATCATAGAGTCCATATGTATAACTACAAATTGTCTTTATTAATCAAATGAACAAGTTAAGGCAGACGAAGAGGAAAGGCGGATAACCACACAGCCATGCAGTGCGGAGGGCAGGTGATACCAACTATATTGTTATATCAGTCTACCAGATGGTTATGTTCACCGCCATTAAAGAGGATCCACTGCACCATATTCCAACAATACAGTTATATGAAAAAGTTTGGGCACCCCTATTAATCTTAAGCTTAATGTTTTATAAAAAAAATTTTTTGCAACAGCTATTTCAGTTTCATATATCTAATAACTGTTGGACACAGTAATGTTTCTGCCTTGAAATGAGGTTTATTGTACTAACAGAAAATGTGCAATCTGCATTCAAACAAAATTTGACAGGTGCATAAGTATGGGCACCCTTATCATTTTCTTGTTTTAAATACTCCTACCTACTTTTTACTGACTTACTAAGGCTACTTTCACACTAGCGTCGGTACGGGGCCGTCGCGCTGCATTGGCCCAACGTACCGACGCATACTGTGCAAGCGCCGCACAACGGGGGCAGCGGATGCTGTTTTTCCACGCATCCGCTGCCCCATTGTAAGGTCCGGGGAGGTGGGGGCGGAGTTCCGTCCGCGCATGCGCGGTCGGAAATGGCGGACCGTCGGCACAAAAAAAGTTACATGTAACATTTTTTGCTGCCGGCGGTCCGCCACAATATGACGCAACCGTCGCACGACGGTTGCGACGTGTGTCAATACGTTGCAATGCGTCACTAATATTAGTCTATAGGGAAAAAACGCATCCTGCAGACGACTTTGCAGGATGCGTTTTTTCGCCAAAACGACGCATTGCGACATATGCAAAAAACTGCTAGTGTGAAAGTAGCCTAAAGCACTTTTTTTGGTTATGTAACCTCATTGAGCTTTCAACTTCATAGCCAGTTGTATGCAATCATGAGAAAAGCTACTTAAAGTGGCCACTTGCAAGTTGTTCTCCTGTTTGAAGAGTGGCATCATGGGCTCCTCAAAACAACTGTCAAATGATCTGAAAACAAAGATTATTCAACATAGTTGTTCAGGGGAAGGATACAAAAAGCTGTCTCAGAGATTTAACCTGTCAATTTCCACTGTGAGGAACATAGTAAGGAAATGGAAGAACACAGGTACAGTTCTTGTTAAGGCCAGAAGTGGCAGGCCAAGAAAAATATCAGAAAGGCAGAGAAGAAGAATGGTGAGATCAGTCAAGGACAATCCTCAGACCACCTCCAGAGAGCTGCAGCATCAACTTGCTGCAGATGGTGTCACTGTGCATCGGTCAACTATACAACGCACTTTGCACAAGGAGAAGCTGTATGGGAGAGTGATGCGAAAGAAGCCGTTTCTGCAAGCACGCCACAAACAGTCGGCTGAGGTATGCAAAAGCACATTTGGAGAAGCCAATTTCTTTTTGGAAGAAGGTCCTGTGGACTGATGAAACCAAGATTGAGTTGTTTGGTCATACAAAAAGGCGTTATGCATGGCGGCAAAAAAACAAAGCATTCCAAGAAAAACACTTGCTACCCACAGTAAAATTTGGTGGAGGTTCCATCATGCTTTG
This sequence comes from Ranitomeya variabilis, assembly GCF_051348905.1. Taxonomy (NCBI): domain Eukaryota; kingdom Metazoa; phylum Chordata; class Amphibia; order Anura; family Dendrobatidae; genus Ranitomeya; species Ranitomeya variabilis. The sequence continues at coordinate 720,990,945 of NC_135234.1, forward strand.
GGGCTGTGTGGCCTATGCCAGCAGCGGGAATCTTGTTAAAGTTGAGGGACGCATGGATTCCTCTCAGTATCAGCAGATTCTTGACAATAATATTCATGAATCAGTGACAAAGTTGAAGTTACGCAGGGGATGGATCTTTCAGCAAGACAATGATCCAAAACACCGCTCCAAATCTACTCAGGCATTCATGCAGAGGAACAATTACACTGTTCTGGAATGGCCATCCCAGTCCCCAGACCTGAATATCATTGAACATCTGTGGGATCATTTGAAGAGTGCTGTCCATGCTCGGCGACCATCAAACTTAAATGAACTGGATTTGTTTTGTAAAGAGGAATGGTCAAAAATACCTTCATCCAGGATCCAGGAACTCATTAAAAGCTACAGAAAGCGACTAGAGGCTGTTATTTTTGCAAAAGGAGGATCTGCTAAATATTAATGTCACTTTTCTGGTGAGGTGCCCATACTTATGCACCTGTCAAATTTTGTTTGAATGCAGATTGCACATTTTCTGTTAGTACAATAAACCTCAATTCAAGGCAGAAACATTACTGTGTCCAACAGTTATTAGATATATGAAACTGAAATAGCTGTTGCAAAAAAAAACAATTTTTATAAAACATTAAGCTTAAGATTAATAGGGGTGCCCAAACTTTTTCATATAACTGTATATAGTCTGCACAGACATAGCCAAGTAATGATACATAGCATATACAGTAGATAGATATAGAGTAAATGCAGTGCAATCACATAAATCCAAAAATTCCACGGTATATTAAAGGGAATCTGTTACCTCATTTTTTGCCTATAAGCTGTGGCCACCGCCATTTGGGTCTTATCTACAGAATTCTGTAATGCTGTGGATAAGCCCCCGATGTAACCTGAAAAATAAGAAAAACAGGTTATATTATACTCACCCAGGGGCGGTCCCGGTGCGGTCCTGTCCGATTGGCGTCGCGGTCCAGTCCGGGGCCTCCCATCTTCATACCATGACGTCCACCTCTTTGCTTCCTGTTGCGGCTCCGGCGCAGGCATACTTTGTCCTGTTGAGGGCAGAGCAAAGTACTGCAGTGCGCAGGCGCTGGGCCTCTCTGACCTTCCCGGCGCCTGCGCACTGCAGTACTTTGCTCTCCCCTCAGCAGAAAGAAAGGAAGAGGATGTCATCGCATGAAGATGGGAGGCGTCGGACCTTGACGTGCGACGCCTATCCGACTTGACCGCATCGGGACCGCCCCTGGGTGAGTATAATCTGACTTGTTTTTCTTATCTTTCAGGTTACATCGGGGCTTATCTACATCATTACAGAATGAAAAATGAGGTGACAGATTCCCTTTAAAATGCTCAGATCATTGCTTACCTGACAGTGGTAGCAGTGGAATCCCCTGTGGTCGACTCGCCCGCCCCTACGCACGTTTCAGAATACTCCTTCTTCAGGGGACATGACTTGTTGTTATGACTTTTAATTGTCTGGGACGGTATCACCAAATATGTACAATACAGTAGTGCCCATGGGTGGCACCCTCCGGATCATGACACGACCACAGATTGCAGTAGGTCCCCTCTGTCCAATGCTGAGGCGTCCTGGTGAGGCTGCTCGGTAATCCTGGGCTCCTGCTTTGGGGTGCTCGGTTCTTTCCTCTGGATGTGTGGTGAATTGTAGATGCCACTGTCTTGGATGTTATTACTTGGTTGTCTGTTTATCCTGTCATATATATGGCCTCTTTCTGCCTTAGGGCTGCAGTGATCTCTTTCATATTCCTCTTGGGCTTTCTCTATTTTGTGTTTTTTTCATATTGCTTTTGTGCAGGTGAAAAGTGCTAAGAGAAAGGACTACCAGGCAGAAGATCACGGTGGCCAAAACGATCAAGACCAGCGTAGAGGAGAAGGTCTGGAGCAATAGATCTACTTGTGTGGTGCAGCTGGTGGCGTTGGATGCGGAGGTCCTGTTTAGTAGATAGGGTGGCATAGATAGCCTCAGCGGTTTCCGGAGCTCACGTGCGCTTGTTTTGACCCGTGAGCCCGGCGCCCAATCACCGCTGGCGTCACTGTCCCCGTGTTTAGACGTGTACAAAATCAAAAGAACGTCAGAGCTGCAGCTGCTCTTTCACTGCCCCTTGATTACTAATATGTTCGATGGGGACAGTGATGCCAGTTGGGATTGGAAGCCGGGCTCATGTGTCCTAACCATCTCATGTGAGACCCAGGAGAGTGATTGCTTTTACCGCTGGAATGGCGCCAGCATTGAAGGAGAGTATAAACTTTTTTATTTTATTGGGGCCAGACATGGGGAATAATAAGGTGTTGTCTAGGTATTGGACAACCTGTTTAAATTCTTCTTCAAAAATAGAAAAAGTGGCACTCACCAGCCATAAAAATACTTTTATTATAGCATCATTAAGGAGAATCTGTCATGTAAAATAATGCTATTACCATGCAGTTATGGGGTTAATCTGCAGGTTAATGGTGTTCTGACACCGTGCAGCCACCGTACTGAGAGCCCCACTGCCAGGAGGAAATTAACTTTACCCCAGTCACAGAAGTAGCACCAAAGTAGGTTCAGTCACCGCTCTGTGTAATCGCACTCCCAGCACTGACTGACAATAAGACCAGCATTATAGCCGGCTGTCAGACAGTGCCGGTGGATAGCGTTAGAGCCATCGCTCTCAATACACAGAGTGGTGACAAAAACCACGCCAGCGCCACGCCTATGACTGAAAGCCAAACACTGCCGGGGGTTATAAAGTTAATTTTTTCTCGGCAGCGTTCTTTCAGTGCCGGCATCAAACAATGTCAGAACGCTATTGACCTACAGATGAACCCCATATCTGCATGTTAATAGCATTATTTTACATGATAGGTTTCCTTTAGGGAGGTTTATAATGGGAAGCATTATAAACGACAGCCATTTTGCGTGCATAATAGCTTCTTCAGGATCTAATCTTTTGTCCCAATAATTGAGATATGTAGAAGCGTTTCTGCACTCAAAACAGCCGTCTTGCATAACACATCCCATTTCCTCCCCAGCACCTTTTTAATGACGTTATAATAAAAGAATTTTTTATGAGTGGTGAGTGCCACTTTTTCTATTTTTGAAGAATTTAATACAATTGTCACCACAATTGAGCACCACGATATCTACATCAGTCATTCAGTAGGTCCGACGTGTTATTTTTTGGTTAGACGATTCTCCTCAACAGGAGAGTTCAACAGGTCAGAGCAGCTGCTCTGTTATGTCAGCAGTCACTGTTGATGTCATACTGATTGACAGCTGGCTCTACGCAATTAGGCAGCAGTTACTGGCTGTCAATCAGCATGACATCAGCAGTGATGCCTGTTGAGAGAGCAGATTGGAAGAGAAGGAGCTGCCCTGCTAACATGGCAGAATCACCTTCTTGAGCGGTTAATGACCACTTTGAGCTGGGAGAGATCATCACTGGACAGGACAGGCAGATAGTCAGCAACTACTTGCCAGTTAGTACTTATCCCCATAAGCAAAAAAAAACAAAGTCCAAGATAACCCCTTTAATAAATGGGTACAACTGTAAAGGGTTTGTAGAAACCAGCAACTTTGCAGCTTACCTGTCAAGGGAATACCACAACAGAAATGTGTCAGAAGATCGCCGTGTCTGGTTACACAATCTCCTGCACTGATTAGAACTGCTTCACTATCCTATTAAACAGTTCAGGTTTGTTCTTGCTATGTCATTGCAAGGGTTAATCAGTTCAGTTGATCTCCTGAAGCTCGCCACCCTGAATTGTCTCAGCTGTTCTGGGTTTGCCACTCCCCTCTCGTATATATGCTCACCACTGGTACTTGGGAATTGCCAGTGGTTTACACTTCCTAGTTGTTGGTGTTGAAGGAGAAGTTCAGTGTTTGGAGTAGGCAGTTGGAGAGTTTTTCAGGAGATTTCTGTGTGATGTTGATTTGCATGTTTATCCTCATCCTCTCTCATTTGGTTTCTCCTTCCCATTTCTCCCATTTCCCGTTCTGTTGCTTTGTGAGTGTATTTGTATGATTGTAGTTATCTTTTATCCCTGTCTGTCTACCCCTGTCAGTCTGATTAGTGTAATCCTATACACTTCAGCCTCTCACCTCCCTGGGTGGGGAAGGGAACAAATAAGGGTTATGATAGGAGAATAGCAAGGTATGTGACCATGGAATCTCCACTTTCCTGGGTAATCTGGGAGACAAGGTTAGCCTAGAGCGCCCCCTAGTTCAAGGGATTGGGTAGGTGCCCACAGTTCCTAGTCACTACGTGACATTACCTTCTATTAAATATCCTTTCCGTTCTCAAGGATGGAAGGATTTTTAATTATGTAATAAACTGCTCATCACCTAGGTTACCGGCCACATCAAAGGTGGTCGGTTTTCTCAGCAAGGAGTGCGCAGTTGCAAGCTCTTTGCAGTAAAGTTTGCCAGTAGGCCACTTATGCTGGCTGATTGACTGGTTACGGCCAGCATCAGAGCCCCTGTGTGCCTCTGAAGCTGCTTCTTCCAACAACATCACTTAGTGGGCAGTTTGTGTAAGCGTCTCAGCCATGCCGTCGGGCTGAACGATCAGTCATTGGTCACTCCACTCAGAGTCTCTCCCTTCCCAAATGGCAGTCATTTACAGAGGGTTGTGTTGAGAGATTCAGTTTAGTTTCGGAATTGATTGTCACTGATGACATTGTGTCTGCACATACCTACGTCATTAGGTTTACTAGCCGATACAGAAGTGTGAAGCGCTTTAAAGGGAATCTGTCGGAAGGTTTTTGCTACCTTATCTGAGAGCAGCCTGAGGTAGGCAAAGAGGAACTGAATCCAATGCTGTATTACTTAGATTGCTGGATGCAGCCGTTCTGACACAATCAGAGCCTTTAGGTGTATCACAAACCAGAAACGAGAGCTAACTCCGCCCACCACAGGCTCTGTATGTACAATATCTATAGACAATAAGCTGCTTATCACAGATGGGGCGGAGACAAACTATAATGCATGAGCTGCTGCAGTCCAGGCAGTGATAATCACCAGGCGATAAAACCTTCAATATAAGTAAACAACAGCAAACAACCGGACATGTGACACGTCATTGAAATCTGTGTTTTAACCCCTATCTTATGCTGTTCTTAGATTACATAGCAAAAATCTGCGGACAGACTCTCTTTAAATGGGGTTTCCACCGCTTTCTATTAATTGCCATATGGTCTCAGTGTGTTATTAAATAAAAGAAACCGCACAGTCATTTCTGAATCCCCCGACACGTCTCTGTCCTGCTGGCTGAATAGACCGCCAATATTTTGATCACTGATTGGCTGCAGCGGTGACTAACTGCAGCACTGTATGCATCAGTAAAAGAGATATTCTAGTATCCCATCAATTCTATAGAGCTTTTACATTGGAGAAGCAGCTGAACTTCTGTCCTTCTTGTAATGGTCTGTATTTCAGGAAGGTTATCCTAAGCATAACATAGTGTCAATAATTTTTCATCCCAGCAGAGAACCGCAATCTCCTTCCAATAGTTATGTATATTAATACCGCAGGAAGACTGTGTGCACTGAATCCCCGATCAGTCATTTGCTGGGTAATTCTGTTCTGCAATGAGGCGGCTGCCTTTCGGAACTTTTTTTTGTCTTCTAACAGTAGGAAGAGATCATCATACGTATATGCTGCAGCAAACTGTGTCAGAAAGCCACCATTGTGCTGCAGTTGGTTTTCCAATAATATATATCATGTGTATAGCAGTGTATAGCGGCTAATGAATGCACATTGATATGGAAGGATTCCAAGGAACAGTCAGGTTAGCTGATGAATGGCGTGGCTTGCAGAATTGATTTGCAGTCTTACATTCAGCTATGGAACCCGTTTAATGGATTGAATACAGGAGTTTCCAAATAAGTCTTATCTATTACTAGCAGAAAAGCTGTTATTTTACCAACAATTCATAATCTACAGAATTCGTACGTGAGGCTGCAGTCATTTTCTTCTAGAGTAGTCTGCAAAGTGAAAATTGCAAAATTGGTATGTTGTTAGATAGATAGATAGATAGATAGATAGATAGATAGATAGATAGATAGATAGATAGATAGATAATAGATAGATATGAGATTGATAACACAGGTCAACAAAAAAAAATGTTTTTTCTGGTGTCCAAAATATTTTAATGAATTTAGGGTATTTTTGGGGTGCTGATTTTGAATATGTCATCAGTTTTGCCAGATTGGCTCAAGTTTTTGAGATTTTTGGTATCTTATTTATAGCACTTGTTGGTAAATGCGACGCATCATCTCATTAATTTCTTTGGATTAGTACTTGAACTGAGCAGTTCTCAATATAGTTTTGTGTTAATTAGTGTTCTAAAAGTTTGTTCATAGCTTGATTTTTGCACTAACTTTATGTTGTTGTCTGTTTTCCAGTGAAAAGCATGAACTCATCAAGAAGAAGTTGTCTTAACGATCCAGACTCATTCTGTTACATTTGTGGTGAATACACACTGCCAAAACATAGAAGAAACATAACAGACTTCGTAAAAAAAGTGTATTTTGCCTATTTTGGGGTTATGCTTGGGGACCAAGACAAGTTTTGGGCACCACACATAGTGTGCAAAGCATGTATCGAATTATTACGAAAATGGAGCAAAGGACAAAGAAAAAGCTTCAAATTTGGTGTTCCAATGGTGTGGAGAGAGCCAAAAAATCATCATGATGACTGTTATTTATGGTAAACACAGGTACAGGCACATCTTCACAATGAGGGACAGGCCTTCTTGCAGATTCCATGTTACTCCCATTTTCGTTTCTTATGCTTATTGAATCCTTGCACTTGCACTGCACAGAAATAACAGTCATCATGATGATTTTTTGGCTCTCTCCACACCATTGGAACACCAAATTTGAAGCTTTTTCTTTGTCCTTTGCTCCATTTTCGTAATAATTCGATACATGCTTTGCACACTATGTGTGGTGCCCAAAACTTGTCTTGGTCCCCAAGCATAACCCCAAAATAGGCAAAATACACTTTTTTTACAAAGTCTGTTATGTTTCTTCTATGTTTTGGCAGTGTGTATTCACCACAAATGTAACAGAATGAGTCTGGATCGTTAAGACAACTTCTTCTTGATGAGTTCATGCTTTTCACTGGAAAACAGACAACAACATAAAGTTAGTGCAAAAATCAAGCTATGAACAAACTTTTAGAACACTAATTAACACAAAACTATATTGAGAACTGCTCAGTTCAAGTACTAATCCAAAGAAATTAATGAGATGATGCGTCGCATTTACCAACAAGTGCTATAAATAAGATACCAAAAATCTCAAAAACTTGAGCCAATCTGGCAAAACTGATGACATATTCAGAATCAGCACCCCAAAAATACCCTAAATTCGATGAAATATCTTTGGCACCAAAAATGCTGTTGACCAGTGTAATAGATAGATAGATCTATAGATAAATAGATATGGGATAGATACTGTAGATAGATGGATGGATAGATAGATAGATATGAGATAGATAATAGATAGATAGATAATAGATAAATGGATAATTGATAGATAGATAGATAGATAGATAGATAGATAGATAGATAGATAGATAGATAGATATTTTCTTGTATGGAGCGAGGCTGTGCCCTCTAGTCAGGCTCTGGCCGGGAATATGTATAACTCATACATATCCTCTGGTCCCTGGTCAGAAAGTGGCGAATCCTGGCAGCGCACAGTTCAGGCGTTGAGGTCATTCATTAGTCTGCAGTCACACAGGGTGACTGCAGACTTATCGTTTTGGACCGGACAACCCCTTTAACTTTAATACATGTACCGTACTTTGTGGCTCAACTAGACTGCTTAGTGTTGGTTTCCATTTAGCAACAGGAGTGGAAGAAGAATGCAATAAAATAAGCCCCCTAACCCCTAATTATAACTTGCAATATTTTATTAAACATATTTTATACTCCTACATCTAAGGTTTCAGAAAGCTCTTTTAATTCTTTATCCTCATCCATTTTTTCCCTTGAACACTCACGTTCAACAACATCCAAAAACATAATTAGAGGATGTCACACAAAGTTTTCTGAGAGGACTTTTGGGACAGTACTTTCCCAAAAAACGTCTGGAAACTCACCAAAAAAAAAAAAAAAATGCTTGAAAAACTCTTTCTATTCACATGTACCCCTTTGGATCATATGTTTAGTCTTTTGAATGTTTTTTTCTGCTTCTGATTTGGAAATACACCTGGTGGGAGATAGGAAAGTGCATGTCACTTATTAGAAGTGTCTCCTGATGGAAAAATCTCTAAACTAGGCCCCGTCTAACCAAAAGGCTGCAAAAAACATATTAGGAAAAAAACTCTGCAAAAAACACTTGGAAAACTTTTTGAATTGTCACAACTTAGAAATTAAAAAAAAAAAAATCGGTCAAAAACTTACCAAAGTAGGAACATTGGCTGAATCGGTTTCCACTAAAAAAGTTGTCATTTTTGACCCTCAAAAAAACTCTGTGTGCACATAGCCTTAAGAGCCTAAAAAATACCCAAATTATTGCTCTCCAATTAATCTATGGGTAATTTGCTCCCAACCGGCGCACAGATAATGTATCAATAGCAGCCTATGCCAGTAACTTCCAACAATCCTCTCCGGGAATGGCTTATTCTTCCAGGACCAGGTCAGTGCAATAATAACTGCCATGAGGAATGATGAGTCGGAAGGGCCCAGGACCCCCTACCCTGGGGATTGTTTGGCCACCAGTGGTGCAGAGGTATGTATCTGTATATTTTGCGTCAGGGCCTGGAGACATTAGGTTATACCCATTGGGCACTATGTCGGTTGCCCCGCTGCTTCCCAGAACTGCCCACGTCTGCAGGTAATACTGCCCGAGGTGATTATCTTTGTACATACCACTACGGGGAGAAATGGAGACTGGAAACAAGAGCACTGCTGACACAGAAGAAAAATGCCTCCAAAAATGTAAATGCATCTTTAGAGGAACACTTAAATAAAACATCATTTTAATGGAATTTTCACATAAATGCAATGTTTTATTAATGGCAGCCTGACCTCTGGGCTGTTTAGTCTTCATAATGCAGCAGCATTTTTTATTTAACATTGAAAAAAAATCCCAGTTATTAAATA